>NC_064641.1:762820501-763128229 GCF_023864345.2 Schistocerca serialis cubense | reverse complement strand
TAAATAAATCTTAAGGGTAGAAAAAGACAACGAGGGGCAGGTGAAGGTGAGACGGGAAATGTGAAACTATGAAAAGAGTGCGACAGACCACTGAAAGATCTTAGTCGAAACAAGGCACCTGGATTGGACATCTTTTTCTCAAAATTATTGAGGTCCTTGAGAGACACAGCCATGACGAAACTACTCCACCCGGAGATATACGTTAAGGGGGAAACATTTTGAGACTTGAGGAAGATTATTATATTCCAGTTCCAAAGAACGCTGACGGGTGTGACCAGCTGCGAACCACGCCATGACTGCCAAATACCGAAACGAATTATTTACAGAATAATGGAAAAACTGGTGGAAGCCCCATCTCGGGGATGATCAGTTTGGGTTCCAGAGAAATGTAGGAATACATGAGGCAATACTGACCTACGTTGCATTTTATAAGACAGGTTGAAGAAAGGCAAACCTGTATTATAGTTTCTAGACCGAGGGAAAGCTTTAGCCAATGTTGATTCGACTGCACTGTTTGAAATTCTGAAAGTTGCAGGGATAAATTCAGGCAGTACAAGATTTACAACTCGTACAGAAACGAGACTGTAGTCGTAAAGATCTGTGGGCGTGAAAAGGACGCAGTAGTCGAGAAGAGAGTCTGACAGCATTGTACCGCTTGTGCCCACGTTATTCAGTCTGTACATTGAGCATGCAATAAAAGAAACCAAGGAGAAACTTGGAAAAAGAGCATTAAAGCTCAGGGAGGAGTAATAAAGACTTTGCAGATTGCTGATGGCATTAAAATGATGATATAAGATGAACTTCAACAAAAGCATAACAAGTGTAATGGAATGTGTGGAGTTAAATGAAGTGATGCTGAGGGAATTAGATTAGGAAATGAGACAAAGTAGTAGATGAGTTTTGCTGTTTGGGCAGCAAAATAACTGATAATAGACGAAGTGGAGATGAAGACTGGTAATAACAAGAAACGCTTCTCCGAAAAGAATAGTTTGTTAAGCTTTAGGAAGCCTTCTCTGAATATTTTTGTCGGGAATGTAGTTTTGTATAGATGTGAAATGTGGAAGATAAGCAGTTCAGACAATAAAAGAATAGAAGCTTTTGAAATGTGGTGCTACACAAGAATGCTGATGGGTGCATCGAATAACTAATGAAGTCTAACTGAGGAAAGAAGAAATGATTAACAAAAGGGAGTGGTTGATCGGACATACCCGGACGCGTCAAGGAATAGTCAGTTTGGCTATGGAGGGAAGTGTGTGTGTGTGTGTGTGTGTGTGTGTGTGTGTGTGTGTGTGTGTGTGTGTGTGTGTGTGTGGTGGGGGGGGGGGGGAGCTGTAGAGGGAGACCACGAGCTAAAAAAAAACAGTACGCAGATCCGATCCACAAGCAGTTATTCTGCAGCCGATAGGCACTTGGTGCAGGGAGTGGCAACTGACCCTTAACATAGACAAATGTAATGTATTGCGAATACATAGAAAGATGGATCCTTTATTGTATGATTATATGATAGCGGAACAAACACTGGTAGCAGTTACTTCTGTAAAATATCTGGGAGTATGCGTGCGGAACGATTTGAAGTGGAATGATCATATAAAATTAATTGTTGGTAAGGCGGGTACCAGGTTGAGATTCATTGGGAGAGTGCTTAGAAAATGTAGTCCATCAACAAAGGAGGTGGCTTACAAAACACTCGTTCGACCTATACTTGAGTATTGCTCATCAGTGTGGGATCCGTACCAGATCGGTTTGACGGAGGAGATAGAGAAGATCCAAAGAAGAGCGGCGCGTTTTGTCACAGGGTTATTTGGTAACCGTGATAGCGTTACGGAGATGTTTAATAAACTCAAGTGGCAGACTCTGCAAGAGAGGCGCTCTGCATCGCGGTGTAGCTTGCTCGCCAGGTTTCGAGAGGGTGCGTTTCTGGATGAGGTATCGAATATATTGCTTCCCCCGACTTATACCTCCCGAGGAGATCACGAATGTAAAATTAGAGAGATTAGAGCGCGCACGGAGGCTTTCAGACAGTCGTTCTTCCCGCGAACCATACGCGACTGGAACAGGAAAGGGAGGTAATGACAGTGGCACGTAAAGTGCCCTCCGCCACACACCATTGGGTGGCTTGCGGAGTATCAATGTAGATGTAGATGTAGAAAAAGGCCTCCGCATGATAGACTAGCGTGGACAGCTGCAACAAACCAGTTTTCAGACTGAAAACAACAACGACAAAAAATTGACATTTACTCTCCTGTACTAGCACACAGCGCAGGTATCAGGCGTAACACAACTCGTCCACTTCCTAGAGCTGACAGTAAACAAATGGAAATACGAGGAAACTGCACAGCGGTCGTGCCAAAACATCTACAGTTGAAGATTCGTGTGAGTACGTTGTACACCAGTCTGTTTACGACAGTGGACTGTGCGACCAGTGCGCATTTTCCTTGCTTTCCATTTGATTAAGCCAACGGCCTTGCCGCAGTGGTAACACCGATTCCCTTCAGATCACGGAAATTGCGAGCTGCCGGGCTTGGCTAGCACTTGAATGGATCACCGTCCGGATCTACCGAGTGCTGTTGGCAAGCGGGGTGCACTCAGCCCTCGTGAGACCAATGGAAGAGCTACTTGACTGGGAAGCGGCAGCACCGGTCACGAAAAATGTCAACAGCCGAGAGCGGTATGCTGACCACATGCCCCTCCGTATCCGTATCCAGTGACGGCTAAGGTTTGAGGATGACACGGCGACCGGTCAGTGCCGTTGGGCTTCGAAGGCCTGTTCGGACGTTGTTCTGTTTCATTACTGACAACTGCAGGAAGTGGTAAATTATGTTATACTTATGATGATTTTTTGTTTTGCTTCTGGGCAAAAAGCCATCTGGAGTAGTCAAGATAAATGGGACAACCTGTTTGTGTAAATGAGTATCCTTCTAAGATTGCTTCTGTCTTATTAATGGATACCTTGACTTGTTCGACATTCCCAAAGGTTCTTGTTTTAGATAGCATATAGGAAATAAGAAATAGATCGATTAATGAATGATTTAGCGAGTTAATAACATGTAACTAATGAAATAAATAAAAATGCGAAATTAGTCGCAGAAGAAATTATCACCAGATCATCGTTCGAACCAAGTTCTATGCTTACCAAACATAGTTCACTATCAGCAGGCTTTCTCGTGCTGGACACACATACACCTGAAACGTATATGTCAGAAGTGACGCTGCCATGCACTATGCACTTTTAAGGTAAAGTTGAACAGAATATTGCATTTAAGTGGACAGCCGACAGAGGATCCTCGCACGCATTAAAGCGACGCCTCCTCCCATTCTCTCTCCGTTCCCAGTCCCTCCACATACATAGGATGTAACGATTATAAGCATAGATATTTATACTGGTGGCTAAGGACGGCTGAGTGAACAAGATTACATCGTTATTTACGCCATTTGCTGACAAATAGTAGTTATAGCCATTACTAGTCGTATGATTTTAAGTTGGTTAGTACCTAAAAAAATTGTTCAAATGACTCTGAGCACTATGGGACTTAACGTCTGAGGTCACCAGTCCCCTAGAACTTGGAACTACTTAAACCTAACTAACCTAAGGACATCACACACATCCATGCCCGAGGCAGGATTCGAACCTGCGACCGTAGCGGGCGCGCGGTTCCAGACTGCAGCGCCTAGAACCGCACGCCCACCCTGGCCGGCGGTTAATACCTCTCAGACTACATGTGCTGAGAGCAAGCCATTTTTTTTCCTTCGGAAAACTGGCCAGGTGTTGGAGTGCGGCCGCGAAACGTTCAGTCTATACTAACAGGCGTAGTCCACTTAGTGGTGCAGTCACGACTGTGCAGAAAACATCAGTCTGTAAACTTTGTGTCATGTCCTTGTGGGAAGGTTGTTCGAAGCAGAGTATTCATCTGTGTTAGAAACGGCACCAGATCCGGTTCAGAACCGTGGGAGAGATCCAGCAGCTGCGGCTGTGGCGATGGGGCAGGGAAGGAATATTAAAATGGAACCTGTACGCGGGCGCACTCTTGCCCACTGCTAAACACTCAGTCATGCTATCTCTTGCCAGCCAATCACGCAGGCGTGGCGTGGCTCCTCGTGTGATCAGCCTCCAGATGCCACCATACTGTAACTCGCAATCTGGGATCGTTTCCAATATTCTCTGCTCGTCAACGCGTGAGAATTTCTCTCTCTTCGGAGCGAAGAAACCAGCCGAGTCATCGCATCTCGGCGTTTCCTCCAGTTACTGCCCATCCACGCCACCCCACCTTCCACATTCGAGATTCAACAGAAACTCCTACGTTAGTTTCCTCTGCAAATCTTCATTATCAAAGTTCCAAATAATATTCAAAGATTAGCAAACTTTTTCACTTACCTGCCACTTCATGCAAATTCACTGCTTTCATCAGCCTGTACAACATCCGCGCGCCGTAAGACAGCTTATGACGTGTGGCAGATAGCACTGATAATGAATGGGGTTTCTAAGGAACGCAACAGCATGGTGACGAGTCCCTTTAGTGTCAGAATCAAGTAGCCAACAGTGGAGTTTTGCGAGTAATATTGCATAGAGACTGGTCCAGAGCTGCGGCTGTCGCGTGAAAATGACATACGGAGAACAGCTAACTCAAAGTATTGGTAAAGGGAGGTTTAGGAGTCACGAGGGGAAAAGCAGAGCAGCGAGAGGGAATACGCAAGTTAAGGCTCTCCGGGGACAAGAACTGTGACGGAAGATCTATCCTCAGGACGCCCACTTCCGAACCGACACCAAGATGGAAAATTCTGTGAACGGTACTCATGCTACCGCTAAAATTCTCCCCTTTCCTGTTCCACTGGCGAAAGCTGCGCGAATGACCATGAATTTACGCTATCTGATCAAAAGCATCCGGACACCCATATGTAATGCAGAGTAACTGGATGTCATGAGAGGCAGACTCGCAAATATAGGAGGCGGGGAGTACTGTGTTGTCAGTAAAGAAGCAGTAACAGGAGACTGGGTCGATGATGATTATGCCGCAGGTCGCTAAATAGCTAGTCATCAACACCCTGACAGTAATGATATACCGAAGAAGATCGTGAAAATCTATGGAAGGAGATCAATAAGTTGGGAAACTACGTTTGATCCCATCACAGGAATCATAAAGTAACCCCAAAAAGATGAGCTTAAGGAAAACCCGTAATAAAATCCCAGCGAAACACAGGGTTGGTCAGGAGGGCTCAGTAACTTTCGAACGTGGACTAGTCACTGGATGCCACCTGAGTACATATCCATCAGTGGCATTTCAATCCTTCAAAAGCTGACCGAGTCGACGGTTCAAATGTGATTGTGAAGTTGAAACGCGAATGAACAATCACAGCTAAACCAGTTCGGCTGGCACAATCACAGCGTGTAGAGTGTTACCAAGAGAGGGGTACAATGGTCGAACACCATCTTACTGGACACACACATCTGTAGTCACTGCTAAGGTGACGCTCGAGGTGGTGTAAAGAGCGACGGCACTGGACAAGACCGTGGATGATTGGAAACGAGTGATTTGAAAAGATAAATCTCTCTATACCAGATGGCAATCTGATGCAATGATTTGGGTTTCGCAAATACCTCGCAGACTTTAACTCCCATCATGTATGACAATACGGGGTGTTTTTCTTGGTTAGGGTGGGGTTGCCTTATTGAACATAGACAACACTGAAGGAGGGCCGATATGAAAAAATTTTACTGCTTCATTGTGCACTGCAGACAGTGGAGGAACTGTTCAGAGACGGCGACTGTATCAGCATGACAATGCATCCTGTCATAACGCAGCACCTGAAATTGATTGGTCTGTCCAGAGTCCCGACCGGAACCCAGTGGAACACCCTGGGGATGAGTTAGAAAGTTCGTTTCGTTCCATACCCCTGCGTCCAACATCACTAAGTTCTCTGGTTTCATTTCTTGAGATAGAATGGAGTGCTATTCCTCCACAAATATTCAGCCACCTCACTAAAATTGTTCTCAACAGAGAACAAGCCGTCATGAAGGCGAAGGGAGCTGATACCCACTATTGATGTCCAAACACAGGTGTCGGGATACTTCTGATCACGTAACATACCTCATCCCTCTCCCCCCCCCCACCCCATGGTCGCCGGCCGATGTGGCCGATCGGTTCTAGGCGCTTCAACCTGGAACCGCGCGACTGCTACGGTCGCAGGTTCGAATCCTGCCTCGGGCATGGATGTGTGTGATGTCCTTAGGTTAGTTAGGTTAAAGTAGTTCTAAGTTCTAGGGGGCTGATGACCTCAAATGTTAAGTCCCATAGTCCTCAGAGCCATTTGAACCATTTTTCCCCGTGGTCAATTCGAGGGTTGTATATGGAAGAAAGTGATTTGTTGTCTGCTACTTCCAACGACTGTCATCCTGGAATCTGATGTTCCTGGCTCTAGTTTTATGAGATCGTTTCTCTTTGTGTCTAGCCCGGTCGGCTACGTCCAGGCATTTATTTACATGGAGTGTCAACTGCCTGTCAGTCTCTATGATCTGCAGATTTTCCTGCATTTTCTATCGTTGCTAAACTCATTATATATATATATATATATATATATATATATATATATATATATATATATATATATATATAAAAGCATCATTCACGATCAGCGTCCCAGAGCTCCCAACGTTATCTAAAAGACCTTCCCAAAGCAGCTATTACGTACGACGATTTCACCCTCCCAAGAACGATATGCAAGGACGTCCTGAATTCAGTCACAAGGCTCACATTTTGTTCATCAAGCATGTGACGAATGTCTTCGGGTGTCAAGGAAAACGACGTCAACCAGAGCGCCGTTATCTATGACCCTCTGGATTATGAACAAATAGACGCAGCTGTTTCATAAAATCGCAATCTGATCGCTATAGGGGTTTATTTTTTCAAGAAAAGGGCATAATACGCGAGCATAAAACGTGTTCCACGACGGTACAAAAGACTGATAAAAGCGAGACAAATACATAAATATGTTCATCCGTCTTCAAAACGGGGCGGGATTGTAGCAACACAGTTCTCACAGCCACGATAAGCGTACGGTAGGGCGTCATATAGACATATGCGATTATATTTACATATCCGTCCGGGGCAATAACAAGCTTACGTTTTACACAGTTTTCTTATTTCTTGAAAACTGCTCTTCGTAAACCAGAAAAAAAGAATTGCATCCACAGTAGCTGCGTTAGTTGCAAAAGCGGTATTCACAGTTGGGCGGCACAATGAGTACACTCCTATGTTTGACAGATATTAAAAACAATGGAACCAAGACTATGGGTTCACATTATTATGGGCTACTATGGTGTACATTGCAGCTGCCATCGGCGGCACGTACTGGAACAAAGCGAGCCGAGACATTCGGTCTAGTTGTAACGGCTTACCGGATGTATCGGTAGTCCCGCAGATGTTCTACTGGCACAAGATGCGGGGAACTTTTAACTCTGGAAAATTTTTGAAGTCTATCGTTTTCCTACAGCCGCTTACGGGAAAGTTTGCCCTTGTGGAAAACCTCATCCTCTGCAGACTTCATCACGCACAGGTGGACATAATCTCCTAGGATGGATTCTTAACGATATGCGTCAATACCGCGATCTTCTTGGATCAAAGATACAAAAGAGTGCCACGAAAAAATTTCCAGTGCATACTGTTCTCATCCGCCTCTATTATTCCGGCAATGATTGACAACAATACGGGCACGGCAGCTTGAGGCGCTCTCGCAGGACAAACACTCTAGAAATTTCATGTCCGGGCTTGGTCGTGAGGGGTTTAGGCATTTCAGGACTATTTTTTCGGCCTTAGACCACCTTATTGTAAACATGGGCGGCAAACTCGAGGAGCGACTACACCAGCGACTTACACTCTCTAGTGAAGTGGCTGCGTTTACAGGAAGAGGGCTAACAAATTTGTACCATCTTGGCGATGTGCTGGCGCCACAATAAACCTGTGTTCAAAATATCGATATTTTTTGCGGTGCTTCCGAACGTTGAAGACGACTCGTTACTTTGTTAGTCAGCGAAACATGATGCCTGTATCAGTCTTTACAGGATGCGAGCATTCACACTCCCGCTAAAGACAGTTGTGTTGTCGGTATACAGCGTCAGGTCCGTAATTAAGCTCTATGGATTCCTTTGTACAACGTGCTCCGCAATGTCTATTGCTTATAACGTAAGACAGAGTTCGATACTGTTCAAATGTGTGTGAAATCTTATGGGACTCAACTGCTAAGGTCATCAGTCCCCTGGAACTAAGAACTACTTAAACCTAACTAACCTAAGGACATCACAAAAATCCATGCCCGCGGCAGGATTCGAACTGGCGACCGTAGCGGTCGCGCGGTTCCACACTGTAGCGCTTAGAACAGTTCGGCCACTCTGGCCGGCTCATTTTTCTCACGCGCTCTTACGGAGTGGGTAGGTGGGGAAATAGTCTGAAGGCGGTTCGAAGAACCCTGTGGCAGGCACTGAAGTGTGAACTGTAGATGACTCTTCTTTTACAAACCGAGCACTTGACGTTTCTTACGTAGTTTCCTTGTATAGCGGTGTACCCACACTGACTGCTTACTTGATAACATTGACCTCCTGTCACATATCTACTTCTACGCAAATAAGGTACTTCGTGCTAAACTGAGTAATTACTTGTCCTATTCCACTAACATACTGAGCGCGGAAAAAATAACCGTCTGTATGCCTCGGTACGGTTCCGAATCACTCTTATCTTATCCCCATGACCCCACCGCGAGATATAGGATCGCGGAAGCAGCACTGTAGCGCAGTCTCCGTCGTATATGGTTTCTCTAAACTTTCTCCCCATTACCGTTTCGCGAGAACTACGCCGCCCGCCTTTCTTGTAACGATTTCCATGTAAGTTCCCTCCCCCTCGTCGAACTTTCATGTGGGCTATACAGGCCAGTTATGAACCTAGCAGCTCGTCTTTGTTTAGTTCTTGAGTCCCATGAAACACAATATAATTTTAAAATTTTTCACAAAATTAATATTTATTGCCTTAGTATGCAACGAATACAAGAAGAAACTAACAATCTATTTTAAGGAGGTTGTTTTATCTCTGAACCACAAGGATAAACAGTTTTCGACCACTCATCACCATGTGATATATCTGAAAGCAATTTCGCATTTTTCCTAGGCAGAATCCCACATTTCGGAACTACTTCCTTCTTCTTCAAGTCTTCAACCGTCAGATTGGTTAGCAGCAATTCGCCATGCATTTCTGTCTTAAAAAAAAGCTCTGAGCACTATGGGACTTAACTTCTGAGGTCATCAGTACCCTAGAACTTTGAACTATTTAAACCTAACCAAGCTAAGGACATCACACACTTCCATGTCCGAGGCAGGATTCGAACCTGCGACCGTAGCGGTCGCGCGGTTCCAGATTGTAGCGCCTAGAACCGCTCGGCCACACAGGCCGGCTTCTGTCTTCGGCCCTCCTCTTGAGTGCGGTATTGGTGGTGCAGCTGTCATCTTTCATGATCTGGTTGGGTATTCTAGTCTCTGTCTGCTCTTATATTTTCCCTTCGAAGACACTTTTAATGATATCATCATGTCAGCAGACGGCTGACCCATGTGTTCCTTCTCTGTTCCATTACCGTCAGGAGACAAGAGTTCTCTTCCTCCACTCTATGGAACAGCACTTCGTTTGCCATCCTGTCTTCCCATTAGATCTTTAACAACGTCTTTATGAGGGTTCTCTTGAGATGTTTGTCTATGCTGCTGGATGTGAGAATATTTTTTCTCTTGTTAAAAGCAGCTTTTGTACATTGGATTCGGCTTGGCTATCCTTCCTTGGCCTTCCGTCTAATGTAATTTTACTCCCTAGTTAGACAAATGATTCGGCGCTAAAACATATTATAGTCCTAAACTACAAACAAAAATGGACCTAAAATGTAATAAGTTTATATATGAAGTACATACTGGCCCAGTGCATTCATTCCGAAATAACTCATGAAAGCAACAGTACAAATTCAATGTTACGTTGCAATAACTTAGTTACATTTACTTTCACTGCGAATGAACTCCACAATATGATTACTAAAAATGTGCCACTGGATATCTGTGTGTTGTAGTAGCATCGGTGGTTTCATGTGGGAATCACGTCAAATAAAAAAAATAATAATAAAATGTTGGTTTTAGGCAGAACCGACTGATACTCAAAGTTAAAACAAAAGCCTGGAACGCTACCTCCGAAACGCCTACAACCTTATTTCCGCCGACCTTCCCAAATTCGACCTTGTGTTCTGACTTTAACGACTTGGAATTCAACGGAAGAAACGGGTAATCTTCGCTGCAATAGCAATTTAAGTCGTCATGTGTAACTGAGTCGCTAACAAAGGTGTTTCAGTATATCAGGTACTTTTTGAACCTGTTCGTCATTATCAGGACTTACTGAGCAGATACAATTTGCGCAATGAACGTGTGGTTAACATCAGGCGGTTTCTTTAGTTAACTATACAACGCGTCCCCGGGGGAAAGGTAGGTATTCAAGAATATGGACAGTAACGAAGCAGAAGAGTCTAGTACACACGGGCTCTAAATCTCTAAAGAGATGCGGCTCACAACAGCGAAAATGAACAAGTTCTCATAGCGCCAAGATATGAACTTTAGAACCCACTGCATTTTTTGCTTCGAATGATCGCTCCTGTCTTATCGATGAATACTGACCAGTCCTCCTGGAGTCCCCTGCATAAGAAACCTCTTTATTTCCGCTTTTGATTTTCTCCAAACAAGGAAGAGGACCATTTTCGGATAGACGTTCCTATGTAGAATTTTCTACTACAAGCTCAGGAAGGGTGCAAGGTAAACTGCTTGATGCCCCATGTGTCTCGATAGCAGAGATCTCTTAACACACTCGCAAATCGCGAGATACCTGCTGTACACGCTCAACTTCGCCTCGGAGGACCCTCCCAAGAAAAATAAGGTCTTAAAATTTTCGGGAAGTACCGTCTAAACCCGCGGAAAGCGCCAGCTTGTGTCGCACGTCCACAGACGGTCTTCTGAATGTGTGTACTTATATCGACAGAAACAAATAGCTATGGATCTCTATACCCCTCCCCTCTCCCCCACCTCCGATATGTGGCGATTACACCCCGATTAATATTACTTTGTGACGCGTTTCAGCGAGCTGAGTGGTAGACGCCAACTGCGATCCTTTCTGCACCTTCCGTAACTTGGCTGGGTGCACGTTGGCAGTACTCCTCTCCACCAACGCAATCTGTCAGTTACAAAGTAATTTTAATTGGAGTATAGAGTCGGTTCGACTCGCTCCCGAACTCGCCGCCCCAGTCTCGCACACTCGGTGCAATCGGCCGCTCGCCTCCAATCGGCCACAAACGAGTCATTCGTCAAGCAAGCCCAACCAGTATTACCAGCGCCACAGTTAGATTTCCGTGTCCCCGCGAATACTTGCAAAAAAATAAAATGGAAAAAGAAACCGGGAACTGTACTTTATTAAATTTGTTTTGAAACGCTTTCCTCGGGAATTGCAGATTACTTTGCAGAAGATATTACACTTATCGCTGACTCAATTGGGTTGTGTAGGTCTTTCCAGTGTGCTAATACAATTCGTTAGTACAATTCATTAGTCTTCAAGTATTTAAACAACTTGTTTTTCCAATATCGTTGCGTCTGTGGATATGTCAATAGCTGCACTACTGGCTACCGTAACTATAGTCATAAACTGTATGGGGAAGAATCGGATCATAAGAAATGACAAGGGACTTGAGTGTAGCCGTGTAACATATTTGCCCTCAACATTTAAATTAAAATGCCCACTTCATACTACGAGACAGCATTCTGCTTGGAACCTAAAATCGCTAACAAAGCTTGCAATTCTTTCATAAATAGCTAAAAAAAATATCGTCAATTCTACTTCTACAGAACAAACTTCAAAATGCTGATGATGGCAAAATCGGTGTGTGTACTTTGCATTACTTCTTAATGTGCAGGGGATAGTCAAATGAAAACAAAACGGAGGGAAAAAAGTAACCAAACCGTTTATCGTTTTAAGAGTAATAGCTGTAACTGTTAATGCACTTATCCCACTGTGAGACAAGGTTGCCAAGATGGTTCAGAGTACGCTCCCGAAGTTTTGTTGGGAAGGCCTCACATATCCTCCATCCCGATCTCTTCCCATGCGATTTCCATGCTTTTGGAGCACTAAGGAAAGAAGTTCAAGGCCGTCGATTTGCTTTGGAAGAAGTGGATACAACCTTCCATTAAGGCATTGATCGTCTTTTCTCACAATCGGTTAAATGTATTAACAGTTACGGCGATTACTTTTGAAATAAAGACAGTTTACATACATACTTTCCATTTCTCTCTTTTCCATTCGATTGTCCCTTATAAATGGCAACTCCGACTTCCACTTCACCTCTCAGTAGATCGTGGTCCCCGAATAAGCACAAATTCTAAAGTAAAGTTCTTACTCAACGTGGGCAAAGTGGAATGCAACTAAACTGCACAACCATGATTAACCCTTAACAGGAAGAATTATTCTTATTACTTGACAGGAAATGTGTGTGACAGACAGTAGTAGTAGTAGTAGTAGTAGTAGTAAAAAAACTAACAAAATGTTGCTTTTCTGGCAAATACGTACACTAATATATTAGTGCAATGAACAAACTGAACAATAATTCACTAAACAACTCCATCAAGTAAGGGTGCCAGTATATATTCCTTTCATTAATAGTCGTATAATGGAACTCCACAAAAATACATGAATTGTGTAAAGAAAAAATTAATGTCAAGGATAAGCTTCAAAAAATGGCTCTTAGCACTATGGGACTTAACATCCGTGGTCATCAGTCCCCTAGAACTTAGAACTACTTAAACCTAACTAACCTAAGGACATCACACAGATCCATGCCCGAGGCAGGATTCGAACCCGCGACCGTAGCGGTCACGCGGTTCCAGACTGAAGCGCCTAGAACCGCACGGCCAGGATAAGCTTCAAATTCACGAACACACACATCAAAAAAAGTGTTGCACCGAGAGTTCCGGAACCAGTACAGGAAACTGGAATAGAGGTCAACATAAACGTCATTTCCGCCCTGTCTTTTGCTCATGAAAACCACACATTGCATTCTGTACCACCATACAGCGAGACCTTCAGAGGTGGTGGTCCAGATTGCTGTACACACCGGTACCTTTAATGCCCAGTAGCACATCCTCTTGCACTGATGCATGCTTGTATTCGTCGTGGCATACTATCCACAAGTTCATGTAGTCCCACTCCTAAACGGCTATTCGACGTAGATCCGCAGAGTGGTTGGTGGGTCACGTCGTCCATCAACAGTCCTTTTCAATCGATCCCAGGCATGTTCTATAGGGTTCAATGCCTGCAGAACATGCTGGCCACTCTAATCGAGCGATGTAGTTATCCTGAAGGAAGTCATTCACAAGATGTGAACGATGGGGGGCGCGAATTGTCGTCCTTGAAGACGAATGCCTCGGCAATATGCTCAATAAACGTAAAGTGTACTTATTTTCCGATTCTACGCAGGGAGTTCAGATCGAAAGTTACACACGTCGTCCGCGCTTATTAAATACCCTCGTACTATGTCTGTAAGCGTGAGGGAAAGAAAATTTAAAGATCAAACTAGTATGATCATGAAGTAGTGTATTCTTTAACACGTTGACTACCACACGCTTCGCGAAGGACATTTCCTCATCACGTTGGCTTTAGCCTCTGCTATGGCCGCCGAAGGCTACTCGACAGTCAACGCGTTAAACGTGTATTCGACATGCAATTTTCACTGTAAGTCAATCACTGTCACACTTCACCCATTTCCCTTCCGCTACGGCACGGTTGGGGTCCAGTCCACGCGTTCGCGAGTTGGTGATGGAGCCACGTGTTTCTCACTAACCCCACTCCCGAGCAGCTGCCAAAGGTCAAGTGAATCGAGCGAGCTGGGCGCACGTGCTGGACTGCCTCTGGCTTCGATGTTTATTGCTGTCGTCTACCCGTCTATTGATGTTATCCACCATGCTTTTATTAATATACGGCCCACTATCCTGACTCCACGTCCCGCTCCTATTTCATTTTCATTACAGTCGTAATTACGTCCTCTACTCCAGTCCATTCCCCGATCTATCAATTTGTTTCCCTCTCCCTCCCTGTAATTTGCAATGAACATCTCTCCACTACCAGATATGCAGCTCTCTGCTTTGGAATGGTACCGAGATGGAAGTACATGTCTCTGTGACATAGTTCCACACCTGTGGCGCACACTGATATAAAATAATATTCCGTAAAACATATAAAATGTGAAGAGTTCTCCAGAGAGTTTTTGAATGTGTCAGTTAAATTGTCATCGCTGACTAATTTATGCTGGTGTCAACGAATACAAAATTTTCAGTGACTAAGTTTATCAAAAAGAAAAAAAATTAAATTAATTTTGAAAACTCAAACAGAGTTTTTCATCTACCATATTAGCCAGCAATTGATGTTTTCTTTAAAGGGTTTCTACCCGCACACACTCTCTTAACGTAAGACGGTACGTACGTTATGTTAGGTTTCGTGCGGAAAGCGTTACCAGCCAAACAACGCATAGAGAAAGACAAATTTTAGAAGTTTGAGAGAAAGGACACTGCACTGAGATACGAAAGTGAGCAAATGGAATATAGATTTTTACGAAAAATTGCCGTTAATAATAAATGTAGTTGCTAATGAATCCATTTATTCCCCTACCACTTCCACTCGCAAACGGGGCGAGCAAAGAACGACTTCCCTGCGAGACTATTTCTTGCACCTTGCCTTCAGTTCTGAGATATAAGTTAGTAGGATAGCTCTGGAGTCTGTCGAAATGCTGGTTCTCTAAATTTGCTCACCAGTGTTTCCCGAAAATAACGACTTCCCTTCAGGGATTCCTATTTCCATTCACTCCGGCGTTGATCGATCTTCTTGTTGTCGTGGTCTTTAGTTCAGAGACTGGTTTGATGCAGCTCTCCATGCTAATCTATCCTGTGCAAGCTTCTTCATCTCCCAGTATTTACTGCAACCTACATCCTTCTGAATCTGCTTAGTGTATTCATCTCTTGGTCTCCCTCTACGATTTTTACCCTCCACGCTGCCCTCCAATGCTAAATTTGTGATCCCCTGATGCCTCGGAACATGTCCTACCAACCGATCCCTTCTTCTAGTCAAGCTGTGCCACAAACTCCTCCCTAATTCTATTCAATATCTCCTGATTAGTTATGTGATCTAACCATCTAATCTTCAGCATTCTTCTGTAGCACCACACTTCGAAAGCTTCTATTCTCTTCTTGTCCAAACTATTTATCGTCCATGTTTCACTTCCATACATGGCTACACATCATACAAACGCTTTCAGAAACGACTTCCTGACACTTAAATCTATACTCGACGTTAGCAAATTTCTCTTCTACAGAAGCGCTTTCCTTGCCATTGCCAGTCTACATTTTATATCCTCTCTACTCCGACCATCTTCAGTTATTTTGCTCCCCAAATAGCAAAACTCCTTTACTACTTTAAGTGTCTCATTTCCTAATCTAATTCCCTCAGCATCACCTGAGTTAACTCGACTACATTCCATTATCCTCCTTGTGCCCTTGTTGATGTTCTCTTATATCCTCCTTTCAAGACACTATCCATTCCGTTCAGCTGCTCTTCCAGGTCCTTTGCTGTCTCTGACAGAATTACAATGTCATCGGCGAACCTCAAAGTTTTTATTTCTTCTCCATGGATTTTAATTCCTACTCCTAATTTGTCTTCTGGTTCCTTTATTGCTTGCTCAACATACATACTTACAGGTAACAAATCTGGCAGTACGCCTCTGAACTGCTTCCACGTCTTCGTTTTCATTCGACCTGGAGAGAAGCCCAGACACTCTAGTAGGACTCAAGAATGGTTCCCCACAAGTGTTCTATACGAAACTTCCTGTGCATACGACTACAATTTCATGGAATTCTCGCAATAAACCAAAATCGACCAATCGCCTTCTCTACAATCGACCTTCCGTGCTCTGTCCATTTCATGCCACTTCGCAACGTTACGCCGAGATATTTAATCGAAATGACTGTCTCAAGTAGCACACCATTAATACCGATATCTAACAATACATGATTGATTTTCCCCACTCATCTGCATTAATTTACATTTAGAGTTTTTTGACATTCATCACACCACGTAGAGACTGTCCAGGTTACCTTGTATCCTCCTGCAATCACTAAAAGACGATACAGTCCTGTATACCACAGTGTCATCAGCAAACAGACGCGGACTGCTGCTCACTCTGTACGTCACATCGTTTGTGTACGGGGTGCTCAAAAAATCTCTCCGTAGTGCCGTAAGATTGTTAGCCGCGCGTGTCGTATGGTTGATCGCCTGCCTGGGTTACTTCCCTTAAAGTGGACTCTCCCAACATTCGACTGTTCCGTTTATTTCAGCCAGCGTCAGTAGTGTCGTTGGTGTGTGTCGTTATGTGTTGACGTGAACGTTCAAGTTTAGTTCCTTTGTTAGTTTGTTCCGTTTTTGTCACTGTTAAAATACTAAACGTTGAAGAACGTGTGTTTTTAGTCGAACAAGTGTTCAAAGCTGGCGGTAAATACACAGTTTCAGTTCGTCAAACATTTAATTCAGTTTTCCCGGAGACAACACTCCCACATCGCGATACTGTGCAACATTTGATTGACAAATTTCGAAGTACGGGTTCAGTGACAGATGCACCGAGAAGTGGGCGTCCTAGCGTTTTGTCTGAGGATAAACTACTCGATATTTCCGATAAAATATCCGTGAGTCCCAACATGTCAGTATGAAAACTCGCCCAGAAAATCGATGTTAGTGTCGGATCGGCCCACACAGCTGTAACGAAAAAATTAGAATTTTTCCCATACAAAGTGACAGTCGTGCAAGAACTGAAAAATACTGTTCACGACAGGAGACTGCATTATTGTCAATGGTTCAAAAATTTCGTTCAACAAATGGAAGGGATATTCTTGAAACGTTTTTCACTGACGAGGCGTGGTTTCATTTATCCGGGTACACGAACTCGCAAAATTCTCGTATGTGGAGTACTGCAAATCCATTATGTATTCATGAGGAAACACTTCATTCTGTGAAAATAGGAGTTCGGATTGCAATTTCTAGGTGTGGTATTGTGAGTCCCATATAAGAATAAACGCACAACAATACTGCCGAGATATTCTGTATCCATTCATAGGAGAACTTGTGTTAAATGAAATACTGGGCGGTTATTTACAACAAGACGGTGTAACCGCGCTTCTTGGGTGCAGCTAAAACAACTGTTTATAAAAACCGTCAAAAACACATCGATGGATTGAAAACTGCAATATCCACTTTCACTGCTGCTATTACAGAAGAAATGTTACAGCTTGTGCTTGGAAACACGATTAGACGAACTGAAATGTGTATTCAACAATAGGGGACACTTTCAACATTTAGTGTGACGATTTGTAAGTAAAAATGAATATTCCATAAATTAATAACTTGTATTTCACTGAGTTTCATTTCGCTATATTCACTGCGGCGTACGACACGCGCGGCTAACAATCATACGGCAACTGCGGAGAGACTTTTTGAATACCCCGTATATGGAGAAAACGGGAGGTCTTATTAGACCTCCCTGGGGCACTCCTGACGTTATCTTTGTCTCCGATGAAGATCGCCGGCCGCAGTGGCCGAGCGGTTCTAGGCGCTTCAGTCTCGAACCGCGCGATCGCTACGGTCGCAGGTTCGAATCCTGCCTCTCGGGCATGGATGTGTGTGATGTCCTTAGGTTAGTTAGGTTTAAGTAGTTCTAAGTTCTAGGAGACTGATGACCTCAGATGTTAAGTCCCATAGTGCTCAGAGCCATTCGAACCATTCGATGAAGATCGCTGTCCAGGACAACTGCGTTCTAACACTTACAGTCTCTGCAAGTCATTATGTGCTCCGTATTCTCCGACCTCAACTGAACTTGAAAACCTTCAATTTTCGAGGAGTTATACCGAAGAGTGTGCTTTTCACGAGTAACAGACTGGTGACGCAGATACATAAGGAGCGGTTAAATGAAACGAGATTGATGGGAAGTAAGTAAACTATTTTTATTTCAAAAACAATCGCCATAGCTTATTACATTTATCCCACTGTGAAACAAGTCAGTCAGAGCCTTCATAGAAGAATACTTGCTGCTGCCCACGGAACCATGACTGTATCCAGGCGTGGACCTCTGTATGCGAAGGAAATCGCCGGCCACGAATGTCTTTCTTCAGCACTCCTAAAACATGGGAATCGCATGGGGAGGATCGGGATTGTACGGAGGATGTGTACGGGCTTCCCAGCGAAACTTCTGCAGCGTACTCGAAACAACCTTGGGAACATGTGGGAGGCCATTATCCTGCAACAAAATGACGCCGGCCGTCAACATGTCTGCTCGTTTGGACTTTATGACGCGCGTCAATTTTTGCAAAGTGTCCACGTACTGCTGTACGTTAACTGTGGCGCCGTGTTCCAGAAGTCGATAAGCAGCCGGCCATTGCAGTCAAAGATAAAGATCACCATGACTTTCCCGGAGCCGGCGTGCTTGGACTTCTGGGGTTGAATCTATGTGCTTTCACTGTCGACTCTCATGCTTGCTCTCCAGCTCAAAATTAGGACACCACGTTGCGTCTCCCGCGACAATCCGGGACAGGAAAAGATATTCTTCATCTTAATACCGCTCCAAGTGGTGCAGTGACTTCGACATTCTTCTCAACTTCTGCTCCTCCGTCAGGCTATGTGGCACCCATTGCGCACAGATTTTTCGGAACTTTAGGGGCTCTGACATAGTGGCTTGAGCCCAACACATGCCAAATGTCTTCCACCGCCCGCCATCAATCATTTCTGACCGCAGCAATGACAGAAGGGATAATGAGACAATGAGCCTGCCCTGGACGACTGTTGTCTTTCAGTGATACCCCACCTAGAAATCGCTCAAGTGACATACTGTCTACACCATATAGAGCAGATATTCAGGCCAAGTATTCACTTCCTGACACTCCTTCCGCAGTAAAAAAATAGCACTTCACCTCGTTGCCCTCTTTCCCGCCTCCATAGAAGTAGGACGCTCCCACGACTCGACGACCTCTAGCCGAGCACGCCTAGCAAATGGCACAGCGGTGAAGGTTCGCGCTTTTCCTTCCTTATTCCCAATAGAG
Organism: Schistocerca serialis cubense; assembly: GCF_023864345.2. Lineage (NCBI taxonomy): Eukaryota > Metazoa > Arthropoda > Insecta > Orthoptera > Acrididae > Schistocerca > Schistocerca serialis. The sequence goes on along the minus strand of NC_064641.1, from coordinate 763,109,055 downwards.
GCACTTGTACACACTAGAGATGTGCAAACTCATTCATCCTTGGGAACTAGTTCACTGATGATCGCTCTGTTTTGGGAACCGTCCATTTTTACTCGTTCACCGTTCATTTGTGCCTGGTATACGGGTCTTACGAAAAACTGAAAATTAGTTGGACAGGTGACTGAAGATGGAAGGCGTCAAATCCGCGCGGGATTAGCCAAGCTGTCTACGGTAAGGCGCTGCAGTCAAGGACCGTGCGGCTGGTCCCGATGGAGGTTCGAGTTCTCCCTCCGGTATGGGTGTGTGTGTTTGTCCTTAGGGTAATTTAGGTTAAGTAGTGTGTAAGCTTAGGGACTGATGACCTTAGCAGTGAAGTCCCATAAGATTTCACACACAGTGGAACAGTTGAAGGCGCCAAGTGGGGCACTTGCCTCCCGTCTGGAGTACAGAGTTTTTATTCATAACAGAATTCTCACACGTAATTTTCGTGTTTCTGCAAACCCCTCGCTTAGCCAACTGTAGCGTTATGTAGCTGATCGCAGTGAAATAATGTAATGTGGCGCACGAAAAACGGACCCGAGTACAGACTGCTCGCCCATTACGCACGATTTGTTGACCGCTACGAGCAGAATAGATGAACATGTAATAATTAGGCAGTGAAGAAATAACAAATATGCTAATGCAAACACAACTTCGAAACAATAGATGACGACTGGTAAGCGACAATAAGCAGTCCAGTACTCGGGGACGATTTTTCGTGCGCCACTGAAATAATATTGTAGCAGCAAAATGTGACACCAGACACTCGATTATGGGGTGCGGGCTTCATTCGGTTGTCATTCGGTTTGCCTTCAGTAACAATGAACATTCTCTTTTACCTTGCATAAAAAAAAGACGCAAAATGGCCACTCGTGTGTGCCGTGTCGACTTCCTTTGCATATGTAATGACAAAAAAAAATCTTGCCTTTTTACAAGTATTTCTTCTGCTGTTTATCGAAATAGTGAAGTAAGCTTATATGCCGTTTTGTTACCTGAAAAAATGTATGTACTAAATACCACGCAATTTTTATGTAATTTACGTAATTATAAAATACACTGCTGGCCACTGTAAATGCAACACTGTGAAGGAAGCATCTGAATCAAGTGAAATTTACACCATGAGTTTGCAGCGATGTGATATGCAACTGATTAGAATTTCAGCGCATACGCACATCACGCGCGCCTGTGCCGCCACCTCATAGCGCCATTTAAGGCTTGGCGATTTCGACGAGTGTACGTTCGGCACGTGTGTTTACCTTGTGGTTGTTTCACAAGACGATCAGTTATGCCTCGTAGACAACAGCGAACATCGTTTGATCAAGTATCCGAGTTCGACAGAGGAAGGATAGTGGCTTACCGAGATTGTGGATTATCATACAGAGAAATCGCTAGTCGTGTTGGACGAAACCAAACAAGTGTAATGCGGTATGTGACCGTTGGATGCAGGAGGGTACGACGGACCGACGTGGTCGATCGCATTCACCTCGGTGCACCACTGCACGTGCTGATAGGCAAATTGTGCGCATGGCAGTGACGGATCGTTCGGTGACATCCCGAACCATAGCACAGCACATTGCGTCTGTAACGCATCATCCAGTGTCTGCGCGTACCATTCGACGCCGTTTACAGCAGAGTGGTCTGTCCGGAAGACGTCCATTGCTTCGTCTACCATTGACGCAGAACCACAGACGTCTCCGTCGCCAATGGTGTGATGACAGACGGATGTGGACGGCAGAATGGAATGACGTTGTCTTTACTGACGAGGAACGATTCTGTCTGCAGCACCACGATGGTCGGATTCGAGTGTGGAGACACCGTGGAGAGAGGATGCTGGACAGCTGCATTATGCACCGCCACACTGGTCTTGCACCGAGTATTATGGTATGGGGCGGTATTGGATATTGCTCTCGCACGCCTCTAGTACGCATTGCCGGTACTTTAAATAGCCGGCGCTACATATCCGGTGTGTTGGAGCCAGTTGTCCTTCCTTACCTTCAGGGCTCGGCCACAGCCATATTTCAACAGGATAATGCGCGACCACACGTGGCACGCATTTTCCAAAGGTTCCTCGTCAATAACCAGATTGGATTGCTTCCCTGGCCGGCTCGCTCTCCGGATCTTTCGCCGATAGAAAACATGTGGTCCATGGTTGCTCAACGAGTGACCCAGATTACATCCCCAGCTGCCACACCAGATGATCTTTGGCAACGTGTGGAAGCTGCTTGGGCTGCTGTACCCCAGGAACACATCCAACGTCTCTTTGACTCAATGCCGAGACGTGTGGCAGTGGTGATCTCCAACAATGGCGGCTACTCTGGCTACTGATTCTGGCAGGAACCACATGTCACAGACGTCTGTAAACGTAATCATTTGATACTTGGTCGACATGTTATCTACAAAATAAATTTTGTTGTGCTACCTCTTGTCTTTCTTGGTGTTGCATTTACGGTGGCCAGCAGTGTACATTTTAATTACCGGTCATGGGCACTGAATAGAATACGAAAACAACCCGAAGTTCAAAGTTCAAGTAAGGTTTGAAACCGATCTAGAGAGGGCGTAGGCAGCGAACGAACTATGAGCTAACTAGGAGCAGTCGGCAGGGGAACTGTGACGGGTGGCCACGCGAAGAAGGACGAGTCCGGCCGAGCGGGACCGAGATCGAGGGAATCGGGACTGGCCGACGTGCCGTTGCGGGAACGAGACACACAGTTTCCCGTTCCCGGAAACTACAAGTAGAAAGCCGCGACCGAAGTGAACTATGAAACACCGTTCCTTAGAATTCGTTCCTCGCTCGTTCCGTTCATCTTGATGAACCGTTCCTTTGGACCCGTTAGTTGGCGAACGACCCATCTCTAGTACACACACATCTATCTGCGTTACCATCGTCCGTGCCGTGCTCGTTGTACACCATGTAATCAAAAGCATCCGGACACCCCCAAAATCATACGTTTTTCATATTCGGTGCACTGCGCTGCCACCTACTGCCGGGTAGTCCATATCAGCGACCTCAGTAGTCATTAGGCACCGTGAGAGAGCAGAATGGGGCGCTCCCCGGAAGTCACGGACTTCGAACGTGGTCAGGTGATTGGGTGTCACTTGTGTCATACGTCTGCGCGCTAGATTTCCACGCTCCTAAACATCCTCGGGTCCACTGCCACGAACTTTTAAGCCATTTTCAGCCAGTTGTGCGGATACTTTTGATCACGGAGTGTATATGTTTGTCTCGGTTTCATTTTACTGTCCCTTATACCGGTGCAATAAGAGAGCAACAGTATTTGACAGTAAAATGACGCCCTATCCGTCTAGCATACGACGTTGCTTGTCTCTGCATACGCGGACGTGAGGTCATCTCGGAAATGAAATCCGAAATATAGATTAAAATTTTTGTGTTCCCGCCCGGGATCGAACCGGGGACCTTCTGCGTGTAAAGCAGACGTGATAACCGCTACACCACGGAAACGACGGTTCTTTTCATGTACCACCCGGAGACTCGTAATAGCAACAGTTTGTCTTCTGTGTTAGCAAGGGCATCGGCTACGAGCTCCCTCCGATTCGTGAAGTTCCTATAGTAAAAGACGTCGATGAAAACAATCCAACCGCGACAGACAGGGAGAACGCTGGCTGAGCTGCAGCCCTACATGGTGAGACCATCAAAGGTGGCGTCATTCACATGCAGTGCGTTTTCGGAACGAATAGGCTCGTTGGTCTAGGGGTATGATTCCTGCTTCGGGTGCAGGAGGTCCCGGGTTCAAATCCCGGACGAGCCCTTGCGTTTTGTACAACGGTGTGGTAACAAATCGCATGGCGGCGGCTGTTTCGCGCATTTCCAGGCCTCCAAGTCAGCGCTAAAATCCGACAACCAGTTCTGAAACCGTTTCATGTTTCATTTGAGCGATGTGCACCCTGCTGATGGAACGTTTGAAGTTGATTTAAATGGTCACAGTAGAGATCGTAGCAAGTGTCTTGCTGAGTGCGACGAAAACGGGTTTCCGCCCGCAATCGAACCGGGGACCTTCTGCGTGTTAGGCACGGCGCCTGGGCTCGGCGGCAGCTGCTGCTCTTTCCTTCCTTACGAGATACCGTCGATTCGCGCAGTCGTTATTGCAAAAGATGTCACCAAAGGCAATCGCTTCGTTAGCGGCACGGTGCCTGGCTGGGCTCGGCGGGTGGGTGATTAGTAAACGGACGCGGGGCTCAACTGTGCACGGCCAACCGGCTGGAACGACTTGTAGAACCAGCTCTTATCGCGGCCAGTTGTGGCAATGCTAATACGACTGATGGGCCATCATTCCGTGCTGGCACAGTTCAGCGGGCGGCTACTACACGGGCGCTGCTTGCGGCTCACACAGGACGGACTCCTACAACTGAATCACACGGCGAAAGAAACCGACAAACAAAATGACAAACTGTCGTCGGTTCGTGCTGCACCCAGACAATACGCAACAAGGTCTGTTCGCTCGTTGGATGTCTCGATTAACAGCCGGGTTCTAACATCTCATCGGACACGGACAGCAAGTTCTGGTAGTGAAGCGTTGGACTGAGTATCTGTCGTGGCCTCCTCTTAGAAACCAACGTGGCATTGACGTGAAACCTATCTGGCGAATACAAATAAGAAAATAAATGAAAAATGATGGGTAAATTGGAAGGCTACTGCTCGAGCATATCAGTGAGTCTTAAACCACTGGGTCACGCACGCAGTTTCTTCGCTCGTTTGTTTGTCGTGTGATTCGGGAGTGTAGCGCCAGTCCATCAGTCACCAGCTGAACTAAACAGTTACCAACACCAATAGGCGTAATTGTTTCTATTTGCCGCTAAAAATGGTAAAGGTGTCAAGCCGAAGGTTGGTTTGAACGTCGGAGTGCTTTCCTGGACATGGTCCTGTCGGAGGTGGTACCTCCAGCCGACCTTCCAACTGTCTTACTGAATCAGTTATGTGACCTACAGCTGTAACTACAGCTTAACGCAGTTTCGGGTCCACAACCCAAAAAACGGCAATATTTATTTACACACCTAGATCGCTGTCAGGCAAGCGATGTTGCGCTCATTCCGAAGACTGGTTTGATACAGCTCTCCATGCTAGTCTGTCCTGTGCAAATCTCTGATTCTCTGCGTAACTACTGAAATCTACATCTATCTGAACAGGCTTACTGTATTCAAGCCTGGATCGCCCTCTACAATTTTTACCCTCAACACTTCCATTACCAAACTGACAATTCCTTGAATCCCCAGGATTTATTCTGTTAACCGAACCCTTCTTTTCGTGAAGTTCTGTCATATTCTTTCCCCATTTCGGCGAGTACCTCGTCATTAGTTATTCGGTCTACTCTTGTCATCTTCAGCATTGTTGTAAAGAACCATACTTCAGGAGCTTCTCTTCTCGTCTGAATTGCTTCTCTCCACGTTTCACTTCAGTGCGAGGCTTCACTCAGGACAAATACCTTCCGAGAATACTTAGTAACACTTAAACTGGTACCAGATGTTAAAAAATTCCTCTTTTTCAGATATGCTTTTCTTGCTATTGTCAGTCTGCACTGTGTATCGTCTCTACTTCGGCCGTCATCAGTTAGTTTGCTCCTACTTTTAGTTTCTCTTTTGCTAGTCTAATTCCTTCATCATCCCCTGACATAACTCGACTACATTCCATTACCCTTCCTTTACTTTTGTTGATGGTCACCTTACAATCAGTTTTCAATAAATAATCCATTCCCTTAAAATATTCTTGCAAATATTTTGCAGTCCTTGACAGAATTACCTGTACAATGTTATTAGCAAACAAGGTTTTTATTTATTTTCTATGAACTTTAACTGTTTCTCCAAATCTCTCCTTGGTTTCCTCTACTGTTAGCTCTACATGCAGACTGAATACCACCAGGCATATGCGCACACCAGTTTCACTCCCTCCACTTACTGCTTTCCTTTCATGTGCTTTGAGTCAAAGAAGAGAGAACAGATAGAAAAAATCCTAGTATCGACTGGAGATCGAACACCGGACTTTTGGATTTGTAGTCTGACACCCACTGAGCTAACGAGCCACACATCTAGCATTTTAATAAGGACGTCTGTGCCAAAAACTTGAGCTTATCTGTAGTTTGAGAACTGGTAATTTTCTAAATAAAAAACCTCACATGGGACAGAAAGAGAGAGAACAGGTTACAAAATCAAAACACAGGAGACTATAATCTCTTTACCAAAGCCCAGGAACTTGAAAGCCAATTGAACGTATTGGGTAGCAATTAGCAATCGCTTTTAAATATGTCAAATTCTCCTTTCTCCTCCTGTTTATCCTATCTAGTGTGGGCAGGGAAGAGGGAGGGTGGGAAGGTGGGAGAGAGGGGGAGGGTGAGAGAAAGGGTGGGATAGGGAGGGAGGGAGGGGGAGCGTGGGAGAAAGGGAGGGAGGGAGGGGGAGCGTGGGAGAAAGGGAGGGAGGGAGGGGGAGCGTGGGAGAAAGGGAGGGAGGGAGGGGGAGCGTGGGAGAAAGGGAGGGAGGGAGGGGGAGCGTGGGAGAAAGGGAGGGAGGGAGGGGGAGCGTGGGAGAAAGGGAGGGAGGGAGGGGGAGCGTGGGAGAAAGGGAGGGAGGGGGAGCATGGGCGAAAGGGAGGGAGGGGGAGCATGGGCGAAAGGGAGGGAGGGGGAGCATGGGCGAAAGGGAGGGAGGGGGAGAGGGGAGGGAGGTGAGAGGGGCGAGTGAGGAGGGAGAGGGTAGGTTACGGTTTAACGCCCCGTCGACATCGATGTCAATAGAGATGGAGCACACACTCTCAATGTTTGAAGGATGGGTAAGGAAATCGGCCGCGCCCTTTCAAAGGAACCATCCCTACATTTGCCTGGAACGATTTAGGGAGACCACAGAAAATCGTAAACTGGATGGCTAGACGCGGATTTGAACCGTCCTCCGGAATGAGAGTCCTGTGAGCTAGTGTGTTAATCACTGTGCCACCTCGTTCGGTGGCGTGAGGGGGAAGGGGGGGGGGGGCGGTGAGTATTGGTCCTCTCGGTCACAAACTCTGCTGTATGGATTGTGGACCGTCCGTACACAATCGCTGGACGTGAATATTAATGCTGCCAGAATGTACACAAACGAAGGGCAATTCCGTCATGTACAGTGATCCCAAAAACTATTCGTCTGACCTTAACGCATTCAATATAACATGCACAATCATAAAAATATTGCTATGAAAAGCACAGTAGCTATTTTCTTACATCGCTATTATCGATCTTTATAATGAGGGTGTTCATATGTTGCTTAATTTGGGAGCACATCCACGCTACTGAAAGTCATACCGCAACTGACGTAAACAAGTAGTGGTCTAGTAAACAATATCCCAGGTACTACAAAACCAGGATATTATTGCAGTTGGCCTCCCGTGGCCGCTGTTGGCAACACGCGGTGATCGTACAGTAAACAAGTACAGTGGTGACTAAGGACAACGCATCACAGTGTCAATGCTTTCAAGGTTCAGGGTCTCCGCGCGAGTTATCACGCTACAAACTCACCGAAGCGCCCTCACTCCCACCTCACTCCCAGGTGCAATAATATCGTGCTGGACTAATATGGTGCCGCAACTCCTCTCTCTCTCTCTCTCTCTCTCTCTCTCTCTCTCTCTCTCTCTCTCTCTCACACACACACACACACACACACACACACACACACACACACACACACACACACACCTCACCCTTTCTTTGTGCAGTTGTGTTTCATCCGCCGTTTTCCTCCTTTGTTTTCAAAAGTGTTAAGTGATATTTAAGTAACATGGGTTGAAAACGTCGCGAAACTACAAAAGCAGAGGAGAACTATGCATCAGGCCAAGAAATCGGAGAAGCAATTGACGGACATACAAGTACAGGTAAGACTATTATACAGGTTTAACCCGAACAAAACGTATTTAACCTATCACGAAGCTGTCGTCCTGCAGTTCTATCCGAGATGTAGGAACATTAACTCAGTAACTGCTTCAACAGAAGGAAGATAGCTGAGTTTGTAAGAGAACACAAATTTGATGCGTTTGGTTTCTGGAAGAACGTTGTATTTACTGGCGAGAATCGGTATGATCTGTTTAAGTCACACAAGCAAGTAACTGTGTGGAGAAAAAAGAATTGTGAACTTGTAAACAGATATATAGCAGCCTCAGCTGACATGGAGAAGTTTCAGTATTCGTCTAGAGCTGCAAGAGTCGAAATGGTATGGGGGACTTATTTTTTATTTTATTAATGGGATTATCGAGCGGAAGGAGATAAACATCCTACAACCACATCTGTCCAGAAGTGCGAATAATAGGGTCTTTCTGGTGATTATATTTTAAGAGACGATAATGATCCAAAACACACAGCTCTAGATGCAAGGCTATTGTGTATCACTCTCTCCTGGATACCGACAAGACTGCGATCCCAAAACTTTAACCCCATAGGGAATTTGTGGAATGAACTCGAGAAAAATACGAGGAATTATGAGATATCCAATAAAAATAATTTATGTGAAACTCAACCTCTGGTGCAATCCATGCTAAGAAGGATGAGGAAAGGAGGGTCGCCTACTTACTAGCAATAACATTCGACGATTTCTGTAATTTTCAGTATCACAGACGAATACTTATTTGTACCCTAAATTGCCTGTCTTTACTTTTGAATGTTTAACTATGTTTATGTACTACTCACGAACTGTAACTTGGCATCCCGCTAACGGCGTTTCGGGGAAGGTAGATGGGATGCGGTGGGAAACAAGCTGTGCCTCCACGTACTTTGAACAAACCTTTCGGAACTGGCCGCGATGAGCCATTTGCCTGATCACCACTCAGTTTCGAAAAAGATCACAACGAAAATAACATAAAAACACAGACAGCGAGAGATCACGCGATAACGCAGTCAACACGGCTAATAGTAACCTGCACAGTTAGCGGCGAACATCTGGCACGAAGTCTGCAGGCTACTGGCGATCAGAACTGGGGAGTCCGTGTGCCAAGTTATAGTTCCTACACGGTAAGCAGAAATGTGTATTTCTTTATTGTAGTCTCCTTTTCACCGATTAACCAACAAGCCTGTGTCCCTGTCGTACTTCATTCCGACAACTTTCCGTTATCTATACTCCCTTAAACATCAACTCATGTATTAGACCAATACTTTCTGAGTAACTGTACAGCCGACAGCAATAACCAGCAACTCCACCACAGATTATTTAACGAATCGAATTCTCATGTATAAAATTATTTGACGCTTTTCAATGCTCATGGTGTTATATCTTCTTAATATGTGATGTAAAACGATATAATTCTGCAGATACATTCCGTCATGTATGTGAATATTGTCTGGAACCCGTGTTGCAAATGGAGTCTGTGGCAAATAAAAAATAAATTAAAGCGTCATATCTGATGTGGAAGTTTTACTACAGAAAGAGAGAAGGTGTAGTAAGCTACAAACTTTTTCCTTTCATTATTTTGTGGAGGGTGTGAAGACTGAAAAAGGTTTGAAGTTACATTTCAAGTTGTAAATCGCCAAGTACTCTCGTTCTCAAATACTGGATGAATATTATCTGGGTAACTTGCGCACCGTCAGTTCGCTGCCTGAAGAGACACACATTTTGTACCTTTAACACTTTTATGGAAGTTTTTCTGGTATCGATAGCTACGATGCCACGGCGTAGGTGCAAGTTCGCAGGTTGGCACTACGACAGCGACTCCCACGACAGCGCGCTGTAGCCGGCGCTGTTCGGCTCTACGATCGCCGCTGCAGGTTCTTCCCATTTGATTCCGAGGAGACGACCTAGCAACATTGTTTCAATTTCACAGTGGGCGAACCACTACTTATAACTTAGCAACTTGATGTACGGCTTCGCACCTACGTGCTCATCTGTACGCAAAGTTAAGTAAAGGCGATTTTAGTTCACACTGCAGTGCCTAGAGTTCTGCCTCAGCTGCTCCTCCTAGCTTCCTACATTCGGCCTACCTTTCACCTACATTAGGCCTACCCTTCAGTTTTCAGGAGCAGATCCACGCGCCGCCTTCCACAAGGGATACAAAAGTTTTAACCTAAGATTGAGAGGTGTAGTGGGTTGATTATGACAGCACTTTAAATCTGATCAATGATTATATAAAATACTGGAAGCCAAGGATAGGCAACCTGCAACTGGATGTTTTTTAGCCGTTCAGTATACACAGCAGATGACTGTAGGCCAGCCTAGACTTCGCTAACACCTAAACACAACAATTAGAGAACGCACCGACCAGTGCGGTGTTGGACAATGAGGAGTGCTCACGGGCATTGGTTGGGCAGCCTTGATTGCCGTGCTGTGCTGTGCTGTGCAGAAAGCCGATAGCACGTGCCGGGGTTTACTCGCCGCCGGCGCGTTTCCGCGTTTCACGGCAGCCGCTCTGCTCGTCAGTCTGCCAAGCGCATGCGCACTGCGGCCGAAGCAGGCGCAAGGCGATACCAGGCAAGGCCACAGCCAACCGCTAGGGGAGAACGTCGCCGCCTTCAGACTTCCCCTTCCGCGGGGTCTCTCCAAGGCGGACGTACAGCCAACTCCTCACTCACTGTTCGTGTCTACAACTAGAAATACTGGCTTTATTTATGACCAGCACGGAATATGCATTTAGCGACGGTCACACGATTGCTATCACCTCTCCCCATAAAAAAAAAAGAAAGTGCCAAAATTATCTGTGTAACTTAGCATCATAGGCAACAGAAAACTTCTAATTCAGTTTTGAGATGACTGGTTTATTTACCGTCTCCGGATCAAAAGCTGTCCATTCGACATATGAGAGCATTAAAACAACTGCAGTTTGCTGTCTGCAACTCCTCTTTGCGCAAGGGTACTTTTACATTGGAGCTGCGACTGAAGCAAAGCGGGGCTCTTAGGTCTTATGAGCCGCTCATGGCGGAAGTTTGAAAACATCGTGGTGTTTTTTTTGTTTTTTTTGGGACGGATGCTAATTCACTGTGACGGCGTTCGGTATATTCTATCACGAAGGAGAACTTTCAGGAATAGAGAACGTGTCAAAATATACATCAAAGGATAAAAACGGGAAAGGCGTCGGGCTACCCTCTATTACTAACCTTGTTTAATAAAGGTTAACAGCCGGCCCATGTGGCCGATCGGTTCTAGGCGCTTCAGTCCGGAACCGCGCTGCTGCTACGGTCGCAGGTTCGAATCCTGCCTCGGGCATGGATGTGTGTGACGTCCTTATGTTAGTTAGGTTTAAGTAGTTCTAAGTTCTAGGGGACTGATGACCTCAGATGTTAAGTCCCATAGTGTTCAGAGCCATTTGAAAGGTTAACATGCCGATTCTGCGAAGGCACGGGGGTAATGAGACAATGCTACGCGGAAAACAGTTATCGTGACATGAAAAAGCAAAAATCGGTGCGTAGAAGGAAATCTAATCGTCAGATCGCCAAGAAGTTGAACCGTTCAAGTACTGTGATTGATAATTTCGCTACACTGGATGCACGATATGGACAGAACGTAACCTATGAGCTAAGTAGAAAATTATTTGAGGCATCGAAACGGTTCCTTTAGCGCAAAGCAAGGACTAGAAATTGTTATTCTTCTGAACGTCTTGTTGATTTGCAGTTGTCAATAACTGCCAGACGCTTACGACAAATTTTGTCAAATAGCAAACATCTTGCATTCACGAAACGACTGCAGAGCCCCGCTTTAAGACGCAGGAGTGGAGCTTGCTAAAAAAAACATATGTTATGGGCTTTAGAATGGGATAAAGTGATCTTCAATGATAAGACGAAGTTTAATTTAGATGAGCCGAATGTGTTCCAATATTATTGGCATGATCTGAGAACACAGCAGCGGGTAAGAAGAGAAGAAATTCTGGTGGATAGAAGGTTATGATTTGAACAGCTTCCTGCGCTGAAAGTAAACCATACATTGCTCAGCTAAACACTACAATGATCCCCAGCATGCACAATGAGATGCTAGAGACAGAACTGATTACAATGTATGAAGGTCTAGGGAACGTACGTCTAATGTTTCAACAAACTAATGCACCTATGCATGTTTCTGTTTCAACCAAAAGTAGTTTGAAGATAAAGATACCGCTGTCTTGCCCAGCCTGCACATAGCCCGAATACGAATCCCTGGGAAAACTGTGGGGAATAATTGCAATGTTTATAGCGATAAAAGGCAATTTAAGGTCGTATGTGAAAAGTGTGATTCGAGAAGCGTGTGCGACAGTTTCACTGCAAGGTCACTGCAGAACACTGTTGCAGAAGCAACGAAAAAAGCATGCCAAAATTCAGAAGACCGCAAAATCCCCAAGACTGGCTAAGTTTCACGGAAGCTCGAAATTTAGTGCGGACGTCAATGCGAGATGCTTTTAAGTTTCCACAATGAAATATCTCAAAATATGGTAGAAAACCCACAGAGATTCTGGTCGTATGTAAAGTATAGCAGTGCCAAAAAATAGTCAATACCGTCACTGCGCGATAGCGATGGAAATGTGGTGCCACCAAAGCGGAGTTACTAAATGCAGTTTTCCGTAATTCCTTCACGAAAGAAGAAGTAAATATTCCAGAATTCGAAAACAGAACAGCTGTTAGCATAAGTGACATAAAAGTAGATGTCTTAGGTGTTGCGATACAACTCAAATCGCTTAAGAAAGGCAAGTCTTCTGGTCCAGATGGTAAACCAATCAGGTTCCTCTCAGAGCATTCAGACACAATAGCGCCTTTCTTAGCAATCACATACAACCGGAAAGACTGGAAAGTAGCACAGGTCACACCAAGATTCACGAAAGTAAATAGGAGTAACCCATTGAATTACAGACCCATATCACTGACCTCAATTTGCAGAAGGATTTTGGAGCATATACTGTACTCCAACCTTATGAATCACGTTGAAGAAAATGACTTATTGATACACAACCAACACGCATTATGAAAGTATCGTTCTTGTGCAACACAGCTAGATCTTTATTCCCATGAAGTAACGAGTCCTGTCGACAAGGGATCTCAGATCGATTCCATATTCCTGGATTTCCATAAGGTTTTCGATACCGTTCCTCAAAAGCAACTATTAATCAAATTGCGTGCAAATGGAGTATCGTCTCAGTTGTGTGACTGGATTCGTGATTTCCTCTCAGAGAGGTTACAGTCAGTACTGATAGACGGTAAATCATCGAGTAGAACAGAAGTGATATCTGGCGTTCCGCAAGGTAGTGTCATAGGCCCTCTGCTGTTCCTGATTTATATAAAGGATCTAGGTGATAATCTGAGCAGGTCCCTTAGATTGTTTGCAGATGACTCTGTAAATTACCGTCTAGTAAAATCAACAGACGATCAATTCCACTTACAAAATGATCTAGAGAGAATTTCTGTATGGTGCGAAAAGTAGCAACTGGCACTAAACAAAGAAAACTGCGAGGTCATCCACATGGGTACTAAAAGAAATCCGATAAATTTTGGGTATACGACAAATAGCACAAATCTAAGGGGTGTCAATTCGACTATATACCTTGGAATTACAATTACGAGCAACTTAAATTGGAAAGACCACATAGATAATATTGTGGAGAAGGCGAAACAAAGACTGGGGTTTGTTGGCAGAACACTTAGAAGATTCGACAAGAGAGAGCCTACATTATACTCGTCCGTCCTCTGCTGGAATATTGCTACGCGATGTGGGGTCCTTACCAGGTAGGATTGACGGAGGACATCGAAAAAGTGCAAAGAAGGGCAGCTAGTTTCGTGTTATCGCGCAATAGGGGTGAGTGTCACTGATATGATACGCCAGTTGGGGTGCTAGTCACTGAAACAAAGGCGGTTTTCTTTGCTGCGAGATCTACTTACAAAATTTTTGTCACCAACTTTCTCTTCCGAATGGGAAAATATTTTGTTGACACCCACCTACGTAGGGAGAAATGGTCATAATAAAACAAAAGAAATCAGAGCTCGAACGGAAAGATTTAAGTGTTCCTTATATGAAAATGGTTCGATGAACCCTCTGCCAGGCATTTAAGTGTGAATTGCAGAGTAACCATGTAGACGTAGAACTATAAACTCTAACAAAATCAATGTCAATGAGAATCTTGGAGGTAGTAGGGAAGAACGGAGGTTGGGCGAAGTACTAACTACTCAAGAACACAGCAGGACATTTAGTGCCTTTATTGCCGTTTCCACCCAGGAAATGCAAACGCCTTATTTTGTTACTCGTGTTATGAAAGAAACTATCTAATTCCATCAGGTTTGTTTATGTCTTACATGTATCTACTATTTTCATAGTAAGTTCTATACCGTATGTTACGGACACTGTACTATTACTCTCATATGGACCCTGCCTTTATACTGATTTGCACTACTATACTACCGAATGAGTCGACTGTCCCTTCAACAACAGACCCAATCGAATGTTTTCATTCGGTTGTTCCAATCACTGATGTAGAGCTACCGTGTGACCTCCGCGCTGCGGGTGGAAGCCGCGCATACCAGAGAAGGCGTGAGTGTGGGGTCAGCGGGGCGCCGGCCGGTATGCTGCGTGAAGTGCGTACTGGCTGGTGCAGCAAATACCACGCGCTCTGGGCAAGCTGCCCGCCGCCGGCTCAACGGCTTGCTTGCAGTGCGCATTCCCACGTTCTCTGCTCGCAGCGATAGCAGTCCGCCGTTGAAGAGCACTACGAGTTGAAAGCTCCCTGTGCGCATGCGCCAGACTAGTAATCAAGTCCTCGCGGCAAACATCGACCGTCTCATTGTTAGCGTACAACTGGGCCAATGTTGGTAGTCCAGGCTGTAGCGTCGGCGCCAGCCGATATGCCTGGGACTCGTGCTGGCGCGGGGTAACAGTAATTATACCGTCCCAGTACGCCGTTCCCATGCGACCAACAGCGGCAGCGATACAACGAGGTTCTGCCTTACAGTTCTGGAACTGTCCCCCAACTCCCACGACACTTTCCTGCTCACAGTCGGGAACTGCGTCCACGGATTACTGCACCTGCCACTGCCCACACTATAAGAAACGTCACGCTATTGCAAAGTCACCTCAGCCGGGCGTAACCCGCTGAAAAGGTAAACAAGCTTTCTTAAATCATCGAAGATACGTATAATGTAATAGACCGTTACAAAGACAACAAAATGTTTGAACCTAAAGGAGCAAAAACTGACGATAACAGGACATTACAAATTTTTACTTTTGCTGATGCCCTTGTGTTTGTACAGCGGACAGAAAGTTGGGCTTAATTCAGTACGTACTCATGAACGGAACCAGAGAACCTAACTAAATTCGTTTAATGCAAAAAATTAAAAATAAAACAAAAGTAATAGCATTCAGAGATAAAATATTACTTTTGGTAAAAAGCCTTCAAACTATTTTCTCAACTGGGCAACATATAGTCGAGTCGCTGGCCAACGTTTCAATGTTTCCGGTGCTCAATACACGGCCACTGTTTTCGCCTGCAGCTGTTTGCGCTTCGTAGTTGAAAGCTGGCAACAGCGCTGCCAACTGTCAGGGATCAACTTAAGCCAATACACTTACAAGCTGAGATAATGCGTATGACAATGACAACAGTAAGCACAGAAAATGAGATTCCCGGCTATTTGTGGAACAATTAAAAATAATTCAGGAGGGGAAACAGAAACTGAAATCAAATCATAGCTATGAAGTTGTGAAAGGTGGCAGTACTTCTTTATGGAAGCAAAAATCAGTAATGACAGTCAGCTAAGCGCGAAAGCCGTGTAGGCAAGACAGACAAATTTCTTATATTTATTAAAGAGAACACAGTACAAGAAAAGATGTGGAACAAAATAGTCACAGAAGACTAAGTTTTCAACATCGATGACAAAATAGTGGAGAAAGCAGTAACAGAAAGATATAAATAGGATGATGTGAAATAACAGGCCAAAGAAATTAGTTCGTGGCCTCAAAACGATTATGTTGAAGCAGTACTGAAGGAGAAAGATAAGGTAACAACGGGAGCCGGAACGGTTCATGCGGCCTTAAATTCGTAGGAGGAGACAAACATCTTAAAAGCTACGTATGGAACGATATGAACATAGAGCTAAGTGCAGAACTTGGTATATCGCGTAATATCATCGAAAACTGCACTGCCAAGTTTTTGTATGGGCCATAACACCGTCAGTGCTCGGTACACCAAATCATCAAATGCAGTAGTGTGTTACGCTGTTTACGAACTCACAGTACGTAACTGCCATCTTCTTGCATAACTGTTTTCACTGCGTGGAGATCTGGGTCGACTGCAAGCACCAAGATGAAATCAGAGAGCGTTCCAAACAAGCTACATTGAGGAGAGGGGAGGATATGGGAAGTAAGATTCAGGTCCAACATCAGTTCGTGATTTCCCTATTCGCTTCAGGCAAATGCCGGGATGGTTCCTTTGAAAGGGCACGGCCGATTTCCTTCCCCATCCTTCCCTCACCGGAGCTTGCGCTCCGTCTCTAATGACCTCGTTGTCGACGGGACGTTAAACACTAATCTCCTCTCTCAAACATCAGTTATTAGCAAACGGATTGGGGAACGAAATCGCCTGCGTCCTTTTCAGAGGAACCATTCCGGTCGATTTAGGTAAACTGTCAAGTGGTATCCTCGTCGTCAAATAAACGACAGACCAAAATCGAGATGTTCTCTTTACATTTAGCTCTCTAAGTGACATAGGACTTGAAATGCTTTGGCGAGAAGACGGAACGCATTATCATCCACCGCGGATTATATGCTTTCGGAGTACGCAGTCTTATGTGTAATGTGGTGTGCCTTCACATAGTTAGAAAGATAGGATTGTCTTTGCACGATGACATACAACGCAGCAAATACTGAACGATAACATCACCAATGCAGGTGGAACACGTGATAAGCTCGTCCTGCAAGGCGACGACGGGAGGCTACAAATGGCTCATCTTAAAGACGAATATCTTAAAGAGCAACCAATCAGCGAGTGAGGTATGCTATTCGATAGCTCACAACCTGACTCTCACAGATCGAGTTTGGGATTCTTTTGGGGGGCATACTGTTGCTCCTACTGATGTTCACCAAATATTTGCTTCCCCGAGTGAAATGTAGGAGTGTCGTAATTAAAAAAAGTATCGCATATTCTTTCATGCAGTATACTGCCCCAAGGTGGTAATCACACTTGGGTGGAAGTTACTTGCTCTACCAATTTATCACATCCAATTTGTGTAATTAAACGTGTTGTAGGTTCGAATTTGGAGCGGCAGTGAGAGCTGCCCTGATTTTTTAATAATTATTCCTTGACGTATTGAGAGAAGTGCGTAGAAGACTTTACATATTCTCTCTTCAGATCTATTTTATTCTTTTCTGATTTCTTGAATACGTGGTCCAAAGCCATTAAACCACCTACAAAGGTAGCATTTTCGTTATAGTACAAAGTTTAAACTCTGATACACATGCTTTAAGGGAAGTGGGACCCGCTTCCATTACGTTATCAACAGAATACAGCACACCTCAGTCAATGATTCCAAATTTGAAATATTTAGAGACACATTGAAGTTTCATTTTCTTCGATATGTAGCTACATTGAGATTCGGCGCAACAAAACGAAGAACAGGACTTCAGAAATTCATTCTTTCTTTCTTTCTCTCCTCCTCCCCGTCATCATCATCTACCAGTTTCCGTCGGTTTAAGAGGGTGACAATGTGTCGTCGATAGTGAAAAGGAGACATCTGGAAGCACTGAAATACGGCCTGATGACGTTTGACTTTTGCCTGTTTAGCGTAAAATCAGAAACAACTGTTACACGTAATAAATGAACTGCTGTTTTTTGTTGACAATCTATAACAATGACAGACATTACCATGGCACTATATTGGAATAGATCGAATGAACATCGCATTTGAAATATTTTTTGTTACAGTCCTGGGAATAAACACGGCAGATCGTGCTGCATTACTGGAAATCACAACGGATTAAGGAGTAAAAACGAAAAGACTGAATATCAGTTCCATAAACGTCATTTAAAGTGGAGGGGACAGAAAAAAGTGAAACGCAATCTTACACTAGCAAACACAGAACGAATACCGAAATTTCCGACAGACGGGGTGCTGTTAAACGTCTAACGGCACACACCTGACTAACATGTCCATGGGACTGAAAGCAACTAACGCAGGGCAGTACACTGGAGACACAATAAGCATTTCGCTATGAAACGAAAGCACATCTCGCGACCCAAACTTTGTACACTAATGATGTCAAAGCTCAGACCCCCCCTTTACAGGAGTTATCAGAAACGGCTGACTTCTCCCAGTAAACATTAAAGAGGAGCAAGCATGGATTTAGCCGTTTCATCGCCTGTCTATTTCCCGCTGCTCTAACGAAGACTTGGAAAAGCCCATTGTTGACCAGTCACGAATGAATTCGCCGAAGACGTAACCGCGTCTACCGGAAATCCCGCGCGTCAAACATATACAGACGACTACAAGGGTGGCTGACAACAAGTCCGTATATTAAATTGTAGCGAGAGGTAGAAGGCAGACCCATAAGTGGCGTTCGTGGATCGTCTGAGGCGATAGATACCAATTACCTGATACCTATTGCTTTATGAATCTCTACCACGTTCAGTCCTTCATGTCGTCGCTGCTTCCAGCAGTTACGTGACGGGAATGGTTAAGTCAAGCGTCAGCCTCCAATGATACTGCATGGCGCAATAAAACTCCTCCCTTTAGTAGTATCAATATTACTAAACTACTCACTCGGTTCATGGTGCACGATTCCAGTTGCAGGTTGTGTACAATAGCTAACACGGTTAACAAAATTTTTTATTTTCAATGTTTCACATTACGAGGGTAATCCCAAAATTAAGGTATCCTATTCTTTTATAAGTACATAGACCTGTTTATTTCTACAATGGTTTACATCAGTTCACAGCTTGAACATTTAGCCATTTTTCGACATTATCACCATTTCTGTTGATGCACTTTCGTAGACGCTGTGGCAGTTTTTGTATGACTGTGTCACATCAGCTCGCCGCCATGCTGTTCAGAAAGTTATGAACCTCTTCTTTCACCTCGTCGTCGGAGCTGAATCGTTGGGACCACAATTAACGCTGACAGGTACTGTCAGACTCTGAAAAAACTCAAACGGGCAATTCAGAACCGGAGAAGAGGAATGTTGAGCAAGGGCGTACACATTCTCCTTGACAACGCTCGCCCACACATCGCTCGGCAAACCGTTGCTCTCCTTCAACAGTTTCAGTGAAACAATCACCCACCCACCCACCATATAGTCCTGACTTGGCGCCCAGTGACTATCACCTGTTCCCAATGTTAAAAGAACATTTGGACGAAAAGCGATTCAGCTCCGACGACGAGGTGAAAGAAGAGGTTCATAACTTTCTGAACAGCCTGGCGGCGATCTGGTATGACATGGGCATACAAAAACCGCCACAGCGTCTACAAAAATGCATCGACAGAAATGGTGATTATGTCGAAAAATAGCTAAATGTTAAAGCTCTAAGCTGATGTAAACCATTGTAGAAATAAACAGGTCTTTGTGCTTATAAAAAGTAGGAGACCTTAGTTTTGGGATTACCCTCGTATTACTGACCGTTTTAAAACCCTTAAAACAGTGTCATAATCCGTTCATTACGAGATACAGTCTTACGCTAAAGCTTTAACGCAACAAGCCAAGTTTACAGTTAGAAACTGTTTACGTATTGAGGAAGTGTAACTTAGAGTGAGCAAATTATCCCGAGTGTACTCATCCATTAGTTGAGAACGACAGCACTTTGCGATATCCAACAAACCTCACATATGATTTCAGACCTTAATCGAATTTTTTCTCACTGAGACCCAACGCAGAATAATGAAAAAAAAAGGTTCATCGCTTACTGGTCAAAGGTTTTGTAAGCGAACTCTTTCGTAAATGAATTACACATTCTTACGAATCTTCCAATAAATCTCAACTTGGCAACACTCGTGCAGACAGGTTCCACCTTAAACCGCTCTGGCCAACCTCTGACCTTTGAGAGTTATCAAAGTAATAAAATCATATGCGATGGGTAGTAAAATCATATGCGATCCTTCTGTCTACTTACAAGCATTTCATCACCTTTATTTTTGTTGAGGGCCTGCTGCCAATGCGTGTTTTACGCTAATCATCTTCAAGTCTTCCTGCAGTTGCTATCAATTTTTTAACGAAATGACGGCCTTCAATGCAACTATATCGTCTGCGAACAGTCAGCCAAAGATAAAAACATTCTTCAGGTTGCTTCTCTATCTCGGGAACAATGAAGGTACTTGCATGTTTGGCTGATGTGCACTTGACACTAACTCTGATCAAACCTCTCCATAAGAATGATGAACGGTGTTCCTTTTGCAAGGAAGAATTCTACCTAGCCACGTATCAGTTGACAACCACTTTGCACGTATTGTGCTTAACGGGGGCGGTGCGGAAATGTTTCCAAGACTTCCGAGGAACTTAGAAACGAATAACCCTGGGCACCGCTGTCTGTATCTTGCGGTCAGTGTTCGCGCAACCTCTGTTGACTGCTACAGCTGTTCGCTACTGAAAAAAAGTCAACATACTCGCAGACAACGAAAGTTCAACAATTTTTTCGTTTGATGCGAGCAGCTGTGAAGCACCACATCAGAGTAGCCGACCAATTACACCATGCATCTGTACGTTTACAACAGTAGCAGTACAAGGGACAGTCAATAACTAAAGAGAGAAATTTATGTGGAAAAGGCTATTTTTTAAAAAACGAGAGTTTTACTACTTCTCAACATAATCACCACCAATATTAAATAGGCTTCTTCCAAATCGGATCTAGTTTTTAATACCAGATGCAAAGAAGTCTTTGCCCAACTAATTACAAAAGACATCTCGGGCATCCCAAAAGACGGTCAATATGACTTTTCTCCTGAATTTCCTTCGGACAGGTGAGCCGATGTACTTCCATTCCATGCTTTGCGTTTTAGATCCTGGTCCAAAATGGTGAACCCAAGTTACATCACACGTTAAAATCTTGGTTAGCGTTCTTTCAAGTTTGTATACGCCATGAGTCTTCTTTCCTTGTGTTGTTCCTTAACTTTTTCGAGACCCACCTCGCACTACTTTTGCTATACTCGAGCTTGTTACTTATAAGGTCATGAACTGTACCAACACTTACTGCAACTGTTTTCGCTATATGTTCATCTGTAACAAGACGGTCTTCACGAATAACGTCGTAAATGCAGGTATAAGTGAATGAGCAGACACTATGAAGTGTCACTGAGGATCGACCGTTTTTCGACTGTTCAACCCACTTACAACAATTTTCGCGGTTCATACAACTTTCACCATCATTCGAAGAGAGATTTTCGCTGCTTTTTAGCACCAGAAAGAAAAATGAGGATTCTGAACGTTCTTCAACTAATACGGAAGATTCAAGCAGACCCGCCATCTTTAAAAGAAATATTGAGCTTATAAACAAGATAATTTTTTATACGTCAGCTGTTCTCAGCTCATGCCAGTAATGCCAACCTAAAATCATGAAAGTACAAAACTTCTCGTACAAACTGTTTCGTCTCCGCATCAATCTCTGTAATTACTGAATGTATGTTGTAGTAATAGTAGTAGTCAAAGCTTTGTCGCAGTGGCCACATCTTAAAACGACGGCGCTGTCGGAGTATCAGAGTAGTGCGTGAAGACCGCGCGGCTTTGCTAGCTCAGCTGCTTACACGACTGGTAATGCATCGGCTGCGTGCAGCCGGACAAGTTACGGCCTAAGCACGTGCTCTCAAGGTGACTGACCTCTGCTGTCTTCATAATCTTCTCCACAAGCACACACTTACAGAGCAATGTGTCATTATTGCACACCACGAATATCTCGCCCATAACGAAACCAGAGTGCATTATATTACAGTTTGAAGATATTCAGTTACGATATGTTCCTCCTAGTTATGCATGCTCCTACAACTTCGCATTTGTCCTCTAGCCATTTGCGCATTTATACTGATAGGTAAATGCACGACTACACTGTACCACGGACACGTGGCGGTTTTTAATTCGGCTGCAGTACTTTTACTGCGGCAGCAGCCAGCCATTCGCAGAACCTCCAGCTCTGGTCTGCTCCACTCAGCCCGCCTCCCGCAGGTACTTGGGTGCCTTGCTGAGGTAACCGACTGAACTCGTTCCAGCGAGGGCAGGTTTTGATTCTTCGTCTGGCGCCCCTCGCGCTAAAGGTTCCCACGCCTTTCCCAAACGACCGCTAGCCAATCTCAGAGGTACCCTTACAGCAGCTACGGATTCGTCGTGGGGTGTCACTATTCGGTGCAGTGAAAGAGCAAGGTGGAAAGCCTTTGTGGAAACCTGAAATCAATCTATGTCGGCGACATAGCGCCAGAAAACAACGTAGCTATAGATCACACAAGTCAGCCTATAGGATGCATGGAACAACACTTGAAACTTACTTTCGCAACAGCACTGCTCATATTTGGAGATGGTGAATACGGATTGAAATAAGTCGGGATCAATATTTTTTTGGATTAATCAATAAATATTCTAATGATAACTGTTGTGACTTGGCAAGACAGCCAAGTCACTATGAGAGGAAGCCGAAAGGCACGCGCTTAAGCTCACGCAGGCTGGCGCGAGGTCTGGAACAGTTAAGGGAATTAATAGTAGCAAATAAAGTACGTCGTTGATGTAATACTTAACTTTAATCCATAATTGGTGTACATCGCTCTTGACGGTACATGCTTCACATAATAAATATCAATTGCTATGGCGCCTTGCTAGGTCGTAGCAAATGACGTAGCTGAAGGCTATGCTAACTATCGTCTCGGCAAATGAGAGCGTATTTGTCAGTGTAGCATCGCTAGCAAAGTCGGCTGTACAACTGGGGCGAGTGCTAGGAAGTCTCTCTAGACCTGCCGTGTGGCGGCGCTCGGTTTGCAATCACTGACAGTGGCGACACGCGGGTCCGACGTATACTAGCGGACCGCGGCCGATTTAAAGGCTACCACCTAGCAAGTGTGGTGTCTGGCGGTGACACCACAATAACGTCATTCTACAACTGCATGTTGATTACATAATTTATTTTCGGTATACTGTTAACTTTATTTATCTTGTCGAAAGTAGACATTATGAGAACCGTAGCTGTAGTGTAAGTATAAACCTTATACTTGTTTTATATCTCACCTTTTTGTCGTGCACCATTTAGTTTTCGTGTTTGCATTTAAAAAAAATCGTTCGAGTAATGGTCTCAATACTCAATACACAGAATCTAACCCATTATACATTAATTCCAGTTTTATTTACATAATTACATAATGCTAAGGTAAATGGTAATATAAGGTCATGGCAATTTTTGTAAATTTAATGATTTCCGCTAATTTCATACACTTTGACGAAACCATTTTGTTCATTCTTCTCTGTCGTCATATTTTCGCGAAAGATATTGTACAGGCCCCAATACGCGAAATTGTGGGCTGTAGCTATCACTGAGTAGTGCTGAAGCGTTAAATTATGTCTACGGTCAATCTGCACATCGAGCAAGCAGTGGAGGAAACCACGGAGAAATTTGGAGACGGAATTACAGTTAAATGATAAGAAATAAAAACTTTTATATTTCGCAATTACACTGTAATTCTGTCAGAGTCAGAAAATGACAGCAGTTGAATGGAATGAAATAAGTTCAACATCAAAAAGTACAAGGGTAATGGAGAGTATTCGAAGTAAATCAGGCGATATTGAGCGAAGTAGATTGGGAAATGACACACTAAAATTAGTAGAGGAGTTTTGATGTTTGGCCAGGAAAATAAGTGACGGCTGCCGAAGTAGCGACGAGACGCTACAGAACAAAAATCATCTATGGGGGGAAAATAATTTGTTGGTATCTAATATAAATATAAGTGTTAGGAAATCTTTTCTGAAGGTACCCTATCCGTAGTTTAACATTGTGCAGAAGTGAAACGAAGACGATAATTAGTTCAGAGAAGAAGAGAATAGAAGCTTCTGAAAAGTGGTGCTACAGAACACTGAAGATTATATGGGTGGATCGAGTAAATAATGAGAAGGTACACAATGTATTTATGGCACAGCCAAACTAAAAGAATGAATCAGCTGCTAGAAGACATCCTGAGTCATCAAGCAATTTACAATTTAGTAATGGAGGAAAGTGTGGTGCGGTAAAAATTGTAGAGGGAGACCAAGGACTGGATACAGCACACCGGTTTGAAGTGGGTACAGGTTGTAGCAGTTATTCTGTGACGAAATAACTTGCGCAGGGTAGATTTGGATGGAGAGCATCAAACCAATCCTAAAGACCGTCCGCCCGGCTAGCCGCGCGGTCCAACGCGCTGCTTCCCGAGCGGTAAGGCGTGCCGGTCCCCGGCACGAATCGGCCTGTCGGATTAGTGTCGAGATCCGGTGGCCGGCCAAGCTGTGGATGGTTTTTAAGGATGTTTTCCGTCTACCTCGGCGAATGCGGGTTGGTTCCCCTTATTCTGCCTCAGTTACACTATGTCGGCGATTGCTGCGCAAACATTGTCTCCACGTACGTGTACAGCATAATTACTCTACCACACACACATTTGGAGTTACACTCGTCTGGTATGAGACGTTCCCTGAGGGAGGGGGGAGGGGGGGGGGCACTGGGGGCAGAACCGCACAATAAACAATGACCCTGGGTTCGGTGTGGGGGCGACAGAGGGGAAGATGGACTGCTGTGGCCTGTTGAGGGGTTGTGAACCACTGAGGGCCACGGCGGGACGAAGCCTCTCCGTTGTTCCCAGGTCCCGGTTTAGTACACACATAATCCTCAGACTGAAGACCACCACCACCACCACCACCACCACCACCACCACCACCGACGACGACGACGACGACGACGACGACGGCGGCGGCCAAAGCCAGTGAAGAAGATTTACTCTCTCGCTTCAATTGCGATAAGAGTGTTTACATAACAAAACTGTTGCATCCTTGAGCCTCCGGTTCTAGATGTACCCTTGTCCGGTTAGTGGCTGACGCTACAGATCTTTATTTATGGAAATATAAAGTACAATCAGCTACAAATTTTACATATTCACATACACCTTTACCTTTAACCCATATAAATACAGACTCATTTTGATTAATTTTCCTTTTGCTACGAGTATACAAGACAAGAGGAGATGTTGAGTCATAAGCGGATTTACCAAAATCTTTACTCCCAATTTCAAACATATGATAAGTACGATAGGAAATTACATGTCTATCATTAAAACTTTCAAGACCAGGTACACTAGATACTCCGCTACCACCTCTTACTGTGGCAACGATAAACCATACATTTCCATGTGAGAAAGTGTCATTTATTTCTAAGCTGAAATTTAGAGAACATCCAAGAAATACACACGGTCCATCGACGAGGGCGTGGGCTGCAACATTCTTCACTGGAATGCGATTTCTCTTGTCTCCTGATGTTGCTGTAAGTTCAATGTTTTCTATAGTTTTGTAGACTGTTGTGCGGGTACAGGCAACTGTATTGAACGCCGCCAAGATGCCCTACAGGAGGGATCGTCGTACCCGCACAACAGTCTACAAAACCATAGAAAACATTGAACTTACAACAACATCAGGAGACAAGAAAAATCGCGTTCCAGTGAAGAGTGTTGCAGCCCACGCCCTCGTTGATGGCCCATGTGTATTTCTTGGATGTTCTCTAAATTTTAGCTTAGATATGAATAAACTTTCTCACATGGAAATGGATGGTTTACCGTTGCCATAGTAAGAGGTGGTAGCGGAGTATCTAGTGTACCTGGTCTTGAAAGTTTTAATGATAGACATGTAATTTCCTATCGTACTTATCACATGTTTGAAATTGGTAAATCCGCTTATGACAAGTGATTGCCAGAAACAGAAGACCGGATCACTAACTTATGACGTTCCGTCTCGGTGTAGTCATCAGCAAGGGCGTTCACAGTTGATGCCGAGGAAAAGTTTCATTTAGTTTACCAGGACAGCCACAAGTCAGAATCAGTTTTATTTTTACCGGTTTTGCTGTACAATTTTACAATAGCACCATCAGAAAGGGTTAAAAACAAATAGTCGGCTTGATTACATTACCGGCGCCGAGACAGATGTTAATCTCTGGTTCCGGCAATGTAATCAGCCAACTACTGCACATTAAACAATTACGGACGAAGCTCTTGTAAAATTATAGAGCAAAACTGGGAAAAATAAATCTGATTGCGACCTGTGGCCGCCCTGATAAACTTAATTTCAACAGCCGCTGTTTCCCTTGAAGGCAATGCCTGCTCTCGCAAGATTTTAATTGAGACATCTGAGGAACCCACAGCAGCATCTTAGCAAGGGAGACTACAAGGGTCTCTTGGTGAAACTCAACCTCTTTAATTAAGGGACGATACCTAAAGGTTAGGACGTTAGCTGACGATCATTTTGGCTCTAGCAAAGGTGCAGCCACCATAGAGGCAATACAGATATTGGGGTTGATAATGGAAGAAAGACTGAAGAAAAATCAAGACACGTTCTTAGGATTCGTCGACCTGGAAAAAGCATTCGACAACGTAAATTGGTGCAAGATGTTCGGAATTCTGAGAACAATAGGGGTAAGCTACAGGGAGAGACGGATAATATACAATGTGTACAAGAGCAAAGAGGGAACAATAACAGTGGACGACAAAGATTCAAGTGATCGGATTAAAAAAGGGTGTAGGGTAGAGATGTAGTCTTTTGGCGCTAGTGATCAATCTGTACATCGAAGAAGCAATGATGGAAATAAAGATTCAGAAGTGGAATTAAAATTCAAAGTGAAAGTCTATCAATGATAAGATTCGCTGACGAAATTTTTATCCCGAGTGAAAGCGAAGAATTAAGAGCATATGATCTGCTGAATGGAATGAACCATCTAATGAGTACAGAATACGGATTGAGAGTAAATCGAAGGAAGACGAAAGTAATGAAAACAGCGAGAAACTTATCAGGATTAATTGTCACGAAGTAGATGAAGCTAAGGAGATCGACTACCCAGGCAGAAAAATAACCGATTACGGGCGGAGTAAGGACATCAAAAGCAGACTAGCACTGGTAAAAAGGGCATTTCTGGCCAAGAGAAGTCTGTTAGCATCAAATGTAGGCCTTAATTTGATGAAGAAATTGCTGAGAAAGTACGTTTTCAGCACAGCATTGCATGGTAGTGAAACAGTACTGTGGGAAAACCGGAACAGAAGAGAATCAAAGCAGCTGAGATGTTGTGCTACAGACGAATGTTGACAATTAGGTGGACTAATGATAAGATAAGGAATGAGGAGGTTCTGCGCAAAATCGGAGAGGAAAGGAATATGTGGAGAACACTGACAAGGAGAAGGGACAGGACAACAGGACATCTGTTAAGACATGAGGGAATACTTCCATGGTACTAGAGGGAACTGTAGAGGGCAAAAACTGTAGAGGAAGGCAGAGATTGGAATACGTCCAGCAAATAATTGAGGACGTAGGTTGGAAGTGCTACTCTGAGATGAAGAGGTTGGCACAGGAGGGGAATTCGTGGCGGGCCGCATCAAACCAGTCGGAAGACTCAAGACTAGGGAAAAAAAGAAGAAAAAACCTAAAGGTGGATTTCATCGTGGTCTCACGGAAGGATGAACAGTGCGTTCTGCTGCCACAAAACTGGTCTGCAGCGATGGAATTTCGGAGTGGAGTCCGTGTCCTGTGAATGAGGGGCATAGCAGATGTCAGTCCAGCTTTTGCAGTGTCGCGCACATCATGAAGGAGTTGGCACAAGCTACGACCAAAGCCCTTGATTCTGCAAAGTACTGCTCTGCATATTTTTATTATTTGTAGTGTTATGTAGTGTCCCCTGTCAACATGTGTATATTTGTGTTTTATGTTATTTGCTTTTGACACGAAAAACACATTCGCAGTAAACAGTGCAGCGACAGTCACGTCACTACTTCCATTTGAATACGGTGAAGCAGTCACCAACCCGAAGGCTGGTTAGACATTTCAGTCTATTACTGGGTAAGATCCTACTGGAGGTGGTACGTATTTGCCTTCTTCTAACCTTCCAACTAATTTACCCAACTTAAAGAAGGATCTACAGTTTGACGCGGGCTGCACTTTGCCAGAGGAGGAATACGCTGAGACAAATGTATCTTCTGACCGCCTGGGGATCGAACGTGAGTACTGCTAAAAAATAAAACTAATGGGAAATGAGTTATTTTACTTTCCGTTGCCTAACTCCCATATGGGGTGTCTCACAACTTGGGTTGTAGAGGGGAAATTAGTAGATAAAATTTTTATACGGAATAGCTTGGATGTAAAATAAGTTTCAAGATCGGATCACTTTCATAGCTCCCGCTTCACTGTACAGTAAGTAATGGTAGAGATGCACAACTCGCGTATCGAGAACGTTTTCCTGATCGCGTCTGTTCATCGCACGCCATTTTCGTCCGCTACAACAAGGGCTGCGATGAAGTAGTACGGCCACAACTAGGAGGGTTGACTGTGGTGCTCCACTGACGTGCGCCAGGGTTTGTGGACCGCGTGTACGAAAGGTTACGCCGTCAACACACGTAATGCAACGAACAGTGCACGAGCCTTCCCGCCTAAATAAGATGGCCACTATGTTATGGGTGAAAGCGCACAGCGGCATAACGGGAAATAAAAAAGTAGATACTCTGTCCAAGGAAGCTGTGCACACTGGTCCAGTGAAATATGATTAAGTGCCACCCGACGATATTCTTCATACCACAAGGATTATGCCCGATGGAATGAAAGTCTCTAACGTCTTATGAAATTAAAGGTAGACACTACGCCTTAGTAGTGCCTAACCTCCCATCTCGTCCTTGTACCCAAAATCGCAAATAAGTATAAACTTTGTAATGACAATGGCAAGACTTCGATTCTATCACGAGAGATTCAGGCAACATCTCTACTGTCTCAACATGGTCACAAGACCGCATGAACGCGACAGTCAGGAATATGTTATCACATTTTCCTTGGCTACCACAGAAGTATCAAGAAGCTAAGAAACTAATACAGTACCTGACGACCTTTGTAGATGCTTTGCCTACAAACATTAAAACCCTTTTCGCAAGAGAAGACACAAAGTGCATAGGCTCCTACATGACATAACGGAGGGTCATATAAGAATAGAAAGACAATTCTTTAGATTATTTTATAGTAAATATGTTAATTTACTTGAATGAGTTGCTTAAGTTCAGTCTAAACGGATATAACAGATAACTGTTTTTTTTATATTCTGAGGCTGGCTGTACGCATGTTGCGCAAAAGGCATAAAAAAACCACGATCGCCAAGTGGAGCGGTCCCTACAGAGCACAAATGTCACAGCTCATTGTATCTGATGTGTGCGAACCGTGAATAGAGATCTGAAAGTAACCCAATCTTCAACCTTATTTTACATTCAAATGACGCACTTCCGGACATACCTACATCAACAAAACTTTATCTACTACGAGTCCTCAAAAACCCCTACAAGCCAGTAATAGAAGTTGTGGGTCGCTGAAGACGAAACACGTCTGTCACCCTTTCATTTCGTGAACAGAACAGGGTATCGAAACGAGGTTCTAGGTACATTATAGTACGCAAAGGAGCTGGTACGTTTGTTGTATAGTTAATACCCCTAACGCTTGTATCTACCGACATACTGAAACACGTATCGTTTTCTTAAACACAAGTAACTTTTTTGTTTTAATGACAGTGAAAGCTCTTGAAAAGACGAATGCAACTTGATATACAGAGTGTACCACAATTCATGTTACACACTTCTAGAGGTCGTAGAGGGGATTTAATAGATAGTTTTACATAGGAACCCATGTCCAGAAACTGTTCGTTTCCATGTTGCATGGAAAACAAGAGCTATTCAGTTGCGCGCTAGATGTTTCTCACGCAGTGGCCGGCTACCTACGTTCATGAATGGTACGATGACGTGATTTCTGTTTCCATCTGCCTTGTTTTCTTGCTTCCTGGTGATGCGTCAGTTGACATTACGATGACTAGTACGGCAGTAACAGGATGCCTCCGTGCACGTTCGCAGAGTACACCGACATGCTAATTTACGGTGAAGCTTGCCGTAATGGAAGATAACCTCAACGTCTGTACTAGGAGTACTTTCAAAATCGTGTGGTTCCATGTCCTCACAGGTTTGCAACAGTAGGCCAACGGCAGCGGGGAAAAAAGGGGAAATTCGCAAGCGACAGAGCGAACTGTGGTGCTCCACGAAGGCGGCGCACTGCCCTACTGGAACAGGAAGTGTTCCATCAAGTTGAAGATGAACCCATCGACGAGAGCTCGAGCCACTGCACGTTACATGCATGTGTGTCACTCCTCTGTCTGGCGTGTTCTGCATGAACAGCTGAACAGCAACTCTATCCATATCACACTCAGAAGGTACACGCAGTGCTCACGTGTCTATTTCCACACATTGATTTTACACCGTTGTGTGGATTTTCCTCAGTTTCCAAGGCGAGTTTTTCTCCCTGACGAAACGCAT
The DNA here is from genome assembly GCF_023864345.2 of Schistocerca serialis cubense. Lineage (NCBI taxonomy): Eukaryota > Metazoa > Arthropoda > Insecta > Orthoptera > Acrididae > Schistocerca > Schistocerca serialis. The sequence continues at coordinate 763,078,636 of NC_064641.1, read as the reverse complement.
TTCAACAGGGAACGCTCGAAATAGCCACATTTAGGATCAAGAAAACGCCAAAGACCAGTGTACACTAAGATTTCAGCACACCTTCGCCAACAATGTCCGGGCAGGTATCTGCGACGGTCGTGTGAGTGGGCCGTACATCCTCCCTCCCCACCTAACGGGTGCCAGGTACTTTATATTCCTCCAAGAAGTCCTGGCGGAGTTCTTTTGGAAAATGTGCCGCTGGATAATTCTGCACGATCTGTGGTTCCAGCATGATGTACATTTTGCAGTTCGAGTCCAAAGGCACCTTAACGAAGTTAACGGGACAATCGAGATGGACCACATGCTTGGTCACCTATATTTCCAGAATTAACCCCTTTGGACTTTTTCCTGTGGACCCACATGAGGAATCGTGTTTACGAGGCCCCTGTCCCGCAGGAGGACTCCAATCATGTTGGACAGCATTAATGAGAATTTATGCACTGATGCACTGCGTGCATCGACCTTTGTGGCAGTCATATCTTGTAGCTTTTGTAATATCACAGTCAATAGGAATGAAATACGAGGCGTGTTTTTTAAGTAAGTACTGTTTTGAAATTAAAAAAAAGACGTGCTAAGATATCTCAATTTTATTTTTACATGAAAGCCTGTACCTTAATCTACGCACTGACGCCATTACAGTCTGATTCTTCCTTGTTTACGTTGTGTACTGAGTGTTTCAGATGCCTCCGGTAATCGCCGACTGAGAAAAAGAACGGTCTGTTATAAGATTTCTTAGTGCTGAAGACCTAAAACCGATATTCATCGTGAGATCTGTGCAGTTTACGGAGAAAACATTATGAGTGATGGAATGGTAAGAAAGTGGGTGAGAGCATTTAATGATGGCTGCACAAATGTGCATGATTAACAACGCAGTGGGCGTCCTTAGGTCGTTAATGAAAATTTGGTGCAGGAAGTGGACAATAAGGTGAGAGAAAACAGACGCTTTACGATTTCCTCCTTGCGGGACGACTTTCCAAATGTTTCTCGTAGTGTTTTGTACGGCAGTGTGACGGAGCACTTTAATTACCGAAAATTGTGCGCACGTTGGGTATCGAAAATGTTGACGGATGTGCACAAAACCAAACGTTTAGACAGTGCATTGACTTTCCTTGACCGGTACCACAACGACGGTGATGATTTCTTAAGCCAAACTGTTACGGGCGATGAAACATGGGTGGCCTACGTCACACCAGAATCAAAGCAACAGTCCATGGAAGTTGAGCAAGGGCATCGTTTTGCTGCAAGACAATGCCCGTCCGCATATGGCGAATCGGACCAAAGATCTCATCACATCTTTTCGATGGGAAACTCTCGATCATCCTCCTTACAGCCCCGATCTTGCGCCCAGTGACTACTATCTGTTCCTGCACTTGAAGAAACACCTGGGCGGTCAGCATCTTCAAGACGATGAAGTCAAAACAATGGTGATGCAGTGGTTAACAAGTCAGGCGGCAGACTACTATGAGGAGGGTATTCAAAACTGGTACAAAGTTATGACAAGTGCCTCAATATTGACAGAAATTATGTAGAAAAGTATATTAAGGTACAGGCTCTCATGTAAAAATAAAATTGAGATATCTTAGCACGTCTTTCTTTAATTTCAAAACGTTATTTACTTGAAAAACACGCCTCGTGTGTACAGCTTTTTTTCCTTGTAACATGTAAATGAACCTTTGCCGGGCATGGGTTCCTACGTAAAACTTGATCAACTAAGTCCCCTCAACAACCTCTAGAAGCGTGTAACAAGAATTGTGAAACGTCCTGTTGGTAGTAGTTTCTAGGAGCTTGCTGTGATCCGTTCCCGGTACCGGAGAAAGACAGAACGCAGAGAAAGAGGTCGGTATGGCCTGATCTGGACTCTGACACATATTCTAGTGGACTTGAGCTCTATGCAAAAATTTCCTGCAGCCAAGCTCAGGAATAAGGTACAGGGAATGTTAGCCACGTCATCACACATCATAGCAGCAACAAGTAAACCCACATCCTGTAAAGAATCTAACTGCCGCCACGTACAGAACAGTTACTTTCAAATGTGTGTGAGTTCCCAAGGGATCAAACTGCTAAGTCATCGATCCCTAGACTTACACAATACTTAAACTAACTCATTCGAAGAACAACACACACATCCAAGCCCCGGGGAGGACTCGAACCTCCGGCGGGAGGGTGTGTTAAATATATGACGTGCATGTACAAAAGAAAAAGTTTGAAAACGTTAGAAATTACGTGCTAAGTTTTTCGGAAGTCGTTAAGCGTTCTCATTTTCAAATACTGAATGTATATACGAGTAGTCCTTGTAGAATATGAGAGTATTTTAAATTTGGCCAGTAATTATATGAAACACTGAAAATCAATTTATTCTTGTTCCTGGAAGCTGTGAGGTAGGCAACCTGCAAATGAGGACGTGTACCATGAATCATGAACCGGGTTAGCCGTTTAATAATATAATTGAGAGAGAGAGAGAGAGAGAGAGAGAGAGAGAGAGAGAGAGAGAGAGAGAGAGAGAGAACCCCCCCCCCCCACCTAGGCATGTAGCATCCACATGATAGCAAATTACTGAATTCGTAATTGAATAGCGGACAACGCCAATGGCTCCGCTTGCCGAATCTGCCGCACTGTGGTACAAGCGATCCACCCTCGCTGGCTGCCGCAGGCGCTCGCAACGGTACATCGAACAGTACCACTTGTACACCGCGGGAGCGTGCTGCGTCGATACACAGCTCCAGCACGAAACAGACGATGTGCTGGAGGCCCAAAGCTGCGAGGAATATCAACAACAAAAGCTTCTTACGGAACGGAATGTATGAACTTTCGGGCTTCGCTAAACACAAAGAAATCACACGGGCAGTAGAACGGTCACTTCTGGCTGTACACAGAAGTTTCAGCACGTCATCTGAGCAACAAATGAGCAAACTAGTAGGCAGGTAATATACAGAGAGAATGTACAACGGTAAATGTTGTACATTGCTTTATTGACAACATTGGACATAATAGAAAACAAAACAAAACTGGTTTTGTTATGTGAGGTACAGTGATAGGAAAACAAAAATAAAGATAAACTTTCCCACTTCATCAACACAAAAAAACAAAACCTTAAAAAAGAATCCATTGCTAGCACTACAGTTTCTTCTCACTGTCATCTTCCATGACACATTGTTTATGAACGATTGCCCACCTCGTAACTGGAGACACTTTTGCATGCAGTTACGCATGCTCCTTACAGAACTGTTGTAACGCCGCTACCCTTTGGACGCAAAAATGGAGCCCTCATACCCCAATAGAAGCCCCAAGCCCAAGATCCAAATTTCATAAAAAGAACAAAGTGCCTCTGTACTAACATTGCATGGCTAGTAGCAAATAGACTGAAAAGAAAGTAATATAAAAAGATGTAGGCAGGAATCTTGATAGCAAAGTAACTTAACGTTTTGAAAAAGAATAAAAAAGAAATAGCATCCATAAGTTCCAAGATAAGATAATAGTAGAATACTCCTTCTGAGTACTCTTTGAGGACACTGCGAAATACAGAAGCTAAAGTTGTACATTGTTAATGTGCTTCTGGCGCTTGCTTTGTCGAGTCGTAACTGACCTTGTGCGCTCGTACGTTATATTGGTAGGCGATACGAGATAGTGTGTTCCATTTTGAAGAATTGCGATCTGCTAGAAATGATTAAAAACTGAAAAAGGTAAATCAGCAACTTTGAGAATATCTTTGTAGTAATCAAGCTAGGAAAATAACCGAATATAGTCTTAATTTGATTATTATCAACGAAAGATTGAACTTAACCCAAAGCGATAGACAATTAATAGTTTAACTGCTAGGAAGTGATGAATAGTGTAAACTGTGAGGAATGTACCTAAACTATGTTAAAGTAAATAGCGTAATCTGGATCTTGTTATAAACTCTTTGGCTGAATTTACGTAACTAATTCCACCCATCTGAAAGAAATTTTATTTCTTTAAGACAATGATAGGATAAAGTGAATATACAGTGTTTGACATTTCTTTCAACCCATTAATATTACTTGCTCATGAAATATTTATCTGTGCGAGAACATAGATTATCAACAGAGCGCAGCATTCATAGATATTCTTTGGCGCTCTAGAGAGTTATCGTACTGATTCAGAGTTTTTAGCTCACGCTAATTGTAAACTTTCATAGATAAACTCTGGATGTATATCATGATTAGGGCAATAATCTCAGTTTCTATGCATTTACGTGTAGCTAGGCTCGTACACTTCGGGGAACAAATGGTTCAATGGCTCTTAGCGGACTTAACATCTGAGGTCATCAGTCGCCTTGAACTTCTTGTTGTTGTTGTGGTCTTCAGTCCTGAGACTGGTTTGATGCAGCTCTCCATGCTACTCTATCCTGTGCAAGCCTCTTCATCTCCCAGTACCTACCGCAACCTACATCCTTCTGAATCTGTTTAGTGTATTCATCTCTTGGTCTCCCTGTACGATTTTTACCCTCCACGCTGCCCTCCAATACCAAATTGGTGATCCCTTGATGCCTCAGAACATGTCCTACCAACCAATCCCTTCTTCTGGTCAAGTTGTGCCACAAACTTCTCTTCTCCCCAATCGTATTCAATACTTCCTCATTAGTTATGTGGTCTACCAATCTAATATTCAGCATTCTTCTGTAGCACCACATTTCGAAAGCTTCTATTCTCTTCTTGTCCAAACTATTTACCGTCCATGTTTCACTTCCATACATGGCTACACTCCATACAAATACTTTCAGAAATGACTTCCTGACACTTAAATCTATGCTCGATGTTAACAAATTTCTCTTCTTCAGAAACGCTTTCCTTGTCATTGCCAGTCTACATTTTATATCCTCTCTACTTCGACCATCATCAGTTATTTTGCTCCCCAAATAGCAAAACTCCTTTACTACTTTAAGTGTCTCATTTCCTAATCTAATTCCCTCAGCATCACCCAACTTAATTCGACTACATTCCATTATCCTCGTTTTGCTTTTGTTGATGTTCATCTTATATCCTCCTTTCAAGACACTGTCTATTCCATTCAACCGCTCTTCCAAGTCCTTTGCTGTCTCTGACAGAATTACAATGTCATCGGCGAACCTCAAAGTTTTCATTTCTTCTCCATGGATACCTACTCCGAATTTTTCTTTTGTTTCCTTTACTGCTTGCTCAATATACAGATTGAATAACATCGGGGAGAGACTACAACCCTGTCTTACTCCCTTCCCAACCACTGCTTCCCTTTCATGTCCCTCAACTCTTATAACTGCCATCTGGTTTCTATACAAATTGTAAATAGTCTTTCCCCCCTGTATCGTAACCCTGCCACCTTCAGCATTTGAAAGAGAGTATTCCATTCAACATTGTCAAAAGCTTTCTCTAAGTCTACAAATGCTAGAAACGTAGGTTTGCCTTTCCTTAATCTTTCTTCTAAGATAAGTCGTAAGGTCAGTACTGCCTCACGTGTTCCAGTGTTTCTACGGAATCCAAACTGATCTTCCCCGAGGTCGGCTTCTACTAGTCTTTCCATTCGTCTGTAAAGATTTCGTGTTAGTATTTTGCAGCTGTGGCTTAAAACTACTTAAACTTAACTAACCTAAGGACATCACACACATCCATGCCCGAGGCAGGATTCGAAGCAGCGACCGTAGCGGCCGCGCGGTTCCAGACTGTAGCGCCTAGAATCCCTCGGCCACCGGGGAACAAATCTTAATCTGAGTTAGCCGGTATAACTAACACACACTCGGCGTAAATACAGTGCAGCAAGACAATTCTTTTTTTGTGACTTTCACCGCAAACATTCTACCGTGAGCTAGCCGAAGCCTGAGCTCCATTCATTTTAAACAATCAATAGAAAAAGGGGAAGTTACGCTGTCCAGATAAGACTGCAGGAAGTTGTCCCATTCCTATACAGCGGCCTTCGTGATTACCTGTAAGGTATCTTGTGGGACAGGACGATTGAAGCGGGTTCGTTTTAGCATGGCCCGTGTTTTCTCAAATCAGTTGAGATCTGAAGAATACGGAGGTCATTCCATCCAACTGATACTATGCTCCACTCAGAAGCTGTTCACAACGACGATGGGGTCGTGCATTGTTCTCCATCAGCGTGAATATGTTCACCAAATGGAGCCACAATGCGTACAAGGATGCCGTCCCAATACTTCGCATTAGTCATCGTGCCGTGTATTGGCAAGAGCGGTGTCCTGCGGCCATACATAATTCCATAGACTGAACCGCCTTGATAAGGGCGGCGCTCTGTGACACAGTTAGGGTGTAAACGCTCTCTTCGTTGTCCTCACGCGTGAATATCAGTAGTGTCAGGGTGGAGACATACAGGCGTCACCAGAAAAGAGCACTGTGTCCCACTGCTGCCCAGTTCACAACGAGTAGTTTCACGCCCATGCGACCTGAGTGCCTCTCCGATCCTGATTTAGAGGAGAAGATTTGAGAGTAGCATTGTTTCAAGTGTTTCTGCTTACTGTTATACGCAGATTTCGGTCCCGCACACCTGTCGTTGCTCTTCCGCCGCCATTTCTGCCACGATCTTCAACTGTTCCTGTCGCTAGAAACTTGTTGGAAGATCAGAGACATCTCTCTGACTTACAACAGCACTTCGGTGTCCTGTCCCATTCTCTGTTCCAGCAGAGACACTATACGCATCCCTTCATTGTACGCTGCTATTGTCCGAATAATCCTGACGCAATACAACTCTCGTAATATACAGCACGGCAATGTTTACAGGTGACACGGTTGCCACAGACTGCACATACTGCCCCAGCGTGGTAGAAACAAGGACTTTTAACGCTAGAATTCGTTACAAACACTATCGTAACGTACTTCAGGATCATACAGTTCAATATTAAAATTTCGCCACTACGTAGCATTTATTTTGAGCACTGTATCGCAATGCAACAGCATTCCAAAGTACTTGCACGTCGCCCAGGGTAAGCGCTCTTCTGTCGGTACTACCCTCGGGAAATAGCTGCTGGAGTGCAACGCTGCAATAATTCACTACAAACCCCGAATAGAAGTTACTGGAGAGCTGACGCGAACATGGAGACTAGCAGCACTGGCGTTAGTTTATTCATTAGCTGAAAACTGTTCAGCTGCATGGCTCAACAGTTTCCATGTCCACTTAGCCGATGTTCCAACATCGACAGGCCACGCGCATTTTATTTGCCACCTGAAATCTGTATTTGTATAGTTACAGCTGCTGTCACTTCATTAAGTTGCTACTAGTTTATGTATAGACATGGACATCTTCTGACGGAGGTCAAAAAAATCGTCATAGCATCTTGTACTGTGACGCGTTACATACGGTTGCCTTAATATTAAGTCAAATAGCAAAGCACCAGCTTTGTTATTACTCATTAATATGTACACTTTTACTATCTGGATACCCCCCAAGTGGTAAATACGCTTCTTGTAAGACCTGCGTAAGTTATTCTTAATACGCCCACACAGCAATCCTGCCGCACTGAAACGGTGCCAACAATTTTACGAAGTCCGCACCGGCGTGGTTGATGTTGATCGGGAAGTCCAGGCCTTGCACCATACGATTCCCCATCTTTTCGGTAAACTGAACGAACATCTTAGGAGGAAAGAGATTTTCCACAGATGAAGTTGGTTGGTTTAAAAGAGGGTGGAAGGGACCAAACCACCAGGTCATAGGTCTGAGGACGTTTACACTGAGCTTATCGAAGGGGTTACATGGCCACAGAGCTGATTTCCATCGTAGAGGAATTGATCGATTAAGAGAACCATTCGACCAATGACGACACAGACTTGGTGACTTGAAAAACAGTGTCATATCTGTGTCACTTTGACGTGTAGTGCAAATTTCAATAATAATTACTTGGTCTGCCATAATTTGTGCAGTTTACTTTATGAAGTCCCCTCTTAACATATTTGCAAGAAAACAAACCATTCTGTGTACCTTTTGGTTACAGTACCTGAAACTGACTGGTGTTCTGGAACTACTAATGATCAGAAAATGTTCTGTCTTGAACGATAAACCGTTATCATTATGATAGAAGTGCGACAGTAAAATTAAATGAAGTGAATTATGAAGATTCAGTTGTCACAAGTTATCTCCATTTGACAGGAGGTTTAATTTTTCTTGGAAGAACCCTTTTTTGTGAAAGACTTAGTGCGCAAAATGATAACATTCTGCATGTTTGCTATCGAAGTTAGGTACCGTAATAGCACTGCGTTTAACAGTGTAGTCAACGCGGTTCCAAGTCAGTCAGCACCAATCTCCCCTTCCGTGAGGCCGAGAGTCAGACATTCGACACTATCATCCAGTACTGATGAAGTCCACATACAGTAGACGATGGTCAAAGACCTCAACACAAAATATAAGACGGTAAAATACACTGGAGTGATTTTTCGCTGTAATTTCAGTCACGAAGAAAATTGATACCTGACCAGTCGGAAACAGGCCTGCGTCAGGCAGTGGAAAAAGTAATCACGAACTGGAATGACGGAAAGAAGCGAGACGAAGCAATATCTTGCGCGATAGCGAGCATTACGACCACAATAACGGCCACTAGGCCAACATGAGAAAAAGTAGCGATAAGGAATAATGGGAGACACTAGCGGAAGAGCTACAAAGGTGCTACGAGGGTGGTGGAAACACGGACGGCAATGATCGTCACCCTTCGCTGCGTCAGCGCGAAACTTTAAAACGCAACAACGTGAAGGCTGTGCATGTGTAGAAAGAGCTAGCTACGGACACATTGTTAGCTATGAGGTATCTTGATACAATTAGGTTATCCGCACACAGAGCTACTCCAAATGAACTCTTATGGTGAGAGTTACATCTGTGTTATTCAATCGAATCCCACACACGGCGCTACCAGGCAGAAACCCGTAAGTAATCAATCCTAAGTGACAGTCTCCTGTGACTGCAGTTTCGAGAAATCAAGAGATAGCGACTGAAAAAGTTTTTAACATTACATTTTCTTAAAACTATTCTTCCTCTTCATCCCCTGTAATTAAGAACTCTTGTCACTTCCTGCAGAACTTTATCAAGAATGACGTCATTAAGTTCAAAATGGTTCAAATGGCTCTGAGCACTATGCGACTTCTGAGGCCATCAGTCGCCTAGAACTTAGAACTAATTAAACCTAACTAACCTAAGGACATCACACACATCCATGCCCGAGGCAGGATTCGAACCTGCGATCGTAGCGGTCGCTCGGTTCCAGACTGCAGCGCCTAGAACTGCACGGCCACTCTGGCCGGCCGTCATTAAGTACTGTCATGAAGGGAACTCTTTACCTGTTACAAAATAATAGGGAAAAAGAAATTTCTGAACTATTTGGTATAAAGACTGGTGTTAGGCAGGAAGATGGACTCGCCCCATTACTGTGTAACTGTGTTTAAAAAAGGTCATTACGGAATGGCGAGAGAAAAGTAGAGGCAAATATAGATCAACCAACAAAGTTAGGCAAAGTAACATTAGAGTAGATTGCCTCGGCGTTGCAGATGATCTGGCAATTTTAAGTAAGGATATTACCACAGCTCAAAAACAAATTTAAGTTCTTAAAGAAATTGCGGAAAACGAAGGACTACAAATATCACTCGAAGAAACGGAATATATGACATGCAACGAACAAGCACCAAAGTTTTTGAATACAAAATATGGAAACATAAAAAGGGCTTCTCAGTTTAAATACTTGGGGGCAATCATACAAGAAAATGATCAGGAAAAAGCGGCAAACGAAGATCGACGTCAAAAAATGGTAACTGCATTCAAATTAACACAAAATATTTATAATAAAAAGTTTCTAATTCTAAATTCAGTACACTTACACATTACACCACTGTAATCAAACCTGAATGTCTTTATGGAGCAGAAACTTTAATTTTAAATAGAAAGAAAGACGATAGGAAAATATTACGCCCCAAAATCAGTGCTAGGGAACCTTATAGGCTGAGAACTAATAAGGAAATAGAATACAAAGACATACATGGTGACTTGAGAAAACGAAGACTTAAATTTTACGGGCACATTAAAAGAATGGCACCCACTACGTTGACAAAACAAATAATAGTATTCTACGAAAACAGAAGTAAGGCCAAAACTGATCCAAATTAAGTGGATCGCAGCGATTAAGGATGATCTTAAAGAAGGCGCTCTAACTCAGGCAAACGTTACGGATAGCAAACCATTCAGGCAAAAGATATTTGCTTGGAAAGTTGGTCAGAAGGAAATTAGAAAACGAACTGCAGCACCGTGGTCTGAAGAAAGAAAGAGACTTCATTATGAAAGAATTAAACAAATTTGGACGCAAAGGAAGACCAACATTCAAAAGTAACATTGATGGTTTGTACCTCGTGTGGTCCTATTGGGCCCATACGTGAATAATAATCATAAAATAATAAAGAGTTATACTTCTCAAAGTACATAGGAATGGTATATGAAGGCCTGCATTCATTATCCAGTGCGAATGTTAAAATGCAAAAAGTTGTTCAGTCGTGTTTCCTTCCAGCATAAACAGATCATCAGCATGGCAACATGCCATTGATAAGAGGTACAGGGATATGATTAGTAATTTAAGTATGACGTACCACTATCTGCCATTTTTTGAACATCTTTGTGGTCTCCACTGCGGTCCAACCGATAGCGGTTTCTTCTCTAGTAAAGTACAATGGAAGTCAAACAAATCCGAAGTCCACAGCCAAGTCTATGTAAATTAAAACCTTGGCATATGCTTTAATTTATCCCTTTTGGAATTTCCAGAAGTAAGGATAAATTTCTCCATGAACATAGAGAAAAATGGAAGCACTTTATCAAAAACATGGACGCTTATTTACTACGCGTAAACATTGCATCAACATTTTGTAACGACAAAGAAATAATGGCTGGTTCTCTCAAGTAACGCCTTCTCTCGCGTTTTCTACGAAAAGCTATGAATTCTGTTCCGTATGTCTGCAGCTCCTCTACTGCCGTAAATAGCCTGCAGCTTACTTTTTGTTGGCCATAGCCATTAACCCAAAATCTCCTTCGTTATTTCATTCGCCTGTAACAATGCTCCAACACCACATCTCCCGGTGAGCTCGACACTGCACTCACCGTACAGAGTGCAACAAAAATGTGCTCGGCCATAATAACAAGCTGTCCCCCAAGCTAACACATGCCACCTGCAGTTTCCACCCCTTGGCTAAACTTACATAAGTAGATTGCAAATAACGCGTATCTTCTAATTAAAACTTTAACTTTTCTTAATTTTTATTAGTATAAAGCTCTTGTAGTGTTTTAACGTTAAGGTAACAAGCGGGATTAAAAAAGCTTGTCAAAGTCCGCCAGGAGTAGTCTAAGGAATTATTTGCCAATGTAGCTCCATTCGCATGTTCGTCTTCACGTTTGGCATGCGAGACTAGCACGTCCCAACTCCTCCCTTAGTTAATGTTTACGTAAGATAGTGTAAAGGAAAGGACAACAGAACTCGTCGGGCTAAACTTGCCCCTGAACATAAACAAGGATTGTTTCCGTAATAATTCTTTAAATATAAGACAAATCGGCTTTAAGAATTTGGAGCAAACACGCGAGAGCAACTAAAATTACCTGTCTTTTCTAATTCCATTGCTATCTCATCCCACAACTCGGAAGTAATGTCCTGATATGTGATATGAGGCGTCTTTTGGTCGCAGATCATAGTGCTTGCAAATGGCTCATTAGTTTCTCGCACCCTATCACCGTATCGCGCGGCTTGCTTAGAAAATTCAAACTGATCTGAAGCTGGTGCATGGTGGCGCCGACAGTGCATGACAATGGGCGACCCGGTTCGCTAGCAGCAGGAGTGGCCCCCTTCGCTTGTGTACGTGTTTGATTTACCTGCGCCTTGTCATGCAAAATCGTGCGAAGTTTTGCAGCGATGTTCACGCACTCAGTGGACATTAGGCCTCAGAGTTGCGCCGCGAGCGGAACTGCGTTGCCATCGGGTTAGTAGCCAGTCAGCGATTTATATCACCAACCACATCCGCCCACTTTTCAGTAGCACTGTGCGCTGTCAGCCTAAGAGGGCAAGTTTTTTTCGTTGGGCGTACCGACTCGTGCGATCAAAATCTCACGTTGCAGCTAATAACGTGTAGCGACACCGCCGTTAAAACAAGGAGAATGCAGTGACGTGATTGGATAGGATGTGCCCAGTGGAGCGGGAACACCGCCGTCATGCAGCGCAGGGCAACGTTCCCCCCCTCAATCCGACGTTGCTAGGCAACGACCTGGCGACGGCGGAAAACGCAGCACACTGCGCTCGAGTACGTTCGGCACTTCCCGTGCGCTGTCGCTCCCGTAGTTGCAGCTGTCGCTGTTCGCCCGGTGATTACGTCACAGGGGGCGCTGATCTCTGGCTGCCTACGGTCAAAGTCTGTGGCGTTCACCCGGCGACTGACTCCTCCGATCGCGTGTCTCGTTGTTGCTGGCCCGTCACAGTATCATCTGCGCCTTTCAATTCAATTAACTGAATTCAATTAACATCACTCGCAGGTCAATTATCAGATTACCGCCTGCACTCTCCCGGTTCCCAACACTGCTGTTGCCGTCACACCTGACGATCGAACCTAAACCACACGATGTGAGCAGCCAGGGGCATTCACCTTCCCTCCGTTCTGCTTCTAATGCCTTTCAACACAGTAAAGCCACCTCACACTCAAGATGCGGCTGCTAGGGCTCCCGTATTTTACGGGTTATCACGCATTAACTTCTGGAGGCCACAGAAAAAAAAGAGATGCAAAGAGAAGCAGTAATATCTACAGATTTTTGAATACCGGCATAACAAAGGATTGATGCGCCAAATTTGAAAAAGGTGTTGAGTTTTAAGATGAGCATCCCAGGAATCAAGATTAATACTGAAAGGGTGTTTTCACTGATGGCTAGCAATTGGACTGATGAAAGAAACGTAAGTTCTCTTGAATTTATTAAGGCTGAACTACAAGTTGTTACAAATTTCAATTATTCTTGTACAGAGTTTTTCAGACATGTAAAGGATGGTATCACATTTTTGAATAGTGCAAAGCAAATGGTAAATATGAATAGAGCTATGATCCTACGACAGCTGCTGTTATTAAATATTAAGGTAAATACAAATAGTGGTGCCGCGCGGCTCCCACCGTCGGGGGTTCGAGTCCTCACTCGGGCATGGGTACATGTGTGTCGCCCTTAGCGTAAGTTAGATTAAGTAGTGTGTAAGCTTGAGGACCGATGACCTCAGCCATTTGGTCCCGTAAGACCTTACCAAAAATTTCCAAAATTTTCCGAATAGTGGTGAAATGCTACGAAATCTGTTTAGTAAAAGGGCTTTCAATACGTAAATATTTCGGGAAACACTCAATACCTGTGTAACTTATGTGCACAGTTGTACATAGCGGCCTCCTAAAGGTAAAACATGCCGATAATGCCTCTACGGGACTATGTTAGCCATAATTTCCAGAATCTTCCTTACTTTTAGTTTGAAAAACCTAGCAATCCTACTCTGAGAGATAATTCAAGGTAGAGGCGTCAAGTCGAATGACACGCGTCTGAGGTCTGTCTCGTCGAAGCAGTTTACGATACCTTTCCGCCGGTAGTCTGGCCATTTCTCTTGAATGAAATTACAATGAAATCCAGACCATTAGCTGCTTACAGGCGTTGATAAATATCAACGGGGACAGTTGAAAATATGTGCTCCGACCGGGACTCGAACCAGGAATTATCCTGCTTACATGGCAGGAGCTCTATCCGACTGAGCCATCGAGGACACAGTGGATAGTGCGACTACAAGGACCTGTCTCTGGCACGCTCCCCATGAGACCCATATTTCCAATTACTGTCCACACACTACATTTGTAGTGGCCCTGCCCACTACACTCATTACTCGCGGCAGTCAGTCTACCGATTCCCGTAAATTTAAGCAATGTGAGTGCATCCACACTGCAGAAGATCAGTGGCTGGTAAGCCTCATCTATAGGAAGATGGTATCTGTTCTTTCGGACAGGCTCGAAAGAACCAAAGAACAGGTACCACCTTCATATCTCTCTTGAGGTCTGCAGGGTATCAAATCAATCACTTCCAATATCTGTAACAAAATAGCACGTCATTCGGCTGTCCCCTACAAGTACAGAAAGTCCCAATTATCCGATTTGCAAATTATTCATGCGCAGTTCGGCGATTACTAAAAATAGAAAGCGAAGCCTGAAGTATTATTGATTTTCAGAACGAAAACCTTCGTTTAGAACACACTGTTACGCATGTGACTTTACTGCGGGAAGTCTGAATACTCAAAGCGGAACGTCGCTGAAATATTCCCGCTGTTTCCCATTTTATTGTCAGATAAGTCCGACAACTTTACCCTTTTAACATGTTCGCAGACAATTTCCTTGTATATGTTTGCTAGCTCCTTTCCCTAGGAGCTGAAGGTCGATAATTTCCAACCAGATGTTTCCTGCGAGTAACGTTTAAACAAGTTTGTGAATAAACCCGTTTAAGACAGCCTAATATACAGCGCTTTCAGAAGGTTTACGAACAGCTCTCAATTCCGGTGAATCCGCTCTTTTCCATGATGTAGCAGCATTTCAGTTGATGTTGGACATGATGGTATTAGCCATCTTAATTACGGGCTTTTAGTTAAGCTTGCACTGCTAGAGATCTAATACTTTGGCAGTGGACTGTTTTTTTCCCGTTTCGTAAACAGGCCTTGTTTTGCTGACTGAAGTCTTTTCTTTCTCGATACTATTATTCCTACAGCTATGAAACGTTTACTGCTGTTTTATTACAGCCCAGCAATAATAAAAATAATAATATAACCTGAGATCGCCTCTCAAACTTTTTTCTCAAGGTAAATTCGGTGGCAAAATTGAGTAGTTTCGTTCCGTTGTAACTCATGTTATTGGCAACACCCTTGTTAGACCTGTTCTGGCTGCGCAGTTGTTTTCTCCGACCCTTCTTTGTGTTGGATCCGCTGGGCGCGCATAATAGCGGGAAACTGTCGCTGTGTCAACCTTTAGTCCGTTACTATTAGAACCTCACTGAACTTTTTATTATTTCGTTTAAATAAATTCTGCACAAATGGGACGATTATCTATATCTGAAGGTACCAAGTGGCAACTTATCGGTATGCAGAAATGGATAACACATACTGACAAATTGCTTATAAACTTATAGTTTCTAGAACGTGTGCTGAGAACACAGTGAAACATTTTAAGAAAACCGATACCATCATTAGAGCACCGCGAAGTAGAAGACCGAGCAAAACCTCGCCTCGCCTGGATCGGATGCTTTTAATTTTAGGTGGTAAAAGCCGAAATGCAAGTTATAGTGTTATATTGGAACAAATAAGCCCTCGGTCACAAATATTAAGTCAAAATTGACCTGGTTTCGACGCTCATTGTAGCGTCGAAACCAGGTCAATTTTGACTTAATATTTGTGACGCTCATAGTAGCGTCGAAACCAGGTCAATTTTGACTTAATATTTGTGACCGAGGGCTTATTTGTTTCAATATAATTCTGACACGGTCACTGAACCTTAGCAGCTATGTTCAAAGTTTTTGCAAGTTATAGTGATTTACAGTCTATTTTGAGGAAAGAAATCAAAGCTCAACATTTCTTTGCCTACTATGTCTGTATAAGGCTTCGGGAAGCAGTTTTGGACTCTCTTTCAATGCACGACGCAAACCATTGGTAAATGATCTGACTAAAAAAAGACGGAAAATTTGGAGGAAAACTCGACTTGGTTGGTTAAAGGAGGTTTGAGAGCATGTTTTTGCTCGGATGAATGCTGCTTTGCACTATTTCCTTGGTGCAGAATGAGGGTCTGACGTACAAAGATTGAAAATTTTCTGCCTTCTTGTGCTGCTCCAGAAGTTTAGACTGGCGGCAAGACCATGATTATTGGGTTTTCACCACACCTGCTTTCTTTTGTTCAAGGAACTGTGAAAAGTGTGGTATACTGCCTAACAATGGAGGAAGTCATGCTACTGTTGGCTAAAAAATTGCACGGTGAAAATTTTATCTACCAGCAAGGCAACAAACCTGTGGCACACCTCTCGTTACAGCAAAATCTCACTGTCGAAGCTGGATGGTGAGTTTCTTCGATGGCCAGCAAGGAGCGCCTGATCTAAATCCAACTGAAAACATCTGGAACATGATGGTTCGTCTGGCCAAACAAAAACCTATGAAGAAGACCGAGCTGAAGTTTATGCTGGCGCAGGTTTGACGGAACATTATCAAGGATGAGCGTCTGAAGCATGTCGACTCCATGCCGATGAGGATCAATGAGTGCTTGAAGATTAAGGGAACTCCCATTAACTTCTTTCCAAAGTTCACCAATCTACATCTACATGGTTACTCTGCGATTCACAATTAAGTGCGTGGCAGAGGGTTCATCGAACCACCTTCAACCTATTTCTCTACGGTTCCAGTAACAGCGCGCAGGAATAAATGAGCACTTAAAATCTTTCTGTGCGAGCTCTGATTTCTCTTATTTTATAATGATGATCATTACTCGCTCTGTAGGTGCGAGCCAACAGAATATTTTTGCATTCGGAGAAGTTGTTGATTGAAATTTCACGAGAAGCTTCTGCCGCAACGAAAAAAGCCTTTGTTTTCATGACTAATACTCTAATTCATGCACCATATCCGTTGCACTCCATTCCCTATTTCACAGTAATACAAAACGAGATGCTCTTCTATTAACTTTTTCGAAGTCCCCTGTCAGTCCCTCCTGATGCGGATCCCACACCGCACAGCAGTACTCCAAAAGCAGGAGGACAAGCGTGGGTAAGCAGCCTCTTTAACACCTGTTGCATTTTGTAAGTGTCCTGCCAATAAATAGCAGTCTTTGATTTGCTTCAAATGGATCAAATGGCTCTACGCCCTATGGGACTTAACATCTGAGGTCATCAGTTCTCTAGAACTTAGAACTATTTAAACCTAACTAACCTAAGCACATCACACACATCCATGCCCGAGGCAGGGTTCGAACCTGCGACCGTAGCAGCAGCGCTGTTCCGGACTAAAGTGCCTAGAACCGCTCGGCCACAGCGGCCGGCTCTGTTTGCTTCACTCACAACACTATCTACGTGATCGTTCCAATTGAAATTATTCGTAACTATAACCCCTAACTATTTGGTTTAATTTACAGCCTTTACATTTGTGTGACTTTTCGCGGAATCGAAATTTAGCGGATTTATTTTAGTACTCAGCTGAATAACTACACACTTTTCTTTATTCAGGGTCAATTCCCACTTTTCGCGCCATACACATACCGTATCTAAATCATTTTGCAATTCGTTTTGGTCATCTGATGACTTTAAAAGACGGTAATAGGCAGCATCATCTGCACACGATATAAGACGGCTACTCAGATTGTCTCCTATGACGTTAATATAGGTCAGGAACAATAGAAGGCCCATAACACTTCCTTGGGGAACGCCAGATATTAATCCTGTTTTACTCAACGACTTTCCGTCTATTACTACGAACTGTGACCTGCACCAATCCAGTCGCACAATTGAGACTACAGTCCATAGGCAAGCAATTAGATTACATAACGCTTGTGAGGAAAGGTATCGAATGCCTTCTGGAAATCTAAAAATATGGAATCAATTTGACAACTGCTGTCGGTAGTACTCATTACTTTGTGAGAATAAAGTGCTAGTTGTGTTTCACAAGAACGCTTTTACCTGAATTCGTGCCGACTATTAGTCAATTAATCGCTTTTTCGAGATAATGAATTGTGTTTGAACACAAAATATGTTTCAAAACCGTAAAGCAAAACGACATTGGTGATATGGGTCTCTCATTTTTAAATTTTTATTTTATTTTTTTAAGTCGTCCCCAAACTTTCTGCACGCACTGTACGCTTTATTTACAATGTCGTTTGGGCTACTACCATCATCAGATCTTTAACTAACCCTGTTATGTCAATGTTTCTTTTCTTATTTACTCCTTTTTAATTCGGGTAAATGTCGATCAGCATGTGAATTACGTTGTTAGTACTGCCCTAAGTGGCCAACATGTTTTGTCAGTTCTCTGCTCTGCCTGCACAATAATATTTCTCGATAGTTGATGTAGGGTTGGCTGCACCCAAGTGTCTCTTTCACTTATGAGGTGTGCCTTGCGATCAACAGAAAAACAATGAACACCTGCACTTTTTTTTAATGCCACAGAAGCATATGTGATGAACACAGAGTACATAATGATATGCTATGAGTGCATCAAGTGAAAAACAAATAGTAAGAAAACTTCCGCAGTCTTATAATCGGGAGCGTGATGTACTAAGACTACTGCAAAAATCTGTAACCTCTTATTTGTCAGTAAATTTAACATCTTTTGCGGATAGTGGGATTATTATTATTATTGTGTGATAATGCGTTAAAATGGTTATCTTAGTTTTAATCTTGCATACCCAAGAAGCTGAAAATATTTGTCTGTCTGTATATACCTGTGCAATGTTAATTTAACACTAACACTAAAAGGTATTTTCTTGTTAAAATGATAAAGCTGCAAGAAAAACAACATACAGCATTTATAAAGAATTGATAGGTACCGTGGTATTATACACCCCAGCGAGTCTTTTAAATTGTCGTTTAACAAGTGTGACGCTCATGAGTTAAGATTAAAGGAACATAAAAATGACAGATGTTTGTTTTACATTATCAGGCTACAAAAGATGAAAAATTAAAAACAGCATGTTAAGGCAAAAGTCATTAAAATGTGTATGTGGCTGTTTTTTTTTTTAAATCACTGTACAGCAGATTTAATGAATGCTGGTTGTCAAATTCAAGGACTGTATTTTTTTAAACTATAACCTGTGAAACAGACAATGACAACGCCCTAAACACTACATCCGTCTTTCGGTTAGCATTTACATGTTCGAAAAAAAGAAAGCTGGTGCCCCGCTAGGAATTCGTCTTATTCATACAAACACTAAACGTTGCTTTATAGATTCTAAGCTTTGGTAAATGAAGTTTTTAGCGTTCCGTGTCACAATCTATAAAAACAGAACCGTTATAGGATCGCTGTGTTGTAAAAATTTGGAGCTTGTACATCAATTCAGTCAGAAGCTATATCATCTGTATCACATATTTTGATACACGAAAACCTATAGCGTGTCTCGCTGATCTAGAATCATTAAATCTGACAAGAAGTAACGTTTCACACTACAAGTAAAGGAAAAAATAGTTCAAATGGCTCTGAGCACTATGGGACTCAACATCTGAGGTCATCAGTCCCATAGAACTTAGAACTACTTAAACCTAACTAACCTAAGGACATCACACACATCCATGCCCGAGGCAAGATTCGAACCTCCGACCGTAGCAGTCACGCGGTTCCGGACTGAAGTGCCTAGAACCGCACGGCCACCGCGGCAGGCTACAAGTAAAGGAAAAAAAAAAAAAAACGAAAATTGTTAATATGTAATTATATAACTCGAAAAATATATGTCATTTTTTATCCGTCTCTCTAGGCCACTACTTCTGCGTAACAGTTCGGCATATCAAGTTTAAATTTATGCCACATACTAAAGTCTACGGCGCCTTTTCGGAGTATAAAATTTAAGCATTGCACTCAAAAGATTCGGTTATTCATGTTACATAATTTGGCAATCGCAAACTCAGTCATCAAAACCTATATGGTACTCCCGTTGACCAAGAATCATGAAATTCGGCAAGAAGCAAGGTTTCGAGGTACAAGTAAAGCAAAAAATCTGAAACTTGTTAAATTTTAATTATATCACATAAAAATTATATTTTTGCCATTTGAACATAAATTGTACCCATCCTCCACCACAAGCATAAGAGAGAAACTTTACTGCACATAAACATAAAATGTAACTTTTATTCAAGTTTTAGTAAGAAAATAAAAATGTTTTATTAAATCATCTTTCTTAACATATATAAACCGAAGTCTCCTTGCTTCTTTTTGCATATCCGGGCTAGTCAGAAGAACAACTGCAGAGATTCTGATAACGGTCTTTGTGTTCCCGGGACCAGTATCTTGCCAGTATCGATATCGATAAGAGGCAAAAATCGTTGAGATTCTAGATTCCCAGAATGCGCATGAAATATGACGTTTGTACGGATCCCAGTTTTTTTTTAACTTGACCTTCTACTTTTTCATTTTTTGTGACCTCATAATGTATAACAAACACGTTTCACTCTTATGTCCTCTTCTTAATTATTCATCTGATGATGGCAGCGGCCGAAACGACGTCATAACTACATACGTGGAAATGAGCGTATGGCGTTGTGGGCCGGGAGTCCCCCAATCGGGGAAGTGCTTAATGCATACGGCACATTGGGCGACTTGCGTGTCGGAGGTGGGGATGAAATAATGATGAGGACAATACAACACTCAGTCCCGGAGCGGAGAAAATCTCTTGCCCAGCCGGGAATCGAATCCGGGCCCCTTGGCGTGGCATACCGCCGCGCTGACCACTCAGCTAACGGGAGCATAATTACATAAATCGGACGGTTTGGACGGCTTTAGCCTAAAATATCTACAATGATCGAATACTCATTCAGGAAATTTATTTCCTGTTCTAATAACGCCTAAGTAATGCAGTGAACTGTCAAATGTCAGATTAACATGTTTTATAAATACAGTATTTAGCAGAAACCGTGTTTTTCAGTTATCTGGTTCCTGAAGATCGGGAACGTAATGTGCCTTATAACGTTCTGAATGACGTTGCCGTCAAAGTAAGTTCACAGACAAACTGAAGCAGTATTCCTAAACAAGGCGTTCCATGGTATAACGAGCGGTAAGACAGTCTACTGCAAATTTCATTTGAACACATTTTTGTTTCAACTGGCACATTTGTTCTAACAATTAAATATCACAAGTAGGTGCGCTGTTAGTTCCTGTTGCTATGTCCTCTTGCGAGGACCCCAGTATTCATTCGTGAGTTCTCTCGTCACTGTACACATAAGCACATGTACAAGTTCATGATAACAGGTTGTTCTGTAGCCTGTAGCAGGTCAACTGATCAATTCTGAATCTTACCTATGCCGTCCGTCGTTATTTCGCTCCACTATCTATCTTCACCACTCTTCTGTAACATCACATTTCAAAAGCTTGTACTCTCTTTTGTCCGTTCTGTTTACACGGCACGTTATAATTTCATATAAAACACGCTGGACAAATAATTTTAGTTAACACAGCTTAACAAATTTATATTCGATATTAATAGATCTCTCTTTTTTATAAACGCCAGTCTGCATTTTATATCTCCCCAACTTCTCCCGCATCAGTTACTTTACTTCCCAAAAACAAAACTCTACTGCTACCTTCAGTGTATTATTTCCTAACCTAACTGCCTCCGCATCACTTGGCTTAATTCAGCTACATTCCATAACACACGTTTTATTTTCATTCTTACAACCAGTTTTCAAGTCCTTTGCCGTCTCTGACAGAATAACAATGTCGTTCAAAGAGTGTATTTCTTCCTCCGGAACTTTACTTTCCGTTCCAAATTTTCTGTTTGGTTTCCATTACTGCTTGCTCAGAGAACAGATTGAATAACATGAGGGTTAGTCTATAACCTTGTCTCACTCCTTCCTCAACTTCTGCCTCCTCCAACGTAAATAATAGTGCAGGGAATTTCTCGATGTAGCGGACGCGATAGCGCGGTTGAACAGTCTCGCAGCGATTTGCCATACGCACTCTGGAAAGCGCTTTCGGGTGAAGTGAGGTGGATGTCGACTTTCCTCCGCCGGTCCGTGTTATTACAAAGCTGGGCTGTCCAATCTGCGCTGCCTTTATGCATACTTCTCTACCGGAGACACACACAGAGCACAGAGGCAGAGATGGGGAGGGGGACGGGGAGACGAGAGAGGGAGATAGGGGCGGAAGGGAGAGGGAGGGGGTGGAGGGAGAAGGAGAGGGAGAGGGGGAGGGAGAGAGAGAGAGAGAGAGAGAGAGAGAGAGAGAGAGAGAGAGAGAGAGAGAGAGAGAGAGAGAGAGAGGTGGGGGGGGGGGGGGAGGGACCTTGCTGGAGGGAGAGGGGCCGTGTGAAGATATTGCACGTCCATAACAAAGGTTGAAGCCCATATTATATTTTAGAACTACGACAATACTACGGAATTCAGTGTTTGACCTACCTGGATCCTAAATGTGATATTTTGGATCACCCCGGTTCCCAGAACTCCAGAAGGTAGACGTTGACTGTGGGTATTGGATCACAGACACAATCCCTTTGACTGTTCAAAGATGTCACTAGACCCACCCAACCAGGCATGGGCAGCGCCTATTAAACAGAGGCGGTCCGACAGCCGGTCAGTTCCAGTCATTCCACCAGGAAGGAGGTACACGGCTCGTGTTGTCTGTAGTTCAACCATGTCTAGACAGTCAACACCGCGGTTCGATCACGTCCGCATTGTTACTTTTTGCCAGGAAGGGCTCTCCAAAAGGGAAGCGTCCAGGCGTCTCGGAGTGAACCAAAGCGATGATGTTCGGACATGGAGGAGATACAGAGAGACAGGAACTGTTGACGACATGCCTCGCTCAGGCCGCCCAAGGGCTACTGCTACAATGGATGACCGCTACCTAGGGATTATGGCTCGGAGGAATGCAAGAGGACGTGCTACTGGGTATTAGAGGTACCTGTGTGTACAGCAATCTGGACCATCCCCTCTGAAGGTCTCGCTCTATGGTGGTACAACATGCAATGTGTGGTTTTCATGAGCAATAAAAAGGGCGGAAATGATGTTTATGTTGATCTCTATTCCAATTTTCTGTACAGTTTCCTGAGCTCTCGGAACCGAGTGATGCAAAACTTTTTTTGATGTGTGTATTTAAATTACACATTACGCTACGCTAACCGTAATGACTTGACGAGGTTTCCTTTACGTACTGATTACAGCCGTATGGGCCAAAAATTTTCCCGTTTATAATGTGAACTGGTCATCGATGTATCGTTAAGCTCATATCTTCGTCCCATACTATGCTTCCGTAAACATCATTGTTTTTTTCCTTCCTTCGTATTTATAACTTACGACAGTGAATGACTCTTACCCTCTTTAACGATATGTGATGACTGTACTGCTGACAAACATTCGTAGTTTCTGTACTTCCAACTGGAATGGGACTGCAAATGATCGAAGACTTGAAGAAAATAGATACCAACAGCTGCCAGATTCGGTGCCTCGTTCAACATCTTCAGATGCCTATACACGAAACTAGGTAACTCATGTTGTTCAAACGACAATAAGTTGTAAAGAGTCTACGTCGAGCTAGAAGTTAGATATAGTGCTCCCTATAACAACTCAAACAACTAGATGAGTCACCTAGTTTCGTGTATAGGTGCCTGAATATGGAGCCAATGCTGGATCGAAACTGATAGCTACATAAAATTACGACGATTGGTATATATTTTCTTGAAGGAAAAAAAAAATCGTTGTGATGGAAGGAATCAATATTAGCAGGTGCTTATTTCCGTCGTCTCATTGGAAACGATATCTAGCTGTGCTGTGTTCGTTACATTCTTGACCGATATTTCAGTCTTTTTGACTGTACTATTAGCGTATTATTTCACAAGTAAATTCCCCTCTCTGACGTCCTTTTTAGCCAAACTGTTTTCTTAATATGCTCATGTTTTATGCGAATTTGACGTCCACGTATGTATGAAGTGACGGCGTGAAGATCGTTTTGTGTCCTTGTGGCCCCACTGACTTGAATGCCTGATTGGTTATGGATTATGCGTGCGTGACCCAGGAGACAGCGCGTATTAGCTTGTCCATCATGTTTCTTTGATGCGGTTGGCATGCAAAGTGCTCGAGTACAGCCATCAACAGCCACACTGTTGCCATTTCTGTTACAAATTTGCTGAAGATGCTGCTTCGGTTTGGGTACGTGCCGCGTCGTCTAATTACTTGAAGAGAAAGTAAAGTATGCGTATCGCCTCACTCTGAAGGCAACGACTTGTTTTCGTACTATTATTTTGCGAAGAGTGGTTGATAGTTTCGACGCTCGGTATTTGAAGGTCAGGTACAGTAATACAAAAAGAAAGAAGGCTAGGGTCAACGTCCCGACGATGACGATGCCATTAGAGAGAGCACGAGCTCTGATAGGACACTGAAGGGAAAGGAAATCTGTTGTGTCCTTTTCAAACGAAGATTTCAGAGCAGTTGTTCGTATTCACTGTTGATATTACTCGTACTTATAAGTAATTGAACGGTAATTGTTTAATTATGATGTTGTCACATGTTTGTACGAGGAGATTTAGTGTGAATGACCTGTTTTTTACCTTCATTAATACGTTTGAATTTAAGCGCCTACAGAACAATTTATTGTTTGCTCCTAAGTACATAGCGACATGACTTCAATCATTTAGTTTTTACTATTGCATCGGGTAGGTGTGTTGTCAGCGAGACCTAGTATTTTATGCTAATGGTGCGTTGCACATTTTGAGAATGCATAAAAATTAAGCAATTATATATTTTTGTACTCAGTTCAACGATATAATGTGGGAGAATTTAAGAGAAACTAGCGGGACTACTGTTTTCTGTTCTGCATGTCGCATGTTTCACGTAGGTCCTTCAGTGTAGTATGCAAATGCATGTTCATCATTTTCTGTTGCAGATCAGGAGACTGTGGTTTAAGTATACCTTACGAGTTAAATAGCGATTGTTAATAGTTGTCTCTAGTGTTCCCGTAGATGTTGTGGTGCAGTGCTTCCATGATGCACCTAGTATTCTTGGGACTAATGATTGAAAACACGGTGACACATTTAGATTTCCTAAGGTTTCTCTACATTTCTCTCTAGCCAAATTTCTAAACGCAGTCGCCGCCTAATCCAGTCTGGGCTGCTGGCCCGTTTTTAGGGTTCAATACCTCAATGGGTAAAAACGGAACTCTTATACTATCATTTTGTTGTTTGTATATTAAGACCTTCTTTTCCTGGAACGGGTAGAGGTACCAATTTGAAATTATTGTCAAGTAGTAGCGTCTACGGTCTCTTAGCGCTGTAAAGAATTTAAGCTTCTAGATCACTGCAAATAAGATACTGCCATTTATGTCGCATATTTTAATATTCGCAAACTCATTCATTAAAATCTGTAGATGAACTGTCTGTATACATAATAAAGTTTGTAAGGAATCCCCCGAGCGCGAATCGTACTCGCGCTTCCCCTCTTGCCCGTTTCTGACGATTCGAAATGCTCTAAATTTTCGTGACGCAGTCATTTTATAGAATCACGCTAATATGAGAAAAATTAAATCTTTGTTGGCAGTAGATCTCACTGATTGAGTATACATTCTTACTCAGGGGCACTGAAGCTTCCATCAGTAATTATCTATGTTAGCCGTTTCGTACACACAGCACAGTAAGTTTTGCATCACCTCGGTTCCTAGAGTTCCGGAAACTGTAGAGAAAATTGGAAGAGAGATCAACATATACACCATTTCCGCCCTGTCTACTGCTCATGAAAACCACACATTGCATGTTGTACCACCATACAGCAAGACCTTCACAGGTGGTGGTCCAGATTGCTGTACACACCACTACCTCTAATACTCAGTAGCACGTCCTCTTGCATTGATGCATGCCTGTATTCGCCCGAAGTTCACCAAGACAGTGTTGGTCCAGATTGTCCCACTCCTCAACGGCGATTCGGCGTATATCCCTCAGAGTGGTTGGTGGGTCACATCGCCCATAAACAGCCCTTTTCAATCTATCCCAGGCATGTTCGATAGAGTTCTTTGTCTGGAGAACATGCTGGCCACTCTAGTGGAGGGATGTCGTTATCCTGAATGAAGTCATTCTCAAGATGTTCACGATGGGTGCCCGAATTGTCCATGAAGACGAATGCCTCGCCAATACGCTGCTGATATGGTTGCACTATCGATCGGAGGATGGCTTTCACGTATCGTACAGCCGTTACGGTGCCTTCCATGACCACCAGCGGGGTACGCCGGCCCCACATAATGCCACCCCAAAACAGCAGGGAACCTCCACCTTGCTACAATCGATGGACAGTGTGTCTAAGGCGTTCAGTTTGACCGGGTTGACTCCAAACACGTCTCTGACGATTATCTGGTTGAAGGCATATGCGACACTCATCGGTGAACAGAACGTGATGCCAATCCTGAGCGGTCCATTCGGCATATTGTTGGGCCAATCCGTACCGCACTGCATGGTGCCGTGGTTGCAAAGATGGACCTCGCCATGGACGTCGGGAGTGAAGTTGCGCGTCATGCAGTCTATTGTGCACAGTTTGATCCGTAACAACACGTCCTGTGGCTGTACGAAAAGCATTATTCAACATGGTGGCGTTGCTCTCAGGGTTCCTCCGAGCCATAATCCGTAGGTAGCGGTCATCCACTGCAGTAGTCGTCCTTGGGCGGCCTGAACGAGGCATTTCATCGATAGTTCCTGTCTCTCTGTATCTCCTGCATGTCCGAACAACATCGCTCATCGCTTTGGTTCGCTACGAGACGCCTGGACACATCCCTTGTTGAGAGCCCTTCTTGGCATAAAGTAACAGTGCGGACGCGATCTAACCGCGGTATTGACCGTCTAGGCATGGTTGCACTACAGACAACACGAGCCGTGTACCTCCTTCCTGGTGGAATGACTGGAACTGATTGGCTGTTGGATCCCCTCCGTCTAATAGGCGCTGCTCATGCATGATTGTTTACATCTTTGGGCGGGTTTAGCGACATCTCTGAACAGTCTGTGATGCAATATCCACAGTCAACGTCTATCTTCAGGATTTCTGGGAACCGGGGTGATGGAAAACTTTTCAATGTGGGTATAATTTTTCGAGGAGAATGACAGATGTTTAGCTGGGCTGGAACTGCACCTTTGACTGCCAAGAAAATTATTTGAACAGTGAAAAAGTCAGAATTAATGGATGGCAAAAATGAATGAGCAAGAAAAATTACAAAGGATAATGCAAAAAGGCGTATTTACTGCGCTCTAAATATTGTTTTGTGTGTTTGCAAGTATATATTTTCTCGACCAAATAATGTAAATGTTCTGGAATGTAATGTTTGTATGACATTTTTGCTAAAGAACTTACCACACGACCTTCGACAAGAGTTTAACTACGGATTGTTTACATCATTAATAAATTATGACCATATCCTGCTCCTACATTTTCTTACTATATTCAGTCATTAATAAACTATTGCCATTGCTTGTTCCTACATTTTGTTACTATATTTCGATTTTTTCGTAAAAAGGATAGTCCCTGGAAACCTCACTTGTACCGTTCAGTTGCCAAACTGCACAGCAGACAGTCCTCACAACACGCAATTTTTGCGCTCACGTGTGAACGAAACTGACCACTCGAAACAGACGAGACTCAGTGAGGGAATAAAACGCCAGGGGCGCTGCAGTAGACTCTTCTGCCTGAAGTACACTCGATTAAAATTACTTTGTGACTGACAGCCCGCAGTGGCGAGTAGCAGTGTTGCCGGCGTGCACATATCCATGCTTCAACAGGCGTATATAACCTACAGAATAGGCAACACAGCGAGCACGTGGCGCTCGTGAGAGAACTGCGATTGGATGGCCGCTGGTCCCTACCACTCAACCCACAGAAGTACCAATCAAAAAGTAATTTTAATTTGTATGGAGTGTAGCCATGTATGGAAGTGAAACATGGACGATAAATAGTTTAGACAAGAAGAGAATCGAAGCTTTCGAAATGTGGTGCTACAGAAGAATGCTGAAGACTAGATAGGTAGATCACATAACTAATGAGGTGTTGAATAGGATTGGGAGAAGAGAAGTTTGTGGCACACCTTGACTAGAAAAAGGGATCGGTTGGTAGGACATGTTCTGAGGCATCAAGGGTTCACCAATTTAGTATTGGAGGGTAGCGTGGAGGGTAAAAATCGTAGGGGGAGACCAAGAGATGAATATTCCAAGCAGATTCAAAAGGATGTAGGTTGCAGTAGGTACTGGGAGATGAAGAAGCTTGCACAGGATAGAGTAGCATGGAGAGCTGCATCAAACCAGTCTCAGGTCTGAAGACTACAACAACAACAACACACATTTGACGAAATTCGACCTACTACACATCAGGTTTATACGCTAACCACTAAGGTGTGCCACTATACAGCTTAAGACTGTCGTATTTATAACTGGTGTCCCAGTATTTATGACTCCGGAGTCCCAGACGCAACAACTAATTCGCAGCCTTCAAAAGCTAGACTTCAAGCAATGTCGTGCGAAGGTTATCTAATGTAAGCCGATCTCTGTGATTGTAATAACGGTATCAATGACGCTGAATCGTGTCTTGTGCGGAAGTATCCAGCAGTGTTTGATTAGTGCTGTGCATGAAACGTGTGTATTTCGTTAGCACCGTGTGTAAGAGATACGAAATACGAAATATAAGGACCAAACCCAGGATTCGAAATGCAAACACATCAAGAAGGTTCAAATGGCTCTGAACACTATGGAACTTAACTGCAGTGGTCATCAGTCCCTTAGACCTTAGAACTAATTAAACCTAACTAAGGATATCACACACATCCATGCCCGAGGCAGGATTCGAACCTGCGACCGTAGCGGTCCAGACTGTAGCGCCCAGAACCGCTCGGCCACTTCGGCCGGCACATCAAGAAGGAAAGTTGGACAAGGAACTGGAAATGAACTAATTATGGCAGCTTGGCAACGGCGAACGGTTCGGACGTGATGTCGAGCACTCTGACTGGAGGAAACCAGCTACAACGCGGGAAGTATCAAATATCAAGTATTTTTAATCGGGCTATATCGAGGAACTTCCGTAAGTAACATCTGCCGTCATTTGCTGAAGTGTTTACTACAGCAAAAACTGGTGCTAGTCTGCTTCTGCAAGTCGCTTGGGGAAAAGTAATTTCAGGAACTTCCTGCAATTATTTGCAGAAGTGTTTCCACTAGAGTTTTGTGGCGAGACAGCAAGTGGAGGTTTACAGTGTCGTCGTTAAAAATCAGAGCGGCCGCCGTCATCACTGTTTCAGTGTTACTACGGAAGAAAAATGGTTGAGAAAAACAAAAAGCTGAAAAAAGAAAAGAACTGTGTGAAAAAATTGAAACACTACTGAATGAACGAAAATCAGGACTTTACTCAGATTAAGAAGTTTCTGAGAATTTCTTATGCAAGTTTCGAGAATCTATTGTACGATACAATATTAGAAAACGGGACGCAAAATGCTGCGAGTTGTGACACAAAGATGTCGCTTTTTAATTGCTCTTCGATTAACGTAATGCATTCGATAACAAGATAACAAAACGTTGCGATCTGTATCACTAAGCCATCGCCTTTAGTTACGCCTCGATTTTTACAAACAATATGTATGAATTTTATTACAAATGTAATTTCATTAGAAAACAAGGTACAAAAATGTTGCAAGCTATATTACCAAGAGTGCCTTTTAATTGCTCTTCGACTTTTGCAACCGGCACTTATTACAAAGTGTATGTTTACGCTAAAATTTAAAGACGTCTCCACAGTCATTCTACTTCCACTTCTGGTGAAACAAATTAATCGGTTAATTCGTTCGAACGTTCTTGGCCTTATTTCAGCTAAGCGGTTCCAATGGTACATTTGTTTTTGTCTGTCTGTCTTTGCGCCATTCTCCTTTTCGAAAATGACATTTTCGTATCGGCGTTATACACACAAAACTTCAGCAAGTTTGCGAAAAATTTCCAGCAAATGGCACGTCCGGGAAGTACTTGCGCAAGATGTTTGGAAGTGTTTCCACTAATACACGGACGCGACTTCTCCAAGTTGACGAAACTTGGCGAAGTCGACTTGTTGGGAGTGTTTCATCATCAAAGAACTTGCAGACGTATTTTCTGCAAGAGAGCTGTGGAAATTTACTTGCTAGTGGACATACGCCTTTAGACATAATCCGCCTATCCTGCTTTACAAAGTGGGCAAGACGCCGTTATTCGCGCTCTATGAGTTGTGGACGTCCAACACCTTGTCGGCTACTCGTAGTTTCGCCGTCGTGCAACCACTCTCTGTAAATGTTCACAGCAGCAACATGTGAACAGCTTCGCTGTTTCTGAGATGTTCTTTCCCAGGCGCCGGACAACACACTACACTTTATTATATTAGCTTTCGTTAGTGGATTTCGCCATTTGTTCTCCATATCGCCGGCCAGAGTGGTCGAGCGGTTCTAGGCGCTACAGTCTGGAACCGCGCGACCGCTACGGTCGCAGGTTCGAATCCTGCCTCGCGCTTGGATGTGTATATGTCCTTAGGTTAGTTAGGTTTAAGTATTTCTAAGTCCCATGGGACTGCTGACCTCAGAAGTTAAGTCCCATAGTGCTCAGAGCCATTTCCCCATATCGACGCTAGAACGATCCCCCCATTCGTCCCCGATAATATACACTGACAGAAATACAAATCGCAACACCAAGATGGTGTGTTGCGACATAAAAGAAAGTTGGTAGGCTTGTTTCTACATCTGAAAGACTACGTCTGTCAAATTTCACGCCAGTAGCTGAAGAGTGGCGCTAGTAGCAAATCAGGTATGCTTTAAATACACACTGTAAGGCCGGTATTACACTATCAAATTTCTTTGTCAAAGATTTGATCAAAGATGTGATCCAATATTCCGTCCAATATATTTGACAAAGATCTTTGACGTAGCGCTAGAAGGGGTATTACACTGTCATCAAATTTTTCGTCAAAGTTCAAGATGGCTGACAACTTGTTATTAACCGCAGCAGTTCTACGTACTCCAATTGCATTGTGTGCACTTGCGGAAAAGAAGTGGGGGGGAAAAAATGGAACCATACATACGAGGTTGACAGTCTTAAAAGTCCTGGGGTTACAACTTGATAATAAATTCAGTTGGGAGGAGCACACCACAGAACTGCAGAAAGGCCTTAACAAATCTGTATTTGCAATTCGAGTGTTAGCAGACATAGGCAACATAAAAATGAAAAAGCTTGCATACTTTCATTCCATGATGTCATATGGGATAATATTTTGGGGGTAAATCTTGAAGTCAAAAGTTTTCAAGGTCCAAAAGCGTGGAATACGTATTATTTGTGGAGTAAATTCACGGACCTCCTGCAGAAACCTCTTCAGAGAACTGGGTATACTAACTACTGCCTCTCAGTATATTTACTTCTTAATGAAATTTGTCGTAAATAATATATCTCTTTTTCCAACAAACAACTCAGTTCATACATACAATACCAGGAACAAAAATGATCTGCACAAGGACTTAAAAGCAGTTACTTTAGTTCAAAAAGGGGTCCACTACTCAGGAACACTCATCTTCAATAATTTGCCAGCAAACATAAAAAAAATTAGTTAGAAATAAAGATCAGTTTAAAAGGAGCCTGAAAGACTTACTACTGGCCAACTCCTTCTACTCCATTGGCGAAATTTTTAATAGAAACAAATGATGTATTTATTCATACTATTAGTATTGTTATTTCAGCTTAAAAAAAATCGACATGTTCCACATCCACGAGGATCTCCTCAGCACGGATCTATCGAACGACAAAACTAATCTAATCTGGGTGAAGCCGTGGGTTTTACGATGACACGATAAAAGCATTCAACAAAACTTGTTACGTGAGCTTACAGTGGAAGACGTCAAGTCGTACATCAATTACTTAAGAATGGATGAGCATACATTTCTGTATGTGATCAATGAAGTGTTTCCTCATATCACAAAGCACAATATTCACTTAAGAACTGCTACATCTTCAGAAGACAGGCTCACTATAACACTCCGATTCCTTGCTACAGGAGAGGGTTATGTTAGGTTGGGTTAGGTTAGGCTAGGTCGCCAATCTTCTTAATCTATTTTTGTATTCAGGGTGCCTCACGTTGTAAAGCGCCTCATCAGCTTCAGACATCTCTATTAATTTTGTAGTTGTCGGCACACACCAATTGTATTTACCGGCAATGGTTATAAAAACACTCCAGACGACAGAACGCTGCAGCGATGCTAGCGCTCCATGTGATAACATGTCACATTGCAGTGAACAGAAGACAAGCGGTTTCTTTGATCAAATATACAGCGAGGCCCTAGATTTGATCAAATATTGGACGACATTTGACAAAGTCCCTATTACACTATCAAATATCTTTGACAAAGATATTGGACAAAGAAATTTGATAGTGTAATGCCGGCCTAAGGGTCGTTAGCGTTATTTACTTTCGAGATTGGACGTAGTGAGTAGACGTCAGTCAAGAATGCCTCTCAAGACGCCGTTATCAACAGATCATTGAGTTTGAACGAGGTAATGTAATGGGGCTATTAGACGCTGCGTGTTACTTCTGCGATGCTGCATATAGACTTGGCAGGAATGTA
The DNA here is from genome assembly GCF_023864345.2 of Schistocerca serialis cubense. Lineage (NCBI taxonomy): Eukaryota > Metazoa > Arthropoda > Insecta > Orthoptera > Acrididae > Schistocerca > Schistocerca serialis. Next base: position 763,046,370 of record NC_064641.1, on the reverse strand, counting down.
GCCACTGTACACGATTCCTGGCAGCGGTGGTCACGAGAACGCACGGTCGCATTAAGACCGATCTCCGGACGGCCACATGGCACTACAGAGAGGGAAGACCATCGTGATAGTAGTCTGGCTCTGGCGCATCGTGCTGCATCTGTAGCAGCTATTTGAGCGGCAGCAGGCAAGACAGTGACACGACGAGCTGTTACAAATCGGCTACTTCAAGGACAGATCCGCGCCTGTTGCCCTGTAGCGTGCATTACACTGACCCCAAACCACCGCCATTCGCGACTTCAGTGGTGTCAAGGGAGAGCTCATTGGAGAGCAGGGTGGATATCTGTTATGTTTTTTGATGAAAACTAGTTCTGCCTTGGTGCGAGTTATGGCCATGTGTTGGTTAGGAGGGGGGCAGCTGAGGGCCTGCAACCAACCTGTCTGCGCACTTGGACACCCTGGACCTACACCTGGAGTTATGATCTGGGGTGCGATTTCGTATGACAGCAGGAGCACTCTCCTGCTCATCCTATGCACCGTAGCTGCAGCTCTGTATATCAGTCTGGTGATTCGACTTATTGTCCTGTCATTCACGAACAGTATTCAAAAAATGGTTCAAATGGCTCTAAGCACTATGGGGCTTAACATCTGAGGTCATCAGTTCCCTGGAACTTAGAACTACTTAAACGTAACTAACCTAAGGGCATAACACACATCCACGCCCAAGGCAGGATTCGAACCTGTGACCGTATCGGTCGCGCGGTTCCAGACTGTAGCGCCTAGAACCGCTCGGCCACTGCGGCCGGCTAAATATGTTCCCTAGTCAAATGTATTTCCGAAATTTCATGACTGTACATTAATTATTTCTTGGTGTTGCGACTTTTTTTCCCGTCTGTGTACTTTCCTTACAGCATCACTTGGGCACAAAGCCAGCAAGAGGCACTGAATCTCGCGGTGGACAGTGGTCACAATGTTTCGCTTATCAGTGTATCTCAGTCCATCATTGTAAGCGCAGAAGTTACCTGTCGTCAGCTGGTAACCACAAAGGGAATGGTGGTTTGCTGTTTTCCACCACCACAAGTCAGAAGGAGAACATTTCAAAAACGTCCAAACACCGGTTATAAAAGATTTATTATTCTTGAAGATATAATGTACTCTCTATTACGTCGCAGAGCTCTGACCACTCGCTATGTTTAATCGATCTTCATGGATGCCGAATAACACTGGAGTTTCTTAAAAAGTTCAAGAAAAAATTCTCCGTTTATCTGTGAAACGTATCTCTCTTTTTTCATTTATTTCATTATGTATTATTTATTTCAGAAACGGAATTTTAAACCGAAAAGAGTGCGGAATGTTTTTCAACACTTTCACTACGTTATTCCAAAAAACTTAGCAACGGATGTAACAAACGCATGCGGTTTGTTCCAACTTGTGGACCTCTTGTGTTAAGAGCAATGGTCTCAACGTTAAGTTCTGAAAAAACATTGCAGTTTTTTTTCATATTACAGACACGTCGGCAGAAGACGTGAACGAAGATGCTTCTCACTGATGGTGGAATTTTACTGGAACTCCGCTGAACAAAATGCGTTGACGTTTAGGCTTAACATTTGTGTTTTTAATACAGCCACCTTTCCACTTGGCAGTCAAGCACTGCAGCAGCAGCAGGAGAAGCAGCAACGACGAAGAGCAAGTCAGAAATGAAGACCAAATACTGAGACACAGCAGACAATAAAACGCGCTATTTTTTACTTGGACACCAGTATTAATAAGACCAGTGGAAAAACGCGCCTATAGGAGCACAAAAGTAGAATATTCTCCTGTTTAATTAAAAGACAGACTGAAAAGTGGAGGTACCAGTTGCCTCGCTCTACCTTTCTCAGCACCTTTAAAAATTGTGGTGTTGTTGTTGTGTTCAGTCCTGAGTCTGGTTTGATGCAGCTCTCCATGCTACTCTATCCTGTGCAAGCTTCTTCATCTCCCAGTACCTACTGCAGCCTACATCCTTCTGAATCTGTTTACTGTATTCATCTCTTGGTCTCCCTCTACGATTTTTTACCCTCCACGCTGCCCTCCAATACTAAATTGGTGATCCCCTGAAGCCTCAGAATACGCCCTACCAACCGATTCCTTCTTGTAGTCAAGTTGTGCCACAAATTTCTCTTCTCCCCAACTATTCGATACCTCCTCATTAGTTATGTGATCTACCCATCTAATCTTCAGCATTCTTCTGTAGCACTACATTTCGAAAGCAATGTCTAAACTATTTATCGTGCACGTTTCACTTTCATACATGGCTACCCTCCATACAAATACTTTCAGCAACGACTTCCTGACACTTAAATCTATACTCAATGTTAACCAATTTCTCTTCTTCAGAAACGCTTTCCTTGCCACTGCCAGTCTACATTTCATATCCTCAAAAAATTGTGTTATGGGAGCATATTTGCGCATTTTTTTGACATGCAACTCACCTCACACTTCCACAAGCTTCCCTAACCAACTCTCTCACGTCCACTAGTCCATCGTTGTAAGACGCTCATACTCATCCACTCCCAGTTACCCACTCTCTCACCCAACTCATAGTCATTATCACTTTGTGTCTCTCTAATTCTCGCTGTCTCCCGTCTCACAGCCAGTCTCCTTCGTTCTGTCGTACAACTATTATCTCCTCTCATTGTCATTGCCTCCCTCTTGCTCTCCTTCACTGCTACTATCTCATTCATTCCTTCCCACTGCTGCTGGTTCTTCAAACTGTCACTACCTCTCGCTTCCTCGTTATCTTTGACACTGTCTTTCATTATCACTGGCTCTGACCCACTTCCACTTTCTCCTTCTGTTTATTCCTCCCCCACTGGCATTGTCTCCTTCACTCTTTCCCTAGCACTGTTCTGTCGCTATGTTCCACTGTCCACGCTCTTGCTATACCACAACCACTGTTTATATATCTTCCACTATTTATTAGTTTTCAGTCTCTTTCCCATTGCCCCTGTCGCCACTGTCTCCTCCTCTCAGCAGAAAAAAGCGCGAATACGTTCGCCTGCTAAAATTGTTGGGAAAATTTTTAAAGGTCAGACGAAGATAGAATGAGGAAGCTGGTAACCCACTTTACAGGTAGGCTCTTTTAAACAGCAGCATATTCGACTTTTTACGCACCGATTGGAGCATTTTTCGCTGGTTCCCTTCTTTTCCCTGATAGTAGGGCATGTCACTCATATAAAAAGAATTTTATGCATCACTAATATTTTGATAGTTTACTTGTGTGAAAGTGAAATAACGCGAAACTAATTTTATACCTCAGATCGGGTTTTATGTGCACAAGAGATTTTGTATGTGCTGAACTCTTCTGACGGTAACCGAGACATTTTACAGCAAATTTCTTCGTGTTTCGTCGGTTTACGAACTACATTTCCGCCACATACCGTATTTTACATGCGTGTTTTACGTGTACACCTAAGTTACTGACTTCTGTATCTCGGAAAAGGATAAAGTTATGAGGAAAATTTTCAAGCTTGTTCGAGATCGGGATATTAGGTAAATATGACAAAAATTTTTAGCCATTTACTGTGTATAGCCGTCTTGGAACCCGCGACTCGGTTTTGATTCCCAAAAACCGAGTTTTTCTGGTGTTTCTCGATAACGGACGAAGGTTTTTGAAAACAGGGAGACGGCTGCTCTAGATAAATGCCTAAAGAATATAACGTTAGAATTTGAGAAATTTGCTGCGCTTACTTATATCTGCGTTGCTGATTGCGAAAAAGAGTAAAACATTTTTTCCCGAGTTTTTCATGAACCGCCCCTGAACTAAATGGTGCCTCCAACAAGCCCCTTAAGGCGCACCGTACACCATACCTCAAGCACAAACAACCAACCTATTTGCTTCATTTGACTAAGCTAGAGGGAGTGTGTAATATTCAAATTTAGTACAGTTACTGTAAAGTGATCCTTTTGTTGGACATACAAATGGTCCCTGGCCAAAGAGCTATCCAAATCACTCGACTATCTTTGTATCACCAACACAACCCGAGGCATGGGCCCCGATTTATTACGTGCGGCGTTTTGGAGCATATTGGTAGCGCAAGCCGTCGCATGCGTACCGATACCAGGTACGACGATCCTTACATCGCAACGAAAAACTTATCGAGGAAAACAAATAAAAAGAACTCAATCGCAAAGCTTATGTCAAAAATAAATATTGCGAAGTTTAACTGTACAGCTTCTTATCGAAAGAAAACAGATAAGAACTAATGGACGGGGGAGCGGCTACGACAGAGTAAATGTGAGTTATAACGGGCCACGAGAATTTGCTCAACTGTTTTTCTTTTGTCGCGCAGCAGTTTGATAGGTGGACAAAAAACGCAGTGCTTCCAGCCCAGCAACTCTCAAAACAGTGAAATAATTGTGAATTTTTCTACTTTCTTGTCAAGTAAAATGGACTGGTGGGTGGGTAAGACGAAACCAAATCAACACCGTGAATTATAAGCTAAAAACAACAAATCAAAATATTACACATAAGTACAGCGAGTATCTGAGAGCTACTCAAGTGAAATACAAACAGTTCTATTTCCAACATGCGTCGATTCCATTACCCACTGTTGTATTTGTAACTATTCTACGCGATCATTCGCACATCTGACAAAAATCCTTTCTTGCTTGTTTGTTTGCGACATGCTACAATACAATATTTTTAATACTACGCGTATGTAATTATATATATATATATATATATATATATATATATAGTGTGTGTGTGTGTGTGTGTCATCGCCTGATGCTGATGATGATAAGGGGGAGGGTGAAACCTGAAACCTGGTGCTACTCCTCGCAAACAGCACCAACGGGGCCGCCAACTTTATGGCCGCACAATCAACAGTATCACATGCCCTCACTTCATGAGAGACTGAGGAGAACCTTGGTATTTAAACCAGGACATTGGCGCAAAGCCTGGTGACCAGGAACTTTACGCCACTACCTCTTCTCCCCATGCCGAGCACCTACGGAAGAGAGAAATTTTTCACCAACAGGATTCGAACCGGCTGACTGACAGTCAAGATGGTGTACTCATTATTGAAACAAAGCAGTAGGCTCTGCCAGAAATATCCACTCTTAGACAATGTATCTAATAGTGTATTTTAATACGACAGTGTGCCAATCAGGCAATTTGGAACACTTGAAAATGGCACTTTGAAGCCGAAATTATGATTGTGTAAGTGTAAATGTAAGACTGTAAATAAACAAGTCTAATGACGGTACCGACTTTAAAGAAGGAACTTCAGGTGTGTCCCAGAGAAGTGTGCTGGCGTTCTTACTATTCAAATATAATATAACATTAATAGAAGGCTCAGACTTTTCACAGATTACACACCTGTGATAAATTACTATCTGAAAAAAGCTGCACAAATATCCAATCAAATCAGGCAGATATTGAAAAACTTTTCAAATTTGTGCAAACATGGCAACTTGCTTAAAGTTATCCGATATATAAAGTTCTACACTTCACAACTGGAATCAGTCAACTCAAACAAATACTTGCGTGTAACAGTCTGTGGGGGCATGAAATGGAATACTCAGGCACGCTCGTTCGAAGGTAAAGCAGGCAGCAGACTTAGGTGCATTGACAGGATATTGGGAAAATGTATTCTGCGAAGGATATTGCGCTCCTCTGACCCCCTCCTGGAATACTGCTATAGTTTGTGGGGCGCATACCAAATAGGACTAACAGGAGATATTTAACGTATACAAAGAAGTGCTGTAACAATGGTCACTGGTTTCTTTGACTCGCGGAAGATGATCACGGAAATGCTGAAGAACCGAAATTGACAGTAGCTTGAAGATTCAAGAAAACCATCCCGTCACAAGTTTACAAAGTTTCAAAAAGCAAGATTAAGTAAGGACCATAGTACAGTCTCCCATGTATCACTGCCGTATGGACTTCGAAGATCAGAGTAATTACAGCAGCCTTCCTTCCTGCGTCTCATACAGGAACTGAACGCGAGAAAAAAAAAAAAAGCTTGTTGCACAATGGTAAGTACACTGTGCCACGTACTTCACAGTGATTTTCAGAGTATGGATGTAGATCAGTGGTACCCAGCCTGTGGGTAATTACCCCTTAGGGGTAAAATGAAATCGTGTGAGGGTTAAAAACCAAACGATACGATTCTGTTTCAGTCACGAAACGATTTTCAAAAGATCATTAATATCACATTTTGTAAGACTAATATTGATTATATATGTTATCAATATATACTTTTTCTCAATTAATAGCATTAATGCAGTGGTGGTTGCAGTTTCCTCACACTGTCCACCCAATACACACACGTGCTGCGCTGTGTCCAGCACATCGTTGATGATAAAGTGAGACATATACGTAAAAAATGCTAAGTTTCTCAATAAAGTGTCTTCTCTAAGTTGAGGATCGTACCTGCAGTTGTCCAGAAATTGCTTATTTACTCCCTTCAGAACAGATCAATGAATTAACTGACAGCACCAATTACATAAGTGCTATTGTAGTGTTGCACACACTATTATTATTATTATTATTATTATTATTATTATTACTGTTCCTATTACTATTAGTGGCTGTCGTCAGACACAAAGCATTAACAGCTTGAAGTCTTCAGCTTTCAGCTAGTTCAGAAGTAAGGAGTGCAGCAGTCAAGTGATTTACGAACAGTGTACACATTTTAAAATGGTTGATTTTAAATGGGGTTGTAGTGTGCAGGTCAAGCAAGTGTCGCGATGGAGATGACTAATGCAGGGGAAGTATGATTTATAACAAATGCCTATCCTCACTGTGGATAGTTAGCTTTCTTATCTGAGGAGGAGTTGTGGGCAGCACTTGCAACACACCTCGAATTCCTTCGGCATTCACACACACACACACACACACACACACACACACACACACACACAAAATATCATTCATCTTTCATCATTTTAAAAATAAATGTGTTCCAAGAAAAGTCAGTCAGGTGCTATAGTTGGTGATAACTAGGGGGGGAAGAGGGACAGCCGGTAGGGTCGAGGGTACTATCTAATTTGTAATTGGACTCAGGCGTAATGGTTTACGAAAAGGTTGGGAACCAATGATGCAGATAGTCATGACGTGACGGCGGTCCGCAATCAGTGAGCTTATGTGAGACAGAAGGGCAACAGATCAAGACTGCAATTGTTTTCCTTACCATTTGTCCGCGAAATCGTCAAACCTCTGTTGGTATGAGGGTGGAAGAACAAATTGCATCCGAAGTTTAGACCTTATCCTCAGATAATTGCTGCTTACAGGTCTATGAAGAATTTGCTTTGCTGGTGCCATCCGTGATCCCGGAGATGACGATCTGAGAGTAGATTCTGACTTCGTTTGGTAAGATAGCACTTGTGACTTGCCTTTGCATCTTTCCCTCAGAAACATAAGAAAAGGGTGTCTACAGCAAATGAGAATCCTTTTGCAACCATGGGGACAATTATCAGAATTATAAAATTATCTGTGACAGTGTAGTAGGTTGTCGAAAGATATGGGATTCGAGTAGCCCATCTCTTCTACCTGTCATCTCCATCCAAACATGATGGGATGGCCAAATGGAAACAGCGCGGCAAACTAGGGCTCTACGTGGATTTTCGCCTTGTCTGAGCAACCCAGTGAAACCCGGATTCTTTAAACAATCGAACTCACATGTATAAAACAGCTTGAAACATCTGATTACTTTACAAATGAGTTAATGTGTTAAATATTTGACGCGTCCATAAGCGAGAAAAAGTTTGAAATTATGCTCAGGGTTTGCTGGAAGACTCTTATTATGAAACGCTGGATGAATACAGTGTGGGTAACTTGTGGTCTATTTTAAGCAAAAGCAAGTTTCCCAAGCAACTCAATGATTATGAAATCTTATCTCCTGAACTACGTTTCGTACACTGAAATAATTTTGCAGGTACTTTCAGAGGTATACGTCAATACTGTCTGCAAAAAGTGTATTGCGAATAGAGTTGGCTGTGAAGAAGTACTGAATGAAAACGTCAAGCCTGATGCTGGATTTTTTTTACTGTCCGAAAAGTGAAAATTTTGTAAGCGGGCGGGGAGGGGGAAAATGGTCGTCAGCGAGAGTAAGTTTCGTAAAGGTGTGAAATTAGGTGCAAAAATTTGTGCAAGTCTGTAAGTGGTCTAATTGTCAAATAATGGATGAATATGGTCTAGAAAATTTGCACACCGTCAGTTCCGTAGCCTCAAGACAAACACGCAGCTTCTAAATTTAATACTTGTATTAGTGTGCTAAACTTTTAACATAAGATTATGCCTCTCAATGGGTAGATGACAGTATTTAAAACTTTTAAACACTATCAATAATTACGCAAAATGTTGAAAATGAAATATCTGTTGCCCCTGGAAACCGTTAGCTAGGCAATCCCAACTGTTACCGGATTCCGGGATAGTCACTTAGGTGCTTTAACAAGTGAACCATTTGCGAACGACTGTCAGCTGCCATCGTACGTTTTTTTCATGCAATTCGTACTCCCACACACTTTATGCAGGATACCGCAAGACTGGCCCTACCCAAAATATAACCTTAGTTCCTGGTCTGAGACATGAGCATACACATTCTATCGACTGAGTCAACATCAGCGTCCACTCGGCGAAGCAGGCGAAGTTTCGACTGAAAATTAACAACCGACTTATTACACGAACTATCTCAGGCAGATTGCAAAAAGATACTGCAAAGGCGGCATCCGTGTGAAAGTAATCAACATCGCACTTCAATGTTGTGTTATCTCAAGTGTTCATGTTAACTAACTCTTTGATAAAATGTTCAGAATACCGCACTTTTTCGACACCTCTGTTGAAAGTAATGTCCACCTCCGTAGCTGAATGGTTAGTGTAGATGGCTGCCATGCGGAGTGGTTTCGGTTCCCGGTACTGTCAGAGATTTCACCTTGAATGGAGTACTAGTACGGCGCCACTGAGGTCCATGATACCAACTGAGGAGCTACTAGGCTGAGAAGCACCGGCTCAAAGGTCTTGAAAGCCGGCGAAACAGCCCATACAGCGGCCTGCCGACCACAAGACCCTCCCTCCACAGTGCACACCACACCCACACGACGCCGCAAGGCAGAAGTTGATACGGCGGCTGCTAGACATCCCTTGGGCCTTCAAGGCCTGAACGAGCAGCTCGTTGAAGCTAATAACTGGGGTAATGATGAAAGAACACCTACTTTAGTTATGACAGACTACGATTTTCTTTAGACAACAGACTTCGTGGATCTGAAATTTTTGCTCCAAAGGTGCACAAATGCACTTCTTGAAATAATTTCGCCGAGCCTGTAAAAATTGCAAATGTCAATTACTGTTTAGGCACCCCTCGATGACCAAACATACTTGTCAAACTTCACGTGGAGGGTAAAAATCCTAGAGGGGGACCAAGAGATATTCACACTACACAGATTCAGAAGGATGTAGGTTGCAGTAGGTACTGGGAGATGAAGAAGCTTGCACAGGATACAGTAGCATGGAGAGCTGCATCAAACCAGTCTCTGGACTGAAGACCACAACAACAACAACACGTGTTTGGCACATTATCTGCCAGTGTGTTGCTTTATTTGGCATGTTTGTCAAATATAGTGTTTGACGCGAATGATAATTTTTGTTTGACGACAGATTTAATAAACGACTTTGTCAAATAATAGTAAGTTGCTTATCGGACTTCAAACATGTCAGGTCACAAATGTTTATGTTTCACCACGCTCTCTGAAGCGAGGAAGATTCAGTATATGTGTAGTGTTAGTTTTCACAACCATGAACACCCAAGATCGGAGGACTATACAGTGAGTACAGTAGTAAAAGATCACAGGAAGGCGTAAAGAAAACAGAAACCAATGTTCTATGCAAGACGTACAAAGAGTGCAACAAGTGCCTTAATACTTTATTTCTTGATTCGTTTGTTTCCATAATGATGTCACTCAGGGTTCAAGGTGCGATACACACCACAAACTTTGAATTTTCGACATCTGCTCCGGTCGCCAGATACCTCGAAAATTTAGATAACCGTCGAGAAAATTGAACAGAATTTGGCACAACTGTCTTCCGCAATGTAAAGGTGAAGTAATTCTGAGGGGTTCTTAAAAGTTTGCCTGTCCATTCAGAGAAGGTGTTTTTAACCATCGGATTCTGAATGTAATATTTCCTTTAGCAGATTTTCATGGATACATTTCTCTCGATTTCAACCATTCCCTGACCAGCATCTCCTCTTATTTTCCTTTTATACACAGTGCTAAAGTTAATGGAAGACATGCTTTCTGTCTGCACAGGTAGCTATGCCCACTGGCCTCAAAATACTTCGTGAACCGATATGCACAGCCTCGAAACTGGGGGAAGTTTGAAAACTTGGTTGTTACATCGGCGCTCTCATTTGACAAATCCAGAGCTACGTTCAGCAAATTTGACGATCCAGTTTGATCGTTAACATTTCGATACCTAACAGGCCAGTGAGTGGTAAGCAGAACTTAACCCAGGTCTTGTGTGCTGTAGGCAGAGACCACAGCGACCCAGTCTTTTTTCCCACTGATTAATGGGAGTTTAATGGCTACGGAGGGCGGCTCCATTGTTCTCAACTTCGGCAGTATGCCTCAGTTCCAGTCTACGAACAGTCTGAGTATCGTACGGTAAACAGTCTGTGATCTGATCAAACTGCATAAAGAAATTACTAGACAAAAGGGCTTAAGTAACGTGTTATCAATGTGGGGCATTTTTGGCGGAAGCAGGAAAGATGTTTATAGTGACATTTTCACATTTACGGCTGTCTCTGAATTCCAAGCCATTATCAGCCTGCGTTTCTGCTTCCGCAATAAGTAAAAGCAATACATGTAACCCCCTCTAACACATCCCTCTCAAATGCACGCCGGTAATAGACACTTGCCTATGCTGCCGAGCATGCTAAATGCGGCATGTAAAAATAATGGAAAAATACGACAAATAAAAAAGTTCAGGTGCTTAGGAGAGAGGAAGCTGCCAGATGTACATGCAATATACAAAGCATAGAATAATTATCTGTGAAAAATTTTGTTTCCAGGAGATAAAAAGCACTTGTGTGTCAAAAATATCACAAGCTCGCTGTATGGGTCAATGAAGGTTCTGACGTCAGTGACGGTCACAGACGGTCTTCAAACTGTATTTTTGTGGGAGGAGCCCAAGTGTTTGATGTACGAGACACCGACAGGCACACCTGCTTGCCCGTTTGCTCGAAACTGCAGCCATTATCATGAAACACCCGGTTGTTTTGAATCTTAGCCAATTTATTAAATATCAAAGAGGTGGGAAATGATTTGCAACAGGATTTCACGTGGCACCATCTTTGCATGCGACTCCAAATAAGAAACAACGAGGAACGGTGTTTCTGAAATAATCCATTCCACTTAAAACGTGTACACAGAATACTCAAGGAAGTGGTTAAAAAAGTAGTTCTTTCGTTCCTTTCCTGCAAAAATATAGGGTAAAGAAATTAGTCGGGGTATATTTTCAGGAAAAAGATTACACGAGAAGATAGTAAAGAACAGAGCGCTTCGTGGAGTTTTTACAACTAATAATTAGAAGGCATGTAGGGAACAATTATCAACCGAAAATGACATTTTTTGAGTGTTGGCGCGTGACGTTTAACGCTATTGATAAAAAAATGAGGGTAGCAAGCAGGAGACGCGTGTACCATAACTGAAGGTGTGGTCACAAACGACGCAATTTATCTACGCTTTCCTACTTATTCTGGTAAAGAATCTAACCAGTTCTAAATAGTGAAACTAGTAATTACGTTTCTTAGTTAACGATGTGGAGTTTCAATGTACATTTTGATTCAAAATGTAACCGCAGCCCTGTCAGTAAACGCAAAACAAGGTTTAACAACCGTAAGTACGAGAGCTAGAAAATAATTTACAAACTAATAACACGTGATAGCTACCCGCTTTACAGTTACCATTACAGATTAGATTCAGTTTTCGTTCCACGGGCCCAAAAATGAGAATTCTCGTTGGTGTGGAACAAATGAGAAAACATAAAATAAAAAACACAACATTTGAATGTAATACTCACTACCCTGATCATTTGTCAGGAGATTGTCAAAATATGTGAATACATTAAACTGGAACTGGTACTATTTACAGAATTAACACACTGTCAGAATGAAACATGCTTAGGCATTTTTCATAAATTTATCATGCACAAAATACCTAATCTTGACTGTTGCGACCAAGTGCTGTCAAAACTGAAATCTAACATACATTTTTACTTAAGCTGGGCTAACAGTCCTTGTTAAGATATTCATCATCAATAGATTAGGAGTTGCCTATCAAGAAGTCGTTCAAATTCTGTTTAAACAGTGCTTTATCTGAAACCAAGTTTTTAATGGTGATGAGAAACAGACTGCAAGAGAATCGTCTGTAGGAAAAGAAAACGGCAGTGTTACACAGGAAGACCACTTGGAAACGCAATGCTCTTTGTGTAGAACGCTAACGACAGAATTTCACATCGTACGGCAAACAACGGCATGCGTTAAGGCATCATCCAAGCATTCATGGGATTAATTCGGATTTTCAATAAAGAAACATTTATACTGGAGGAAGACCTAGAGCAGATGGATACAATACGAGGGAAGTTCTCAGATACACCACGGTCTTCCACTGACAAGCTACATTACGCTGCGGTTCTGTTTGCTGAAAGTACTGACAGCTTTCTATGAATATCGTATATGAAAATTGTGTGGGCCAGTCTTCAAATTTCTCATATGTTTGTTGGTACAATAACGAAACGACATGTAACGCTGTCAATGTGTACCGTTGCTCGAGACAATGCCCTGGAACGAAGTGCTGCGCGGCAGTTGATTCCCGCCGTAGCGCACGAGCGTCCCCAGTGGTTCGGTATCAGCACTTTGTCATTGACCTCCTGCAAAGCGCGCGCGCGGGCTCCCCTCAACGAAGTGTCCCCCACTGCCAACAGGTGGCACCACTAACACATTCCATTCCCTCCACTACTATTTGAACGTCTCCACAAAAGCTACCTCATGCACACCAAAATACATTGTCAATTTGGTAATATTTCGGAATAACGCGTGAATGGGTGTATTGCTCATAATTATACACCATAAAAAATCATGAAATCGTACGTCTCTTCCCGCTGCACGATCAGTGTGAAGAACCCATATCAATATGTGATTAAGCCACCCACAGTTGATCCTTCGTGTTCAAACAGGAGATGATGATTGGGTTCAATCACACTCACTGTGTGAAGCCTGTATCCAACTGTTACGACGCTACAGGCAAAACCCCTCTGATCCTTACACGAAGGACCCAAACATCCATAATGACAAACAGATACGAACCATAATCCCTACAAATAAAATCAGAACAGATGTTTTCACTATGTCTGCAATTTTGATATTACGATGAACGAGCTGTTGATGTGACAATTTTATTTAAAATAACCCTCTCTCAAAAATCTTTTCCATCTGTTTTGATATTCTGTCAGCTAAGTTACTATTTACACACACAGACAGAGAACCATAAATTTACATACGCTTTGTCGTCGTACGTCATTAATATCTGACAGCAGCTCAAATTCCTTTGAAAACAGCTACCACACTTAGAATATGTACATGCACACTTCAGGCAATATTCCAGGTATTGTTCTAAAAACTGCACGGAATTTCGATTAAATCGAAGTTGCTTAGTAAGACTGGTTGAAAACTCGCTCGTAAAAATTGTGAAGAGACCTATACTGGTAAAGATGTCACTATAAACAAGGTTTCAACATAACACTGTAATCACGGCGTCCAAAACATACATCCATATTATCTGATTAATGATGTACGACTCCACTGTCTTAACCAAAATAAAAACCTGTAGGTAGATTCAGTACGCCATTTGGCTATATTTTAAATATTTAAAAATATTCATCCACGCCAAGAATTTTTAACATTTCGCACAAAACGACTGTCCTAAAGGAACCAAAACCAAACGTTACCCACGGCTGCGTTTTGAAAAGCTGAACTACACTATCATTTTTAAATTTTCAGGGACAGGATATATTTAGGTTGGTCCATTTTGTCAAAGTTTTGAATATAATACAGTATATTTTTTTACACTACTTCCCAAAATTGTTAACGCTGTAGTTAAATGCCAGAACAAAAACAACCACAAAACATTACACCGTACATACAAGTGCAAACTCCGTTACTATCACGCATTAATGGCATGAACACACGAACATAATACTTGAATATTGTTTGGATATTAAAAAGGCTGTTCTAAAGATATTTTACTTAAGGGACAGGGCAGTTCACATCCACACACACGATAATGTTTGTTAAACTGTTGACACAGATCACACCTTGTGATACATAAATATGGCACCCCAGAACGAAATAAGAACTGGAGAAACTGAATGCGGAACAAAATCAAAAACGAAGCAGGTGTTATTGACATGTTGTCATCAGTTTTAGGTATAACGTCCGAGACTAAGAGCTAAAGCACACAAAGAAGAAATGATTACGAAATGTAAACATCTATGTCATGTGCGATAACCAATTCGGAAATAAACAGAAACATTCACACGACATGAAAGACATGTCATACCTTTCTGACAGTATATTAGTTTCTTTTTCCAACTAAAACTGGAAAAATCTACCACAAGCATACATCATGCAGAGAAGCTTTCACACTTCCACTGCAACTAAGTTGGCGAAACAATTTACGAAGTGTACTCTTTCGTGAATATTGTACAATATCTTCATTCGCTCCCAAATGCTTAACAGCTCTGCTCTCCTCGAGATAAAAAATGCACAGAAAGAAAGAACAAACGACATTTTTCTGTAACTACAAACTGCAATACGTACTATGTAGGTTCAAAATGCGACACTTAAACGATATGTCGACGTTGTTTTTCAAACACACTGGCGATTTTGCGTGTCTGCTGTTCAGAACAGATGAGATCTTCATCCTATCACCAAAACGCACTGATGTTTAATCGCTATTCATCACATAAAATAATAACGGTTACATTTAAAACAGTAATATAATTGCTGTTTAGCTTTTTTATAACATTGTTAAGCAGTATTTCAATAGACGTTTATACAGCAAGAACGCATTTGAAACGAAGCCAAATTGGCCTGTACGATAACCTGCCATGGTATGTTTATGCACGATCTAACATTCAGAAGTGAACAGCACTGGCACTTACTTTCAAAGGCTTGAAGAAATAACTCGTGATCCGCTTGTATCTGATCCATTCTCGGGTTCTTAGATATATCAGTGTCTTTCTCACGTTTTTTGGGAGGCATTTTCAGTTTGATTAACGCACTTGCACGAAAAAAACAACCTCCAAACCCGCGAAGCACTTGCAACCGGTCACTCACCACTATTTACATATTACCAATGCAACCAGCAGCTCCCTGGTTCCAACGGCGTAACAGGAAGAGCAGAGTCTGTTGGCAACACTGCCAAGGACCTCCAATCGAAGATAAACCCAACGCTCTGCAGTGCCCCTTCATTTTATCTTTGACTTCGCTGCCAGCGCCACTGCGGCCATGACAGTAACGAAAGCAAGGTGGCGGTAGGGAGCGTAGAATTTAAAATAACGATATCTCACAGAAACGTAATTCGGGTTGTATTTCTCGTAAGACAAACTAAAATAATAACTCTGTCAAATAATTTAAAAAACAAGCATATGCTGCAAGCAATTTTTTACGCCGCCTACATTTTCTTTTGTGACCGTAGTGCTTTATACTTCTCATTTCAACAAAATAAAATAAATTAAAAATTTACTGTGAGTGTGGGTATAAAGAACTGATGCTAGAATATTAAAAATGAGTCATGGAGAACAGTGTACAGATATTCATGTCTGGTGTGCGTAGTACGCTTAAGAGGTAAAAAGAGCACTAAAGATTAGCGGTAAGTTACATAATACCCTTTCTGTGTCAACATCCAGATTGCTGAGATTAAAACAGAGTTGAATGTAAGTTATTACGGCGAATTCATTGAAACGCAATATCCACAAGAAAAGTATTTATCTCGCAAGGGTATCTGTCGGTCGAAAATGTTCGAACCGCGAAACTATTCACGAATATTAAACGGAATAAGAGAGAAACAACGAACGGTGGATGGAGTTGGTTTAAAAGCTTGTGTGAGTAGATGAATTCATTCATCCCTAATATCTTAGGTTTCAGTGGGTTCACCGGAGTATCGTACAAGACAATTTTACTGAAATACGGAAGTTTTGAGTTGTAGCGGCATTTGGGTTGATCTACCGTGGCTGCCCATGTTCGGTTGTCAATTATATTAGACAGCTCACAAACGTTTTTGATAGTGACAGCTAAAATAGCGCAAGAGGGGCTTTGACATATGGTGACTATAGATAAAAGGAATCTACCGCATAGGCTACTGTGTAGGACTTGCTGGAACAAAAATGCAGCAGTTTTGCTGCTTTTGTAAGGATCTTCAGGCGTTTTCTTAGAGAGGAAAAAGAGTATGAAAACTGGACTTCGCGCAATGTGTTACTTTATACGAGTAGCTGCATAACACGTTTGGAAAATTACTTATGCTAACGGCCAGGTTAGGAACTGTGTAACTGGCGAGACTTCTCCACTCTTGTGTAGTGTTCACTAAGTATACAGCGGCGCGCCTTGAGACTCAAGCAAACAAAAACCTTTACCTTTGAATAGGAGCTGACCACTACCTTCGAACAGAGATGACTATGCTGATGTGAGTATTCTCAATAAAAAGGGGAACAAAGCTTGATGTTATGTTGCTTGTGGAATAAGAGTCAATGAAGTACCAAGAAACTGAAATATTCGAAAGGAAGATTATAAGAAATTGGACCCACAAACAAGTGGTGCTATTAATAAGGAAGACTATTGTGAGGGAAGAGAAAAGTAATGGGACGTACAGAAAACCTTTGGAAATGATATAAGAAGCAGAGTCCAGTATTGCCTATAATAACTATGGTAGTCAAGAGGTCACTAAACGAGATTCACAGAAAAGTCCACTACTTTAGGAATTATGCGAAACAAAATAATTTTAGCCTGTGCAAGACTAACTTTACGCAATACAGCTATATTAATTCCAGTTCTGTAGCTTTTGGATCACGTACTTCGAGTATTTGCGAACTGTATACAAATACGGCGGGCAGAGCAGCGTGGGCATTCCTGGATTAAAGTTCGCGTGTCGAGATACTTGATCAAAAAAATCTTTTTCGTGTGTTCCTAGAACTGCCTACGATTAAGTACAAACAATCAAAAAGTGCCAGCGGAAAGCACTCAACGGGGCTTGACCAGGAATGCGACTGACAGGATTTGGAGCTCCCAAAGTCCAAGCGTTTATTTACAAAAAAAAAAAAAAAAGAATAGTATTTTTAGCGCGGGTCGGGGGAGGCACGTGCCATTCATGTTAGGATAGTTTCAAGGCAGCGACTGGCGCAGAGGGAAGAGTGCAGATCGGTAATCTAAGCGATGTTGGATCGAGTGTCCCTACGCAGAATTTTTTTAATTTTCAGTTGTTACATTACAATGCAAATAAATGGAAATAATATTCAATGTATTGTATGTATTAATATTATAATAAAACGCATGAAAAGAAAAGGCAAAAGAAAATTTGGGATTGCAAATCCAATTTTCTGGAAGGGCTGTAATGTGTACACGAGAACTAACTTGTTAATATTAGAAATTTTTATTATTTTACAGTCGCTGGTTTACACATATTAAGATAGAAACAGTGAAAACAGTAATTGTCTAGGCTTCTTGAACAGGTTATAAACGTCACAAATTTACAATTACAAGATTATTCTAAAGTTTCTATGGCAAAACAACACCGTTCGGCAACAAACCACAAGTAACGCATCAAGTCATCACCTACTGACGAGGATAGTTGGTGGTGTACAATGGAATGGATTTTGATGTAGCCTTCTCGGGATGAGATCTCCTTTTTTCTCGCTTTGAGATAAGGGCAGTTTTGAAGCTTTTTGATCAAATTCTTCAACTGGCCAAAAAAAAAAAAAGGAATTGCTGAATGGCTTGGTTGCACTAACGGAGCGCATTTGGAAAGAATACAATAGCGCGCATGATGGTATCTTTCTTCAACCTGAAAATCTCGTCATATGGCTGGCCACAAGTCAATTAACAGAATATATTTGTTCTCCTGCATGTAGGGCTTCATCACACCAGTCAAAAATTTTTTGTACAAGACTTGTCAAGTTTCTCCCATGTCAACTCACCTAGGCCTCCATGCTCGACCATCACGGATTTCGACGAATTTTTGCGTGAACATTCGCACACGTCCCCGACGAACAATGGTGAAGGTTAACGTTCGTCGAAGTAATACTGGCCGAGATATTGTCACTTCTTCAATCCATGCACAAGCGTGAATTTCTGGCAAAATGGAGCTGTTATATCTCGTCAGTATTTTGCTGAAAGAAATGAAATTTGGCAATATTGTGCACTGTTTGCGATCTCTCGAGGATAATAATGAAAAGAATGTTTCGAGCAATATGCAGCCAGGAAATGATAAACAAAGTCGCCGAAAAAATTTCAAAGTTTGGATTCTTATATCCCAGGGACTAAACACATGACGAGCGTGAAACTTGACAAGTAGTAACCTAACAACACAAGGTACTCAAATATAAAGTTTCTTTTACGTACCACTCCAACTTGAAGATTTTGTTAAAAAAGTCACAAACGCGGTATATTAGACCTGATTTTCAAAAAACTGTGTTCTGTTAAACTTTTCAAAGTCGGCTCATTAAGATATTGTTTTAATGGCCTAAAAGGAGTAATTGATTATCCAACGCTAACAAGGCTAGATAATTTGATCAAAGGTGGGCGCGAAAATCGCGGCATGAAAACATGTAAACTGATTCTTTTATCGCGTAGAGTAAATGCACGCTGAACGTGAAACATAACACGCAGTAGCTCGCTGACACAAGGATGTTGGAATAAAAACTTTCATTCACCTACCATTTTCCAATAATCTACAAATTCGCCGAAAAGATGACGATTTTTGTGAAACGGTGAAGACAGTGTACATTCGACACTTCTTTTACAAATTCCGTTATCTATGAAAGCTTCAAAACCATTCCCATTCGGAACAATGTGTCTTTAGCCCCTGCAGAACAGCAGGTTTAATTTCCAACGTAGGCTAGGAAAGCTACATAAATTGAGACAAATTAGCCAGAAAAGTAGCGCTACAAATAAATTTTTAACTTTGGCTTCTTGTGTCTCGCTGATTGAAGGCATGATAAACGTGAAACTTCGGACACAAAAACTTAGTAACATAAGGTTTTCCCATGTAACATATTATTTCAGTACTGTTTTTAAAATTTTTACAAAATCAGTTCAAACTTGATTTTCGTAAAAATTACAAAAATAGGTCACATTCATTTTGCTTTTAGAAAATCTGTTTTCCGTAACAGATCTCAAACTAATGGCAGTTGGAAAGAGCATGTTTTCAAGAATTCAGAAAATCATGTTCGATTTTCCAGTGTGCAATAACAACACCTGAAAATGGCGGCAAATTCGAGGAAGCGTACCATGCAATAGACTATATTGCGGCAAGCTGTTGTCCGTGTCTCGTTGCGTGTAGTTTTTATCTTTTAATTGACAAGTAATATCTGACTTTATTGGGTACTACTAGTTGCATATATGTATGCTCCTGACATCTGCTGATCTTATAGTGAACCAGCTTTATACACTGAAGAGCCAAAGAAAATGGTACACCTGCCTAATATCGTGTAGGGTCGCCTCCCATGCAAGCGTGCCCGGGTTCGATTCTCGGCTGTGTTGGAGATCTTCTCCGCTAAGGGACTGGATGTTGTGTTGTCCTCATCATCCTTTCATCCTCATCACCGGCCCGCAAGCCGCCCAATATGGCTTCGACTGAAATAAGACTTTCACTTGGCGGCCGAACTTCCCCGAATTGGGGCCTCCCGGCCAACGATGCCATGCGGACCTTTCATTTATCGTGTAGGGTCTCCGAGAACACGTAGAAGTGCCGCAACACGTCGTGGCGTGGACTCGACTAATGTCTGAAGTAGTGCTCGAGAGAACTGACATCGTGAATCCTGCAGGGCTCTCCATAAACCAGTAAGAGTACGAGAGAGTGGAGATCTCTTCTGAACAGCACGTTGCAGGGCATCCCAGATATGCTCAATAATGTCCATGTCTGGGGAGTTTGGTGGCCAGCGGGCAATTTTGGACGTGCGGGGTGTCGCATTGTCTTGCTGGAATTGCCCAAGTCCATCAGAATGCATGGATGCAGGTGACAAGACAGGATGATTACGTATGTGGTCATCTGTCAGAGACGTATCTAGATGCGTCACTCCAACTGCACACGCCCCACACCATTACAGAGTCTCCACCAGCTTGAATAGTCCCCTACTGACATGCAGGATGCATGGATTCATGAGAGTGTCTCCATGACCCTACACGTCCATCCGCTCGACACAATTTGAAACCAGACTCGTCCGACCAGGCAACATGTTTCCAGTCATCAACAGTCCAGTGCCGGTGTTGACGGTCCCATGCGAGGCGTGAAGCTTTGTGTCGTGCAGTCATAAAGGTACACGAGTGGGCCTTCGCCTCCGAAAGACCATATCGACGATGTTTCGTTGAATAGTTCACACGTTGATATTTGTTGATGGCTCAGCATTGATATCTGCAGCAATTTGCGGAAGGGTTGCACTTCTGTCACATTGAACGATTCTCTTCATTCGTCGTTGGTCCCGTTCTTGCAGCATCATTTTCCGGCCGCAGCTATGTCGGAGATCCGATGATTTACCGGATTCCTGATATTCACGGTACACTCGTGCAATGGTCGTACGGGAAAATCCCCACTTTATCGCTATTTCGGAGATTCTGTGTCCTACCGCTCGTGGGCCGACTGCAACACCACGTCCAGATCACTTAAATCTTGATGACATATGACATGCCATTGCAGCAGCAGTAATAGATCTAACAACTGCGCCAGACACTTGTTGTCTTATACAGGCGTTTCAGACCGGAGCCCCGTAGGCTGCCTGTTTACATCTCTCTGTATTTGAATACGCGTGCCTATACCAGTTTCTTTGGCACTTCAGTGTATATATCTGTACAGGGTGTACACGCGGACAAGGGAAAAAATTCCCGGATTTCCCGGTTAAAAATACACCTTCTCCCGGGTGAAAACACACTTTTTCCGTGTTAAGTGACAGTGTATTTTCCCTCGAAACTTCAAAACTTATCAGTTCTTTCAATGGTTATGGTTTTATACACGGACATAGAATTTCCCGGCACTTTAGAAAACGAAACTCAGGGAAAAAGCCTCGTTTTGGAAATATCTTTGATGCGCAGCAACATGTACGCTGCGTATTTTGGTACTCGTATTACGAAAGTATACATTGGAATTCCACAAAACACCGCATGTTACTTTGTAATCATTGAAATCGAGATTGCGATACGCTTTTGTAAGCCTGTCATAGCTCATGTCAGCCGATGAGAGCGGATATCCAGAGCATAGGACACGTGATGTAGTCAGCCAACAGCATAATTGTTAAGTAGCACGAACACACAAACCGGGAACGTTATTAGTTTAAATTAATATACATAGTGTTGCTACAAGAAAAGAAAAGCCTTCACATATAATTTTGGTCTCTAAGGTTAATAAGCTGCAAGAGAAGCTAATCTTTCGCATACAATGTTGATCTTTTCTGCGTATGTTACACTTTAAGATATATCAGACAAATATGCCAGTAAAATTTTTAATAACGACATAAATGTCTGATCTTCAAGGTTCGAAATTATTCTAAATGGCTCGTCATCAAAGAGCTGATTTTTAAATGAGAGTCAAACGCTCTGTGATTTAAGAAATTCATGGTACAGTCTCGAAAGTAGTTCAACTTACGTAAAAGGATATTTACTTTGAAAGTAACGCTTTTCAAACTACCATTCGCAATATTTTCCCGTGACTTGTTGGAAACAGGTTCGTTTCAGCAGTTGCCAGAGAGCGCAGATAATCGGCGACACCGCGCTTGCGCAGCTACAATGACGTAGGAAGCCCGTATGTACGTACGTGTAAATCATTGAAACATCATACATTATGTCATAAAAGGAACAAGACATCAGAGGATACTCCAAGAGCATCGGAATTTCAAAGTGTACATTCGTATGTCCAGATCCCCAACGAAGTAGACCTCGACCTGATATTAAGCTTTTCAGTGTGGTTTTCGGGATGTAAATTTTCCTGGAGCAACAGTAATGTATTATATCATGTTTGGTTCTTTATGACATAATGCCATACGTGCTAGAAGATGAAAACGTGCACCTGAAATGCAGCGAACAGTTGAAACTAGCCAATACTGTGGAATTAACCATTTCGTTTCAAATACATTGACTGCCTCTGCGGAAAATGTTAATAAAAGTCAAATTTCTTTAGCAAACAGACAAAAATAACTTCATTGTTCTGCAAGGCAATTAATGCTTGACTGTCAGAAAGGTGGAAATAAAATAAAATCTGAAACTAATAAAGTATTTTCGCCCTCCTTAATTATGTGAATGTATTTTAATTCACTTGATAGCTCCCGGCCACAGATATCCGTTTTGTTTTCATTTGACGTGAGAGTAAACGAAGGGGAAACAGCAAAATCACTAAATGTAAACGCGGGTCACGTGGAGACTACCCACTATAACTAAGACTGCCTGTCTGCGCATCAGCCCCGGATCTACGATATTTGCTAACCGGATCAATAAATTAAAAAAAACGAATTTTCAAAAATATGTTCATCTTGTAGCGCGCATATCTTCCTGAAAAGTATGAAACATAAAACATATGTATTCGAGGAAATGTAAGACATGTTATTTGGTCTTAAGTGTGCCAAAGTGCAGTGCCACGCCTTTTCATACAGCATTTTTCTGTCTCACGTCACTGTATTTTGCTCTGTGTATTCGAAACGTGTATATTTTGTAATGGATGCCATCAAACTACATTCAGGACAGTGGGAATTGAAATGTCTGTGGTGCCTCTCCTGCTCCCAGTCGGCCGGTTTGACAGCCTACCCCCCTTAAAAAAATCTCTCAATTAATACCGGATGGGATTATTTGTAATAGGGAGAACAAGGAATCTTCAGGAAATTTGCACTCTTTATTGTCTATTAGCTAATAACTTGTTGTTTTGTGTGACATAAAATTAAATATAGGATACATAAAGCAATAAAGACAAGAGACAAGTAAGAAAGTACACATTTCTTCAATCCTTAGCTCCTACCATTTATTTCTCTCTAATCTTGCTACAGCTTTACATGGCGTGCTTTCTTTAATGCGAAAAAATCTATTACCTCAAAGCTCGTCAAACGTTTTGCGACATGAAAAATCGAGATGTCGTTTTCTAATACTGAAAAAGCTGTTAATACAAATAATACCCAAGACTGGTGTGGTTTTTCGATCTGATTACGTCTATTTTGTCACTGTCTGTTAGATAAAACAAAATAGGGCTTTCTAATATTGCAGCAATTTTGTAACACACACCAAATAAACGAGACTGTTTTGGCACAAATGGTCATTTTTATAACACGACAGAATATAATTCACGAAGTACCAATATAAAATGCCTATTAGGCCAACTACAAGCAAAAAGCTTTATGTTAGGAAATAGTGTCATATTTCATTCATAAGCACCAGTTTCTCAAGCATGCGATCCAATAGTAGTATTAAGAATTTTTATACAAATTTGGAATCGTCTTACTCTTCCATAATTTGTGTGATGTCCCCATTTCTTCTCCTTACTCGTTCTAACAAACAATCTTGTCATCACCAGTTCTGTAGCTATTCCTGCCATTGTCAAAATAGGTCCGCCGATTAACTTCACTAAACTTGCCAGAACCACAGGTTTAGATATCGCGCGATTATTCTCCGGTTAGGCGTTTTACATGTTCCTACAACACGTTTTCCGCGTGACTTCCAGAATAGAACTTGAGCGGCTGTTAGCCGGGGACTGTACAACTGGTCCTTACTAGTTTAGCGATCTGGCCTAAAATTTTCTGTCAAAATTTCATTTTCTCGGATACACCGAGAAGATAATACGTAATCTTCCTCGACTGTTATTCCTGTTAATCGTTTATTTCCATTGTGGTAGTCTGATTTTATGGATTTCGCTAGTAATAATAACAACGCTGATCATTCGCAAACCCAGTCAACCACATAATCAGACAGCGATTGGCATCCATTCGTTCGGCTTTACTCTGCCCAGCTCGTACAGCCCCGTCCCCTTTTGTCTGCGGAAAGTCCATTTCTAGATGCGACGAGGATTCTCCTGACAGAGACATCACGTACACTATGTACGCTTTCAAAAATCAACTTATGATTCATTCAGAAATCTATTAAAATGTGTTCAAAAACCAACAGGGATGCGTTTCAAAATCATATGAACGATCGATAGACCAACGTGCGCGGGATGCTAGAAGCTCTGTGAAACAAGTCTTGTTTTTCTCAAGAATATGAATTTGGTACCCCTTTTCCCGGTAGCATCTAGCTGGTTGCTGCGACTGCTTGCACAGCCAACAGCCACATTGCTGTAGCCAGAAACGGGAGAATCTACTACTCAAACGCGACTAAACTGCGCATGCCCACGAGCCCGCTCGTAACTGCTAAAACGAATTTAATGTAAACGGTTGTGACTTCACGCTCATCGGAGGCAATTTGTTGTTGTGAAGCATTGCATAGTCTTCCTAAAGCCTTTGACAGATTTTGCTGTTGGCAGATACTTGCACGAGCGCTGTGTGTCGTATACGGCGCATTTCCTTTAATTTATTTTCGTTTTTTTCTCTCGTTTATGTTTTATTGTTGAAGTATTACTCTGCAGTAGCGGCATCCAGTAATCTCCTTAGTTAGTGTATCGGTACAATCCAGTCAAAATTACAAAACTTTAACAGAAAACTAAAACAATGAAAAAATCCCGAAATTCTAAGAAATTCCCGGGTTTTTATCGGTTTTCTCCCGGATGAAAAAAATCCCGGATTTTTCCTGATCTCCCGGGTCGTATACACCCTGCTGTAACACCACGCTATAAACGGGGGTATTCGAAAGTTAATTACTGCTCTGCGTAGTCGCCGCTCCGACTTTAAAGACAGTGACCTGCGCTTTCCGCCAATTCTCTACGCTCGTCTACAGCTCGTTGTCTGTGCCAAAATGTTGGCTTCATGGCCAGCAGTTCATGTGAGCAGAGGTGAAACTCAGGGCGAGTCAGTTACGGACTGTGTTGTGGGTAATCAAACACTTACCTCCGAAATTGCTGCAGGGGTATATGCATTGCCCCTGCAGAGTGCGGCCGAGAACTGTCATAAAGAATGCAACGCTCGACAGTTATGTTACGTGGGCTGCACATCAGGGGAAAGTGCTCACCATGCCCTCATACGAGGCGTATTCGAAACTAAGGTCCGATCAGGTGCGAAATGGAAACCATTGTTAAAATCCGATGGAACTTTGAGCAGATGTGTTGGGCAGTGTCTTTAGTGTGCCTATCGATCGCTTTACGTCGCTCTTTTCAGAGTAGAGCGCAGAGTGATCTTGTAGAAATGCCTAAAACAACAGTGTCTCCGCCAAGTATGTGGGTCCGGTGAGAGATTTCGCCTGAAGCTATGTAGCCCACATAACATAAATGTCATGCACTTCTTTCTTCAAGACAATTTTCAGCCGCATTCTGCAGGGGCAATGAAGACGCTTCTGCAGCATTTTCGATGGGAAGTGTTTGATCACCCACAATACAGCCCTTAATGGGCTCCCTCCATTGTTCATCTATGTTCACATGAAAACAATATTTTGGGGCTTATAACGGACCTTGGCGTTGGTGGGGAGGCTTGCGTGCGTCAGCGATACAGATAGCCGTACCGTAGGTGCAACCACAACGGAGGGGTATCTGTTGAGAGGCCAGACAAACGTGTGGTTCCTGAAGAGCGGCAGCAGCCTTTTCAGTAGTTGCAGGGGCAACAGTCTGGATGATTGACTGATCTGGTCTTGTAATACTAACCAAAATAGCCTTGCTGTTCTGGTACTGCGAACGGCTGAAAGCAAGGGGAAACTACAGCCGTAATTTTTCCCGAGGGCATGCAGCTTTACTGTATGATTAAATGATGATGGCGTCCTCTTGGGTAAAATATTCCGGAGGTAAAATAGTCCCCCATTCGGATTTCCGGGCGGGGACTATTCAGGAGGACGTTGTTATCAGGAGGCAGAAAACTGGCGTTCTACGGATTGGAGCGTGTAATGTCAGATCCCTTAATCGGGCAGGTAGGTTAGAAAATTTAAAAAGGGAAATGGATAGGTTAAAGCTAGATATAGTGGGAATTAGTGAAGTTCGGTGGCAGGAGGAACAAGACTTTTGGTCAGGTGAATACAGGGTTATAAATACAAAATCAAATAGGGGTAATGCAGGAATAGGTTTGATAATGAATACAAATATAGGAGTACGGGTAAGCTACTACAAACAGCATAGTGAACGCATTATTGTGGCCAAGATAGACACGATGCCCACGCCTACTACAGTAGTACAAGTTTATATGCCAACTAGCTCTGCAGATGACGAAGAAATTGATGAAATGTATGATGAGATAAAAGAAATTATTCAGGTAGTGAAGGGAGACGAAAATTTAATAGTCATGGGTGACTGGAATTCAAGCGTAGGAAAAGGGAGAGAAGGAAACATAGTAGGTGAATATGGATTGGGGCTAAGAAATGAAAGAGGAAGCCGCCAGGTAGAATTTTGTGCAGAGCATAACTTAATCATAGCTAACATTTGGTTTAAGAATCATGAAAGGAGGTTGTATACATGGAAGAACCCTGGAGATACAAAAAGGTATCAGATAGATTATACAATGGTAAGACAGAGATATAGGAACCAGGTTTTAAACTGTAAGACATTTCCAGGGGCAGATGTGGACTCTGACCACAATCTACTGGTTATGAACTGTAGATTAAAACTGAAGAAACTGCAAAATGGCGGGAATTTAAGGAGATGGGACCTGGATAAAATGACAAAACCAGAGGTTGTACAGAGTTTCAGGGAGAGCATAAGGGAACAATTGACAGGAATTGAGGAAAGAAATACAGTAGAAGAAGAATGGGTAACTTTGAGGGACGAAATGGCGAAGGCAGCAGGGGATCAAATAGTAAAAAGACGAGGGCTAGTAGAAACCCTTGGGTAACAGAAGAAATATTGAATTTAATTGATGAAAAGAGAAAATATAAAAATGCAGTAAATGAAGCAGGCAAAAAGGAATACAAACGTCTCAAAAAGTGATATCGACAGAAAGTGCAAAATGGTTAAGCAGGGATGGCTAGAGGACAAATGTAAGGATGTAGAGGCTTATCTCACTAGGGGTAAGATAGATACTGCCTACAGGAAAATTAAAGAGACCTTTGGAGAAAGGAGAACCACTTGTATGAATATCAAGAGCTTTGATGGAAACCCAGTTCTAAGCAAAGAAGGGAAAGTAGAAAGGTGGAAGGAGCATACAGAGGGTCTATACAAGGGCGGTGTACTTGAGGACAATATTATGGAAATGGAAGAGGATGTAGATGAAGATGAAGTAGGAGATATGATACTGCGTGAAGAGTTTGACAGAGCACTAAAAGACCTGAGTCGAAACAAGGCCCCCAAAGTAGACAACATTCCATTAGAACTACTGACAGCCTTGGGAGAGCCAGTCCTGACAAAACTCTACCATCTGGTGAGCAAGATGTATGAGACAGGCGAAATACCCTCAGACTTCAAGCAGAATATAATAATTCCAGTCCCAAAGAAAGCAGGTGTTGACAGATGTGAAAATTACTGAACTATCAGTTTAATAAGTCACATCTGCAAAACACTAATGCGAATTCCTTACAGACGAAGGGAAAAGCTGATAGAAGCCGACAACGGGGAAGATCAGTTTGGATTCCGTAGAACTGTTGGAACACGTGAGGCACTACTGACCCTACGACTTAGATTAAGGAAAGGCAAACCTACGTTTCTAGCATTTGTAGACTTAGAGAAAGCTTTTGACAATGTTGATTGGAATACTCTCTTTCAAATTCTGAAGGTGGCAGGGTAAAATTCAGGGAGCGGAAGGCTATTTACAATTTGTACAGAAAGCAGATGACAGTTATAAGAGTCGAGGAGTATGAAAGGGAAGCAGTGGTTGGGAAGGGAGTGAGACAGGGTTGTAGCCTAACCCGATGTTATTCAATCTGTATATTGAGCAAGCAATAAAGGAAACGAAGAAAAGTTCGGAGTAGGTATTAAAATTCATGGAGATGAAATAAAAAGTTTGAGGTTCGCCGATAACATGGTAATTCTGTCAGAGACAACAAAGGACTTGGAAGAGCAGTTGAACGGAATGGACAGTGTCTTGAAAGGAGGGTATAAGATGAATATCAACAAAAGCAAAACGGGGATAATGGAATGTAATCGAATTAAGTCGGGTGATGCTGAGGGAATTAAATTAGGAAATGAGACACTTAAATAGTAAAGGAGTTTTGCTATTTGGGGAGCAAAATAACTGATGATGGTCGAAGTAGAGAGGATATAAAATGTAGACTGGCAATGGCAAGGAAAGCGTTTCTGAAGAAGAGAAATTTGTTAATATCGAGTATAGATTTGTGTCAGGAAGTCATTTGTGAAAGTATTTGTATGGAGTGTAGCCATATATGGAAGTGAAACGTGGACGATGAATAGTTTAGACAAGAAGAGAATAGAAGCTTTCGAAATGTGGTGCTACAGAAGAATGCTGAATATTAGATGGGTAGATCACATAACTAATGAGGAGGTATTGAACAGAATTGGGGAGAAGAGGAGCTTGTGGCACAACGTGACTTGAAGAAGGGATCGTTTGGTAGGACATGTTCTGAGACATCGAGGGATCACCAATTTAGTATTGGAGGGCAGCGTGGAGGGTAAAAATCGTAGAGGGAGAC
Source organism: Schistocerca serialis cubense (assembly GCF_023864345.2). NCBI lineage: Eukaryota > Metazoa > Arthropoda > Insecta > Orthoptera > Acrididae > Schistocerca > Schistocerca serialis. Next base: position 763,017,463 of record NC_064641.1, on the reverse strand, counting down.
CAAGAGATGAATACACTAAGCAGATTCAGAAAGATTTAAGTTGCAGTAGGTACCGGGAGATGAAGAAACTTGCACAGGATAGAGTAGCATGGAGAGCTGCATCAAACCAGTCTCAGGACTGAAGACCACAACAACAACAACAACGAAAGGCAGTCCAGCGAAGAGAATTGGCAGAAAGCACAGGCGGCTGCTTTCTGTGACAAGGGTTCTGGAAGGTTTGTACAACACCAAGATGAATGTCAAGTGGGAGCAGTGACTATTTAGAGAGGTAGCGGGATGCTGTGGCTAACTGTGGCTTTCAATTCGCGACCGATCGGACCTTACTTTCCGAACCGCCCTCGTTCTTTGGCGGGAGACACTATTTTCTAGGCATATTTATGTGCTCAGAATTGAAAAGAGCGACGTGTCGCGATCGACGGGCTTACTAGAGATACTACCCAACACATCTGTGCCAAACTTCATCAATTTTTTCAGTGGTTTTCATTTTCCGACCGATCGGAACGTACTGTCCGAATAGGGTGCTCTACAAACTTAATTATGTAGATACAGAAGGGTCCAGAAAAATGTCGACACTCTTTGATAGTTGATATCTTTGGAACAAAATGACATATCGTTGCAAATTTGGGAGGTAGCGTAGTCGATTGTTTTCTCAACAGACCTTGGCGCGCGTTTTCCAGCAGATGACAATGCAGCAACGAATAAAGTAAGATTGTCGTTTGAGCAACGCAAAGTGAAACTGGAAGTACGAAAACACGATGGAGGTACAGCGTCAATGACGTAATATGTACGGAACTCAACTAACAACATGTACAACAATTTACTGTACGAGGGTCGTTCAATAAGTAAAGACCCACATTTTTTTAAAAAGCCATTAATATGTATAGAAAAACGTTCTTGTTGGTGCGTGACATTTGATATTTGTTCTGTGAGCCGGTGAAGTTTCGAACCGTTGTTGCAGATGACAGAGCCGTAGTAGAGCGTCAAAATGGCGTCTACATACGACTCACGTTACAAGCAGAGTGTTGTTATTGAATTCTTGTGTGCAGAAAAAGAAACCGCGGTGAACATCCACAAACGTTTGTGTGCAGCGTATGGCGATGCTGCAGTTGATAGGAGTACAGTTGGGCGATGGGTAAAGAAAGTTACGGCCGCAGGAAATGCAGAAACAGAGCTCTGTGATCAGCCACGCTCGGGACGTCCTGTCACAGCCACTGCTCCAGACATGCTGAATCGTGCGGATGCCATTATTCGTGCCGACTGGCGCATCACAACTCGACAATTGGCTCTACAGTTGTACAGTTGTCGGTCAGCACTGGAAGTGCAGTCATGCAGTGAAAACACGGCTACGCCTACAGGACAAGAGCTTTTACCAGCAGGGAATACACGCTCTGCTACAACGTTGGCGCATGGCCGTAGAACGTGATGGACACTAAGTAGAAAAATAGGACATGGACAACATATGTTGACGTATATTGTCACCAAATTCTGAGAAAAAAAATGTGGGGCATTACTTATTGAACGACCCTCGTATTCAGGATAAATTTAAAGCTGACGGTAAAGTTCAGGATGTACACAAGGAAAGGTGTGGCCGACCGAAAACATCAAGTCCAGCTTCCAACGCTGTTGTGTTGCAACATTTTACTAAGTCACCTCGAAAATCTGTGAAGCGGGGAGCACGTGAAAGCGGGGTACGCCGATCAAATGTACGACGTATTCTGAAAGCTGGAGAGCGGGAGTGTACATTCCAAGATCGCTGTATGCTATGAACGAGGACGACCTGCATCGAAGTATTGGAGTCTCTCTTTCTTTATTCGTGTCAGAGGTACACTAAAATGAGCACATATACAATACATACAAAGAAAACTATACAGTATTCACCCGGAATTGGGCAACTTTGATAGCATTGGGTGCTGCAGACGTTAAGTCCTTCATGCTACAGCTGGTTGGGCATAAGTTACATTTGAAGAGAAGCCCGATTGTCAGCAATTCACCGTATTCGCACAATATTGTGTTGGCATTTGGCTTTTGGAAGTTCCATTTAAGGAGATTGTCCCTCGATCTTTCGACTTCGGTCCGTAGTCTGTTCAAGGACTTCCAGATGACCCACTTCAAAAAAAATGGTTCAAATGGCTCTGAGCACTATGGGACTTAACTTCTGAGGTCATCAGTCCCCTAGAACTTAGAACTACTTAAACCTAACTAACCTAAGGACATCACACACATCCATGCCCGAGGCAGGATCCGAACCTGCGACCGTAGCTGTCGCGCGGTTCCAGACTGTAGCGCCTAGAACCGCTTGGCCACCCCGGTCGGCTGACCCACTTCTCCATGTGCCCAGGCGGCAGAGATTCTTGCGGTGTCATCCGGTTTGACAGGTGTTGGCATCTTTCTTTCCACTTGGTGAGTCGGGTAGCCGCAGCTGATCCTTCTAAGGGCAGTGAAGTTGTTAGGAAACTCTTCCTGGACTTCACTCTTGTCTTGGCAGGTTGATGTCCAAAGAATGGATGTGAGGCCATTGTATTTGATTTATGCCTCTCCATGATAGCGGCGACCTCTCTTCTGATGTCACATGGAGCAATCCCAGCGAGACACTGAACTTTGTCCATGGGGGCTGGTACAAGCAAATGAAGGATGGAGTACTGTGAGTGGTTTGAAGGCACGCTTTGCGAGGATGAAAGGTTTGCAGTAATGGTTATCTGGTCTGAAGAGGCGCAATTCAAACTGAACGTTATCGTAAACCACCACAGTTGCGTGTACTGGGCTTCTGATAATCCTGACGTTCCAGTGGAGGAACATGTTAATCTACCGGATGTTAATGTGTCGTGTGGTCTGCCATTGCGCGGTTTGACTGGTCCACTCTTCGTTGAAGATACCTCCATATGCTGCGAACATCGAGAGGTGTTTGGAAATGAAAGATTTTACGTACAAGATGGCGCTCCGCCTCATTACCACAGAGATGTCAGAACCTACTTGGATGGAAATCTACCTGGACGATGGATAGGTCTAAAAGGGGCTGTTCAGTACCTACCACGGACTCCAGAACTCACTCCTCTTATACCTAAGAGGACCTTCAAGAATTCAAGGTATCAACAGTAGCCAGCTACACTGAACGAGCTACGAGAAACCATAGAGGCATCTTGTGAGACTTTTACGCCGGCAACACTGACAGCCGTAGCTCGGTCAACAGTTCAGCAGCACTGACGCTGTTTAGCTGCTAATGGGGGTTACTTTGAACACATAATACAACCTTCCCCCGTGCAAGAATTGTATCAGTATGTCATTTTGTTCCACTAATATTGACGATCAAAGAGTGTCTACATTTTTCTGGAGCCCTCTGTAGATATTTAATCCATTCTGGGAATCGAGAATCTCGGCCATTTTTGCCTGTTGTCGACGTTGGGGTTCCAAGATTTTTGAGAATGTTTTAATTTCAATAATAGAAAATGTGACATCGAATCATGCCGGGGGCAGGTAACGATTATTATAATAATCAACAGTTCTGCGTTCAGGATGACTGAATTGCAATGGTAAATGTCAAACATCACGCAAGCAATGAGGTTATTGTGCTATGGCGCGTTTCGGAATTTATCCGTCATTAGATATCCAGGAGCGATTACTAAACGTAAATATGGGGTTTCAAGTTGTATGTGACAGAAACATTCTCAGACTGGTCTGCTAATGTTTGTGAGACATACAACTTGAAACCCCATATTTACGTGCAGTAATCGCTCCTGCATATCCGATGATGTATAAATTCCGAAACGTGTCATAGGAGCAATAACGTCATTCCTTGCCTGATGTCTTACATTTACGCTTGCGATCCAGTCATCCTGAATGCAAAACTACATATTGTTTTAATTTTAAGGTTGACGTCTGAAAACAAATGACAAAAGAAATTTTTCGGATTCTTTTACTTTTGTCAAATTTCATCACTGTAGATCAATCATAAGTACCCTAAAGGCTTTGTTGGGTACGTTTGCGAGTATCAAAATATGTGCCATTAACGGCCGTATCTTTTGACTGTACAGACTTAGATGCTTCCCTTTTTTACCCCGTCGTGGAACCGTAGGCATGTATTTGACATAAATTTCAACTTCATCCTTTCCGGAGAGAAAAGGTTTTCAACAGTCGGACAGACAGATTGGAAAACAAAGCGATCCAGCAAGGGTTGCGTTTTTACCGACTGAGACACGCAACCCTAAGAATGACAGCATCCTTGGTAGGATTTCTTTCCATACTACGTCATCCTGCAAACTTTCACACGAGATGGGACGTTCATTATTTGCAGCTCATAGTACTACTAAGTGCGCTAATAGTTTTTCGGGTTTCCAGTGTAATGGATACCGTGAAGCAGTCTACATCTGCAGCTGTACTCTTCAAGCCACGCTATGATGAGTGGCAAACGGTCCTTTGTGTGTCACCGCCACTTCCCGCGTTTTCTGTTCCAGTCACGCGTAGTGCTCGGGAAGAACGATTGCCGGTAGGGTACCGTTTGACGTCGAATTTACGCTTTCCGGCCAAATGTTCTTTTAACCTAGGCAACAGGTGACAGTAACGTGGCGCCAAGTCAGCACTATAGGGTGGGTGGGTGATTATGTTCCACTGAAACTGTTGCAGGAGAGCAACGGTTTGCCGAGCGATGTGTGGGCGAGCGTTGTCATGGAGAATGTGTAGCCCTTGCTCAACATTCCTCTTCTCTGGTTCAGAACTGCCCGTTTGAGTTTTTTCAGAGTCTCACAGTGCCTGTCAGCGTTAATTGTGGTCCCAGCGATTCAGCACCGACGACGAGGTGAAATAAGAGGTTCATAACTTTCTGGACAGCATGGCGGCGAGCTGGTATGACATGGGCATACAAAAACTGCCACAGCGTCTACAAAAATGAGACAGAAATGGTGATTATGTCGAAAAATAGCTAGATGTTCAAGCTGTAAAGTGATGTAAACCATTGTAGAAATAAACAGGTCTACGTACTTATAAAAAAATAGGAGAGCTTACTTTTGGGATTACCTCGTAGTTTTGCCTTCATAGTTCTTTCGCGAGATACACGTAGGTGGAACCACTATCTTGTATGAATTTTCCTGGATATAGCTTTCACAGTAAAGTGAATGGTGATGCACAACGGCTCTCTTGCAGTCCGCCACAGGAGTTGGAGTAGCATCTCCATGACAGTTTCGAGCTTACTAATCGAATCAGTGATGAAACGTACAGCTCTTCTTTGGATCTCCTCTATTTCCTCTATCAAACCTATTCGGTAACGGTTTCAAAAAAATGGTTCAAATGGCTCTGAGCACTATGGGACTCAACTGCTGAGGTCATTAGTCCCCTAGAACTTAGAACTAGTTAAACCTAACTAACCTAAGGACATCACAAACATCCATGCCCGAGGCAGGATTCGAACCTGCGACCGTAGCGGTCTTGCGGTTCCAGACTGAAGCGCCTTTAACCGCACGGCCACTTCGGCCGGCGGTAACGGTTTCAGACTGACGACCAACACTCAAGTAATGATGGAACGAGTATTTTATAAACAACCTCCTTCGTGGAAGGAGACACACTTCCTGAAAATTCTTCTTCCAATGCATCTCAGTGTGGCATCTTCCTCTCCTATAGTTGAATTCTTTTATCTTGGCGGCTCGCGCTTGCCCGCCCAGACGCGGGAGATTGCTGCGTTGCCAGTTGCAAACGACGCACGCGCCAAGGGAAGCAGCGCCATAATATAGTTCGCAAACTTACGTTTAGGAGGGAGCGCGCAGTTTATGAAGTAAAGCCACCACGGCCGCATTAACTCTTTCGCTGCTAAAGAGACGTGCTCCCAGCATTCCGCGCTGTGCGCGATTTTGTCATCACTGCACTGCTCGCCTGTGCTGACACATGGTGTTCCGACTGCTTTGACACACTTATCATTCGATTTCACAAAAACTATTTGGCCCAAAAATTTGATTTTTACACGTCTTATTGACTGATACCTTCCCCCCCATAAATGACTTAATTTTGTTTCGATGTTCAACGCAGTTATGGTGCAGCAGTAAATGCAGTAAACCATTGTACGAAATTATGAGGAGTTTGCAGAGGTAAAAATCCATAGCGTATACTTTCCGTATGGTCGATTTTAGTTGCTACAATGTTCAGAATGAAATGTGGACAAGATACCTAAATTTCATATAAAATTTACTGTATAACAATATCTCATTTAATTGAAGTACCAGATAGGTGTCGTATGTAATATTGAGAAATATTCCGCCTTTCGCGACTGTAATAAAAGTTTTACTTATACCAGAGTCATTTCGCTTTTTTCCAAAAAATGCTGATTAAAATTGGCGAAGTACACAAAACTGAATTGTGGACGTAATAAAACATAGAAACTAAAATATATTTTCAGTGAGGCGCAATGAGCAAAAAATTTGTGTTTGTCACGACGTACAGCAAATACTTGCCAAAACATAGATCATTTGACAAAAACATTGAACATGATGATGTTGCCAAAGCAGCGAAGCAAAGAATTGCGCCAGACAATCAAGTAGCTAGGCAACTTACGAGCCGAAATTCTGCTCTAAATAATACTTTTAATACTGTCGCAAAGAATATAGTTCAATATGAATAGTAAAACAGCGACTGAGGAAGAGAAGATATACAAACAAAACAGATAACATGAATATTGTATGTGTGCCTTTTCATTGTTTTTAATTGCTGTTAAAAGAAATATTGGAGGACAAAATTAGAAAAACCGAAAACTTATTATGATCATAATGAAGAGACAAAGACCTAGAAATTTAAAAAAAATTGCATTCAGATGAATAAACTTCATGAAGTAAGACACTTCGATATTGTTTTAAGTAATCAAAATATTAAGCATCGAACAAGGTTTGAACTCAGAACCTTCCGCTTAACAGTGAAACACCTAACGCAACTCATCAATTAAGTTAACTCCTGGAGGACTCTAAAACACCACGCAAAATACCGACAAACACTGTTGGTATGACTATGAATTATTCACGTTTCGTCGAAGTACAATAGGAAGTAAACAATTACCGCTGTTCTTCATTGCGAAAAAGCGGTTCATGAGAATAATACAAACACCTGTCCTTGCTATCGCCTGAATTAGGAGGCTTATTGCTTGTTTGGTTAAATTAGTTAATAGAATATGAAGCAATTGCTATAAAGAATGCATTTTCCAAACTTTCTATAAAAGAAAGTCTGCTATAAAGACATTGCTTTTGTTCAATTACTTTATTTATGACTAGGCGTTTCTAAAACTGAAGCCACTCGTCCGTGGTCTGCACTACAGTCAAGCTCTGGCAACGTCGTTCTCTGTTCATTGGCTGACTGTGTTTTGTGATGTCAGATGCGCAGAACGAACCTAAACTCGGCCGCCGTCGTAAATGACGCGCCCTTTAGTGTTACTTTTATGTGACCGTTCCACTTTGAATAGTTACGTGCGCATACTCGCATATATTTAGTAGATGTGACAGCTTCCAGTAATTGTTGGCCTGCTTTCATCAGGAGTCTATAGTCGACACCATGTTGACTCCAATGAGATAACACAGTGTTGAGTATAGAGTCCTGATGAAAGCTAGCCCGCATGTGCTAGTAACAAGAATCCAACAGTATATGCGCCATGGAAATCAAATATTCTTCTGGTAGTAGTGGGGCCTGAGGATGGCGGTAATGTGTCGCCGAAACTAGTCGTGTGATAGAATAATGACATTCTCAAGATACAGCTGTGGTGCTACTTTTTCTCATATATTTCTCATACAATTTTCTAGCGGTTTGACTTCTCTGTATACATCATCATCCGCAAACAGAACCACGGGGCTTCGTGCGTTAACCCTTAGATCAGTGGTCGCCGAACTGCGGCCCACGATTCTCAGTTGTGCTTAATAATAATAAACACCGATGAGCTAAAACATTACGACCACTGCTCACCGCGAGGTTGATGCCTCTTGCTGGTGTCGCGTGCACGTGACACAGTGAGGAAAGAATGTAAGGTAAGAGAGACGAATGGGCAGTCATTAAAGCGAAGACACGGACTACAGATGCCAAAATCCACTGAGATAAGCGGTATTGACAAAGGGCACATTGTTGTGGCGCTGAAACGGCGAAGCACGTCGCCTCTGAGCACCTATGGAAAGTGGTTGGAGGATGGTGAAATAACGAATTGGCCATATGGTATTGGACGACTACATCCCAACACAAAACGTAGAAGTCGGAGGGTCCCCCCTCTGTAATCCAGGACAGGCAGCGGTCTGTGGCAGATCTGACGAAGGAGTACAATGCCGGTGCAGGTACAAGTGTTTCGGAGCACAGCGCTCTAAGGCCATTGTTGAACATGGAGCTTCACATCACACGACCGCTTCACGTTCCTATGTTGACCCAACATCGTCAGTTATGATTGCAGTGGACACAGCATCACTGAGTTTCCATCGTGGATCAGTAGAAACTTGTAGCCCGTCGAATGAATCGCATTTATTGTTGCACAAGGTCCGTGGTTGCGTCCTTACACGCCGTCAACCAGACGAATGGCTGCACAAACATGCACCGCGCTACAGATGCAGACCAGTGAGGACAGAGTTATGCTATGGGGTACACTGAGATGGGCCTCCTTGGGATCTGTGTTAGCAATCTAAGGCGTACTGACAGCAGTGACACACGCGGAATTATTGCGGACCACCTACATCGCTTCATGGGGTCACATATTCCAGCGGGATAACTGTCCGTGTAGCAAGGTCTGAATCGTGCTACTATGGTTTGAGGGGCACTATAGTGAACTCAAATTGATGTCTTGGCCAGCAAATGTGCCTGATCTGTACCCACTGGCACACATATCGGGCCCGGCCTTGTGGACGAGCTGTTCTAGGCGCTTCAGTGTGAAACCGCGCTGCTGCTACGGTCGCAGGTTCGAACCCTGCCTCGGGCATTATTGTGTGTGATGTCCGTAGGTTAGTTAGGTTTAAGTAGTTCTAAGTCTAGGGGACTGATGACCTCCGGTGTTAAGTCCCATAGTGCTTAGAGCGATTTAAACCACATATCAGCCGGCCAGGGTGGCCGAGCGGTTCTAGGCGCTACAGTCTGGAACCGCGCGACCGCTACGGTCGCAGGTTCGAATCCTGCCTCGGGCATGGATATGTGTGATGTCCTTAGGTTAGTTAGGTTTAAGTAGTTCTAGGGGACTGATGACGTCAGCAGTTAAGTCCCATAGTGTTCAGAGCCGTTTGAACCATTTTTTGGACCACATATCGGCAGCCAGCTGTGTGTCCATAAACCACCAACACGCTAAAGGTGCCATCATCGGATCTGAATGCAGATTAACATTTATAAACCATTTGGACATCACGATACACGAGGCAGACCAGCTGATATAAAATCATTGTCACAAAATTAAGAAACAACTGCTCTCCTGGTCATTCTTTTCCATAAAATATTTTAAACCGAAGTCACAAGATAAAACTATTGGTACATGACCGCTGCTCAACTGACAGCAGTAGGCATTTTTTTCCTGCTCAGTAAGGATCAAAAATACTAACAGAGATAGTAATACAGGGTGATTCAAAAAGAATACCACAACTTTAGGAATTTAAAACTCTGCAACGACAAAAGGCAGAGCTAACCACTATCTGTCGGCGAATTAAGGGAGCTATAAAGTTTCATTTAGTTGTACATTTGTTCGCTTGAGGCGCTGTTGACTAGGCGTCAGCGTCAGTTGATGCTAAGATGGCGACCGCTCAACAGAAAGCTTTTTATGTTATTGAGTACGGCAGAAGTGAATCGACGACAGTTGTTCAGCGTGCATTTCGAACGAAGTATGGTGTTAAACCTCCTGGTAGTTGGTGTATTAAACGTTGCTATAAACAGTTTACAGAGAATGGGTGTTTGTGCAAAGGGAAAAGTTCTGGACGGCCGAGAACGAGTGATGAAAATGTAGCACGCATCCAGCAAGCATTTTTTCGCAGCCGAGGAAAATCGACTCGCAGAGCTAGCAGAGAGCTGTAAATTCCACCATCAACTGTATGGAGAGTCCTACGAAAAAGGTTAGTTATGAAACCTTATCCCGAGGCGATAGATCGGCCGCCAGGCAGCCCGTGACAGGGCACTTCATCACTGGCCTCCAAGAAGCCCTGATCTTACCCCCTGCGATTTTTTCTTATGGGGGTATGTTAAGGATATGGTGTTTCGGCCACCTCTCCCAGCCACCATTGATGATTTGAAACGAGAAATAACAGCAGCTATCCAAACTGTTACGCCTGATATGCTACAGAGAGTGTGGAACGAGTTGGAGTATAGGGTTGATATTGCTCGTGTGTCTGGAGGGGGCCATATTGAACATCTCTGAACTTGTTTTTGAGTGAAAAAAAAACCTTTTTAAATACTCTTTGTAATGATGTATAACAGAAGGTTATATTATGTTTCTTTCATTAAATACACATTTTTAAAGTTGTGGTATTCTTTTTGAATCACCCTGTATTTTAAGAGGTACTCTGTTTTAACTGACGTTGGTGAATCTGGACGTGAGCAAAGTAAAGTTGGCGTCTTGGAGGATGAGGAGGAGATTAGTGTTTAACGGCCCGCCGACACTGAGGTCATTACAGACAGAGCACAAGCTCGGGTTAGGGAAGGATTGAGAAGGAAAACGGTCATGCCGTTTCGAAGGAACCATTCCAGCATGTGTCTTAAGGGGCTCCGGAAAGGCTCAAAATCATGAAAAGTTCAATTTTTACTTTTTTGCGTTTTATGAATCTGCAGACTATTACCTTTTAATAGATATATAATTTATTCAATTCCGAAGACTACAACTATTTTTAAATTTTTTTTGAAATGTGTTCTACATGGGCGTGACCCACTGTGGCGCTGTTAAACTGCTGTCAAATGGTGTTATTATTAACGTCCGTGTTCATCAGGTACATTTTAGTGATGTGATATAAAGTATGTGTTGTGGCTAACCTGTGATGGTTCAATATATATCGCTGGTGTGATTGTCGATTGTTTCATGTTTATTTACTTTGTCGTTATCTCGAAAATATTCGTAATTAATTCTGTTTCTTGAGTCTCTGTTTTGTTGAAGTATAATAATGAGTAAAAGTAAAGTTATTAGAAATCCTCTGAAGGCTTTTAAGAAAAGGAGAAATGTTGGAAAGCCAAAGGTATGTGTTATTACTGTAAACAATAAAGATAATAACCAAGTGAGTGAACCTAACCTCTCAAGTACACCTGCCCATAGCAGTCAAAGTGGGAAAGAAAATACTTCACAGAAGAAGCTTGGTTCAATGAGTGAAAACTATGAATGTTTTATGGGCGAATCGGGTGTGAATGAAATATTTGATATGTCGGTTCTCAAAGGAATTTTTTCAGACTGTGTAAGATGTATTCATTGTAGTGAAGTTGGTCTGGAACTCTCCATAATAAAGCACGTAGGACTTGCTAGTGAAATACAACTGAAAAGTGATAAGTGTTCATACATGACCACCTTTTGGAACAGTGTTGCAGTAACTGCAACTGAAGAAAATGGTTGCAAAATCTACGAACACAACAACGAGCGGTGCTTGCTTTAGACAAGGAACGCCTTCGGGCTGCAGACAGGGCTGTAAAGAGTCTAGAAATACAAGCAAGAGTAAACAGGAGGAGGAACAAGAGGAAGCTGGAGGAGGAGTTTGCAGAGGATGAAGATAATCCATCCTATGGACCTGGAATGCACTAAAAAGTCAATCCAATCTTTGTCGCTCGATTCCCAAAACTTTTATTTTCTCATACTAATTACATGTTTTCTAAGGATCTTCCAAACATATTTGTTTCAAACTTTCAGTAAATGTTACACAGTACCTTCTGCATAATTTAACACAGCCTTTTTCCAAAAAACTGTATATTTTTGAATATATAAATAAAAAATTGCAAAAAAATGTTGTGAATTTTCATTACAATTGAAAAAAATCATCTTTAATAACTGAACTAAAATTTTGTATAATCCCTGTGTTAAGTTGTAGCCCATATTCCAATAAATAATCTGTAAAAAGTTCAACTTCCTACCTCAAATACTTTGTGAGGAAAGATGTAATTTATAAGCGTTATTTTAACATTGCAAGTATAGGGCGTTCCGGAGCCCCTTAAGCGATTCAGGGAAATCATGGAAAGCCTAAATGTAGATGGAATGTGCTAAGCACTGCGCCACCTCCGAGCGAGGTGGCGCAGTAGTTAGCACTCTGGACTCGCATTCGGGAGGACGACGGTTCAAATCCGCATCCGGCCAACCACATTTAGGTTTCCCGTGATTTTCCTGCGTCGCTTCAGGTAAATGCCGGGTTGATTCCTTTGAAAGGGCGCGGCCAACTTCCTTACCTAATCCGATGGGACCAATGACCTGGCTGTTTGGTCCCCTCCCCAAATCAACCAACCAACCAACCACCCTCGCTCCGTTTGGCGTCTTGTCTCAGCAGCCGAGGGGTGAATAGCGCGGCCACTGCGGGATTAGAGGATATGAGAGAGGGAATGTTTTCTTCTTTGTCTTACAGTGCTGCAAATCAGCTGTTACCGGACAAATTTTGACATGGAATAAATAGGAATTCGAGAGTGCGTATTACGGATATCTTCAAATGTGGTGCATATTTGTAGCAAGGAATATGAAATGAAACTAAAGCTGCTGTAACACGATGCAATGAGCCAGAGGAAAATGATATTCAAAACATTCAGTAAGAAAGGGAGATTAGAGCTTGACGTCCCGTCGACATTATGGTCATTAGAGACAGAGGGCAAGCTTGGATTAAGCATGGATGGGGAAGGATATCGGCAGTACCGTTTCAAAGGAACCATCTCGGCATTCGCCATAAGCGATGTAGAGAAATCTCGGGGAAACTTCATCCGGAAGGCCGGAGCGGGATTTGAACCGTCGCCCTCCCGAATGCGACTCCAGTGTGCTACTTTCTTGAGTCTCATATTACGCAATGCTTTTAAATGTAAGTACGATTATTGTTATTAATCAAATAATCATCCGCTCACGCAGAGAACACAACAGTACTACCACAGGCAATTACAGAGCTATAGAGCGGCGTCGCGGAGGGTGGCTTCAGTCTGAAACCGAAGAGTCGACAGGAATTGTTCCGAATGGTTCCGACTTTTAACGATCAGTACCTAGGAGGACAGCAGCCAGCTTATCGCGCCCGTACTATAACTAGTATTTTGGGGGCTCATTGCATACAGTTTATATAAGTTATTAAATAATAATAATATAGGTATATACGCGGCCCGAGGTGCCGTCGTACAAGGTCAGTATTGGTTCTTAACCATAAAAGTTCGACGACCACTGCGCTAGAGCATTTATATACAGTGTAATTCAAAGGTCGTGTCCCACAGGACAAACAGTGTGACCCATAACTAGAGTTGCCATCCGTCGTGATGTATCGGTATAACCTCCACGATATATATTTTTTTACTTATAATGTGACGAGTGGAATATGAACGTGTGGAAAATTACGTAACTCAATAACATTCATTCAATTATATAATTATTTCTTAAAAAGATGATAATTATGTAAAACAGAGACAATATTTGTCTCACATTCTTTGTTAATCTATGTCATTCTTCTCTTTTGTTTTGTACCCTTTTGTCGTCTTCTGATGTACGTCGCCGACGCAAGACACGAATCGATTTGAGGTCTGTTGAATGAAAAACATTTAACGTAAAATTATTGTAGTTTTATGTTCATTTGCTGGTAAAAGACAAATAGAGCCAAATGCGTTAAAACTGTTTATGATTAATTATTAAAAAATCACTTCCTCTTTTAATTATACTTTTCTATTAATTGTTTTATCATAGCTGCAAGAAGCGCAGCGATTGTTAGTTGCATTTATATAGCAACTTCGTCTCTACTTCTGGTCGAAATATCAAGAGTTTATGTTAAACTAATTTGCAAAACAGTATTAATAATTTTTTTTGGTGGCATCAATTTAAATGATTAGTTTTTTATTGAGCAAAGGAAAATCTTAATTAAAAAAGAAATCCTCTATCTTTTGTTGGCCTCCATCTTAACTTTTATCTCAGTGGCAAATTTAAATTACTTGAAACTGCAAACAATATTCCGATGTGTAAGAAATAAATGTGCACCGGTGGTATTGAATTTTATTTATATAAAAAAAAAATTAATCGAATCATACTGCATCTTCTAAGAACAGTGCTGATGGTATTTATTGTTGAACAAGATTTCATTGCTGATGTATGAGGCCGAAATTAAACTACGCACGAATCACGGAGAAAAATATTTCTGGTAGCATACGTCAGTGTTGTGTGCGGGTGGTATTCTGTGGTTCCTTTTCATGATCAATTTGCTAAGAATAATTAAATCCTTCGAAGACAAAAATTATAAAAGCTCTGAGATCTGTAATTTTAGTGATATGAACACAACTTACAGTCAACATTATTACACTACGTCAGGAGGAATTCTTGTGCTGTTTGAACAAAATAATTATCCGGGAGAAGTTGTAGTATGAATATTGCATTATACATGCAAATAATATTGTCAGTATCATTTACAAAATCAAATCAATGCAACTGCTAAATATCAAAGTGAATACCATGGAGTATCATATCATCCATATTCATTGCATTTGTCCATGTTGATGATACGCAAAACCGCCACATCGGGACCGTCACCGTTATGGGCCTTCTTGTCCCGACATCACGACGACACCCAATTTTGCCCCGATTTTGCGAAATACTGTTACGAGCTTGGCTCAATACTGAAGTAACGTCATATGTTAGTGCAACATGTAAATGCAGCTTCAGTTAGTTTATGTCAACAAGTTTATGTTGACAAAGTCGTCTCACAGATGGCGTTCCATGTTGCGTATCCTGTTCCGACGATGCAAGCACCTTCTACATCTACCGCCATCATTCGAGAAAATATCACACTTCTCCAGTAGTACGGGGCTGGAACTATTTAAGCAGCGCCACGCGGAGGAATCGGGAAGTCCTCTTTTGAACAGCGATCTGACAAGACGATCCTTTCTAGACGTAATACGAACAACGAGTGCAAGTTAGTAATGCTTGAAGTGTTAAATGCGGATATATAGGGCGTGAAGCGTAGGGTGGCATGTACTTCGATGACTGTTTACCTTCTAATAAACTTATCATAGCTTATGAAAATGCCTATAAGTGGAAAGAGAAAGCGTCAGTTGCCGGACGATAACACAAAAGAGTGGTCTTTTGTCAAGAAAGGGCGTACGGATCAGGAAGGGTTATGTGAGATTTGTAGCTATTTCATCTCAGTAATTCACGGAGGTAAGGCGGGCATCACATTTCTACCAAGAATCATACAAATAGGTTTGCGGTAGCATCGACATAAAAGCCTATTTCTACATCCATGATTACAGAAGAATCCCAGGAAGAACTGATCGTTGCTGCTGCAGAACTAACAACAGCTTACAAAGTTGTCAAGCATCATTAGTCCTTCTGTTCTGTTGACTGTGCCGTAAACCTGAATACCGTGGTGTATCCTGACTCCAAAATCGCGGCCAGTTGCATATCTACAGCTAAAAATATCCTCGCACCACACTCCGTGTCCGAATGCATAAAACAATTGCAAGAAGTTTCATTTTACGGCATACGCACCGACGTATGCCGATATTTCCTTCAGTTGTTCAATACTTGACTGAAACGGATGGAATCCAATAGAAGCTGTTGAAGATTGATTTGCTGAGTAACGAAACATCGGAGACAACTGCAAAGGTCGTGCGGTAGCGTGCTCGCTTCCCGCGCCCGGGTTCCCGGGTTCGATTCCCGGCGGGGTCTGGGATTTTCTCTGCCTCGTGATGACTGGGTGTTGTGTGATGTCCTTAGGTTAGTTAGGTTTAAGTAGTTCTAAGTTCTAGGGGACTGATGACCATAGATGTTAAGTCCCATAGTGCTCAGAGCCACAACTGCAAAGTTTTGTCTATACCCTTTTAGATAACTGCTAATTTCGTTAGATAAATTAATCGCTATTTGTGGAGATAATACCAATATCAACTTCGGAGAGCTTCATCGACGCGGGCAGTAGAATGTATATCAACAATTTATAGACGATATAGGAAAAAATGTAGGAGGATTGGATGCTCTGCCCATATTATCCAAAATACTATATCAAGCCCTGCTAGGGTCTTAACTGTCGCAATTGAAATAATCGTTCAAATGGTTCAAATGGCTCTGAGCACTATGGGACTTAACATCTGAGGTCATCAGTCCCCTAGACTTAGAACTACTTAAACCTACCTAACCTAAGGACATCACTCACATCCATGCCCGAGGCAGGATTCGAACCTGCGACCCTAGCAGCCGCGTGGCTCCGGACTGAAGCGCCTAGAACCGCTCGACCACCGCGGCCGGCCGAAATAATGTCATGAAAATATTGAATTATTTTGCACTGTAGACGATAAGGACAGAGAAGCTGAAAGAGTTCTGCTTATTTATTCATGTCACTCATCAGACTCTTCTATCTCTCTCAAAAACGAGATGGCTGTCGTTAACGTCCGCAGTGGAGAGAATTCTTAAGCTTTGGATTCCATTAAAACAATTTTTTGACGCCGTAAATAGGCCATATAAAATAATTTCAGACTTTTTCAGTAGCCTGATCAGTGAATGTAGTTCACGTTTCTGAAGCCAAACTTGGTTCTCTTTGAGAAAATATACAAAGCGTGAAAAAAAAGTCGCGATAAATGAAAAACTAAATACATTAATCGATACTCAAACATGTTTGACTGAAAGGAAGACTGCCAGTTTTATTGGCATTCAAACCAAGATGAATCTGAACAAATTAAACAATGAGAACCCTAACCAAGAAGTAATTAATTTGATTTCAAAATTTGAGGAAGAGACAATGGCTGTCTACACCATGGCATTTGATTACGTAGAGAAATGGGCTATTTGCCCTAATAAATATTATTGGATGTGTGACTGCTGTGTACGGACGCAGGAGGAGCTGGCCACTGTTCGCAAACAGCTGAGCGTGTTGATGGCCGCGGTCAGCCGTCTTCAGGCTGCTGCCTCGGAGTGTAGCGGCAGTGGGGAGTCTGGTGCGTCGCATGGTACACCCCAGGTGTTACATCAGGGCTTCACCCACTGTCCCTGCTGTCGAGACATCTTCGCGGGTACCGGGCGCAGTTGGGCCACCCTCTCCCCAAGGGGAGTGGCGGGTTCAGCGGCATTCGCGGTGCACGAGGCGGAGGGTAAATGTGGAGGCTGGCCGTGTGGCATCGCCCGCTCTGCCTGTGAGTGGACATGTGACTGCTCCTTCAGCAAGGTCCGAGCAGGCACACGGGGTAGGGGTTTATTAGTTATTGGGAGCTCCAACGTTAGGCGGGTGATGGAGCCCCTTAGGGAAATAGCGGAAAGGTCGGGGAAGAAGGTCAGTGTTCACTCTGTCTGCTTGCCGGGGGGTCTCATCCGAGATGTGGAGGAGGCCCTGCCGGCGGCGATAGAGAGCACTGGGTGCACCCGACGACAAATTGTTGCTCATGTCGGCACCAGTGACTCCTGCCGTCTGGGTTCAGAGGTCATCCTCAGTTCGTACAGGCGGTTGGCGGAATTGGTGAAGGCGGAAAGCCTCGCTCGCGGGGTGGATTCAGAGCTAACTATTTGTAGTATCGTTCCCAGAAACGATCGCGGACCTCTGGTTTGGAGCCGAGTGGAAGGCTTAAACCAGAGGCTCAGACGATTCTGCGGAGATCTGGGGTGCAAATTTCTCGACCTGCGCTATCGGGTGGAGAAATGTAGGGTCCCCTGAATAGGTCAGGCGTGCACTACACGCCGGAAGCGGCTACAAGGGTAGCGAAGTACGTGTGGAGTGCACATGGGGGTTTTTTAGGTTAGAGAATTCCCTCCCTAGGCCCGACAAGACGCCTCCTGAGACGCGGCAAGGTAGGAGTAGGCAAAATGCAACAGGGAATAACAATATTAATGTGCTAATAGTAAACTGCAGGAGCGTCTATAGAAAGATCCCAGAACTGCTCTCATTAATAAACGGTCACAACGCCCATATAGTACTAGGAACAGAAAGTTGGCTGAAACCAGACGTAAACAGTAATGAAATACTAAACTCAGATTGGAATGTATACCGCAGAGACAGGCGGGACAGTGAAGGGGAAGGCGTATTTATAGCGATAAGAAATGCAATAGTATCGAAGGAAATTGGCGGAGATCAGAAATGTGAAATGATTTGGGTGAAGGTCACGATTAAAGCAGGCTCAGACATGGTAATTGGATGTCTCTATAGGCCCCCTGGCTCAGCAGCTGTTGTGGCTGAGCACCTGAAGGATAATTTGGAAAATATTTCGAGTAGATTTCCCCACCGTGTTATAGTTCTGGGAGGAGATTTTAATTTGCCGGATATAGACTGGGAGATTCAAACGTTCATAACGGGTGGCAGGGACAAAGAATCCAGTGAAATTTTTTTAAGTGCGCTATCTGAAAACTACCTTGAGCAGTTAAACAGAGAACCGACTCGTGGCGATAACATATTAGACCTTCTGGTGACAAACAGACCCGAACTATTTGAAACAGTTAACGCAGAACAGGGAATCAGCGGTCATAAAGCGGTTACGGCATCTATGATTTCAGCCGTAAATAGAAATATTAAATAAGGTAGGAAGATTTTTCTTTTTTAGCAAAAGTGACAAAAAGCAGATTACAGAGTACCTGACGGCTCAACACAAAAGTTTTGTCTCAAGTACAGATAGTGTTGAGGATCAGTGGACAAAGTTCAAAACCATCGTACAATATGCGTTAGATGAGTATGTGCCAAGCAAGATCGTAAGAGATGGGAAAGAGCCACCGTGGTACAACAACCGAGTTAGAAAACTGCTGCGGAAGCAAAGGGAACTTCACAGCAAACATAAACATAGCCAAAGCCTTGCAGACAAACAAAAATTACGCGAAGCGAAATGTAGTGTGAGGAGGGCTATGCGAGAGGCGTTCAATGAATTCGAAAGTAAAGTTCTATGTAGTGACTTGGCAGAAAATCCTACGAAATTTTGGTCTTATGTCAAAACAGTAGGTGGATCAAATGAAAATGTCCAGACACTCTGTGACCAAAATGGTACAGAAACAGAGGATGACACACTAAAGGCCGAAATACTAAATGTCTATTTCCAAAGCTGTTTCACAGAGGAAGACTGCACTGTAGTTCCTTCTCTAGATTGTCGTACAGATGGCAAAATGGTAGATATCGAAATAGACGACAGAGGGATAGAGAAACAATTAAAATCGCTCAAAAGAGGAAAGGCCGCTGGATCTGATGGGATACCAGTTCGATTTTACACAGAGTAAGCGAAGGAACTTGCCCCCCTTCTTTCAGTGGTGTACCGTAGGTCTCTAGAAGAGCGTAGCGTTCCAAAGGATTGGAAAAGGGCACAGGTCATCCCCGTTTTCAAGAAGGGACGTCGAACAGATGTGCAGAACTATAGACCTATATCTCTAACGTCGATCAGTTGTAGAATTTTGGAACACGTATTATGTTCGAGTATGACTTTTCTGGAGACTAGAAATCTACTCTGTCGGAATCAGCATGGGTTTCGAAGAAGACGGTCGTGTGAAACCCAGCTCGCGCTATTCGTCCACAAGACTCAGAGGACCATAGACACGGGTTCACAGGTAGATGTCGTGTTTCTTGACTTCCGCAAGGGGTCCGATACAGTTCCCCACAGTCGTTTAATGAACAAAGTAAGAGCATATGGACTATCAGACCAATTGTGTGATTGGATTGAAGAGTTCCTAGATAACAGAACGCAGCATGTCATTCTAAATGGAGAGAAGTCTTCCGAAGTAAGAGTGATTTCAGGTGTGCCGCAGGGGAGTGTCATAGGACCGTTGCTATTCACAATATACATAAATGACCTTGTGAATGACATCGGAAGTTCACTGAGGCTTTTTGCAGATGATGCTGTGGTGTATCGAGAGGTTGTAACAATGGAAAATTGCACTGAAATGCAGGAGGATCTGCAGCGAATTGACGCATGGTGCAGGAAATGGCAATTGAATCTCAATGTAGACAAGTGTAATGTGCTGCGAATACATAGACAGATAGATCCCTTATCATTTAGCTACAAAATAGCAGGTCAGCGACTGGAAGCAGTTAATTCCATAAATTATCTGGGAGTACACATTAGGAGTGATTTAAAATGGAATGATCCTATAAAGTTGATGGTAGGTAAAGCAGATGCCAGACTGAGATTCATTGGAAGAATCCTAAGGAAATGCAATCCGAAAACGAAGGGAGTAGGTTACAGTGCGCTTGTTCGCCCACTGCTTGAATACTGCTCAGCAGTGTGGGATCCGTACCAGACAGGGTTGATAGAAGAGATAGAGAAGATCCAACGGAGAGCAGCGCACTTCCTTACAGGATCATTTTGTAATAGCGAAAGCGTTACCGAGATGATAGATAAACTCCAGTGGAAGACTCTGCAGGAGAGACGCTCAGTAGCTCGGTACGCGCTTTTGTTAAAGTTTCGAGAACATACCTTCACCGAAGAGTCAAGCAGTATATTGCTCCCTCCTACGTATATCTCGCGAAGAGACCATGAGGATAAAATCAGAGAAATTAGAGCCAGACACAGAAGCATACCGACAATCCTTCTTTCCACGAACAATACGAGACTGGAATAGAAGGGAGAACCGATAGAGGTACTCAGGGTACCCTCCGCCACACACCGTCAGGTGGCTTGCGGAGTATGGATGTAGATGTAGATGTAGATAAACATCAGGCATTTGACTGGATCAAGCTATCTGAAACCCCAGATTGGGTGATGATTGAAAATACTATGATGTACGCGAATAAAAATGGCGTGTAGATTTCACGAGATAATTGTTTTCAGGAATATATGTATCTGAAGAGTTTTTTAGAAACTAAGCGTTACTCGGAAAAACAGAAGCCCAAACACTTCGTGAAAGATAGGTGGATTTACATTCTTAAGGAAACTGAAAATTCTGTACGCAAAATGGCAATTGCTAAAATTATGCAAGTATTTGTTTTCTATTCTCGCAAGCAAAGCCACTGTGGAAAGAATATTTTCGATGATGTTGGCCCAGTGGGTTGGTGAAAGAAATCGACTACTGCCAGGGTCTGTGGAATGAATTTAACACTACCAGTTTAGCTACAAGGCGACTTGCATAGAGTTTTATAAACACATAAAAGGCAAAAAGTCTTGCTGAAAAAGATTATATCTTCTGATAAAATATGGTGTACCAACTACTTCTGCCACAACAAGTTCCATGTAATTGTGTTCTAAAGAAAAAGTAGTTATATAAAATAAATTTTTTGCTTCATTTCTACACCCCCATCTCAGAGTATCCCGACGAGGTCCCAGCTAGATATTGCAGTCCTAACCATAACTCAACCGGCAGATACTCAGAGGTGGTACTATGGACCAAAACAAGAAAAAAACTCC
The DNA here is from genome assembly GCF_023864345.2 of Schistocerca serialis cubense. NCBI lineage: Eukaryota > Metazoa > Arthropoda > Insecta > Orthoptera > Acrididae > Schistocerca > Schistocerca serialis. The sequence goes on along the minus strand of NC_064641.1, from coordinate 762,996,070 downwards.
AATAATGTCGGGTTCTAAAATGCATACCTTAATATTATCTTTTCGATCCTGCGAGACAAATCTCTTCTACTGTAAGCGGTTTCCGTATTTTGAGAGCTGTAGAATGGAAAGAAAAGTCAAACAAATATGGGCTCTAAAATGCATACCTTATGAGCTATGAGTACTTGTTGACCTTCGCTGCTGTGAAGCACATCTCATCTACTGAACAAGTATTCGAAGCTCTTAACGTATGCACTTAAAAGACCTCGTTCACTGGACATTTTTTTGGTTTTGTTCAGTACTCTCAAAATATAGAAAGGAAAGACCTTGCAGCAGAAGATATTTCTTTCGCAGTATTGAAGGTAGTTCTTAAGGTATGCAGTTTAGAGCCCGTGTTTATTGGACATTGTTTTCATTATGTATGAGAACACAAACGACGCGGGTGTAATATTCTACAATGTTTATTATTTATTTTGTAAACCGGTTTTCTGCTGTAACGTCAACATAATGGCTTAACAGCCGAACCGTTATGTAAAATAAACAATAAATGTTTTGGAATATTACACCAGTATTGTTATGGTTTCATTCATCATAGTATATAAAAATTCAGACTGCGTATGTTGTGCTCAGAAAATTCAAAAAAGTAGTCGAACGATCGACCTGAAATCTTGACACAACTTTGCACTCAAATACGTGCGGTTTTGGATACCTGTTTTAAAATAGGCTACGTATTTTTAATATACGTGGTACATATTTATACACTCCTGGAAATTGAAATAAGAACACTGTGAATTCATTGTCCCAGGAAGGGGAAACTTTATTGACACATTCCTGGGGTCAGATACATCACATGATCACACTGACAGAACCACAGGCACATAGACACAGGCAACAGAGCATGCACAATGTCGGCACTAGTACAGTGTATATCCACCTTTCGCAGCAATGCAGGCTGCTATTCTCCCATGGAGACGATCGTAGAGATGCTGGATGTAGTCCTGTGGAATGGCTTGCCATGCCATTTCCACCTGGCGCCTCAGTTGGACCAGCGTTCGTGCTGGACGTGCAGACCGCGTGAGACGACGCTTCATCCAGTCCCAAACATGCTCAATGGGTGACAGATCCGGAGATCTTGCTGGCCAGGGTAGTTGACTTACACCTTCTAGAGCACGTTGGGTGGCACGGGATACATGCGGACGTGCATTGTCCTGTTGGAACAGCAAGTTCCCTTGCCGGTCTAGGAATGGTAGAACGATGGGTTCGATGACGGTTTGGATGTACCGTGCACTATTCAGTGTCCCCTCGACGATCACCAGTGGTGTACGGCCAGTGTAGGAGATCGCTCCCCACACCATGATGCCGGGTGTTGGCCCTGTGTGCCTCGGTCGTATGCAGTCCTGATTGTGGCGCTCACCTGCACGGCGCCAAACACGCATACGACCATCATTGGCACCAAGGCAGAAGCGACTCTCATCGCTGAAGACGACACGTCTCCATTCGTCCCTCCATTCACGCCTGTCGCGACACCACTGGAGGCGGGCTGCACGATGTTGGGGCGTGAGCGGAAGACGGCCTAACGGTGTGCGGGACCGTAGCCCAGCTTCATGGAGACGGTTGCGAATGGTCCTCGCCGATACCCCAGGAGCAACGGTGTCCCTAATTTGCTGGGAAGTGGCGGTGCGGTCCCCTACGGCACTGCGTAGGATCCTACGGTCTTGGCGTGCACCCGTGCGTCGCTGCGGTCCGGTCCCAGGTCGACGGGCACGTGCACCTTCCGCCGACCACTGGCGACAACATCGATGTACTGTGGAGACCTCACGCCCCACGTGTTGAGCAATTCGGCGGTACATCCACCCGGCCTTCCGCATGCCCACTATACGCCCTTGCTCAAAGTCCGTCAACTGCACATACGGTTCACGTCCACGCTGTCGTGGCATGCTACCAGTATTAAAGACTGCGATGGAGCTCCGTATGCCACGGCAAACTGGCTGACACTGACGGCGGCGGTGCACAAATGCTGCGCAGCTAGCGCCATTCGACGGCCAACACCGCGGTTCCTGGTGTGTCCGCTGTGCCGTGCGTGTGATCATTGCTTGTACAGCCCTCTCGCAGTGTCCGGAGCAAGTATGGTGGGTCTGACACACCGGTGTCAATGTGTTCTTTTTTCCATTTCCAGGAGTGTATATGAAGGGCAAACATTGTTGCCAAAAATCTCAAAAAGTATTCGATCGAGTTACTTCAAATTTTTGCACGTTACAGTAATAAACGTTTGGATACGTGTAGGCTCCGTCTCTTTCATTTCTGTACATAGCAGGTAATGTCCTGACTGACCGACTGACTTATCCTCGCCCATCCTAAACCGCTAAGGACAGAAACCCGAATTTTGGAAAAGGTGTGCATCTTATACTGTAGGCGTCGTATAAGAAATGATTTGTCAAAATTCTAACCCGAAGGGGGTGAAATAGGGGATGAAGGCTGTTCTTGAAAAATGTCAGTATTAAGGCAGTTTTGAAGCTAGACTTACGAAAATTGGTTTCTCGGTTAGAAATAAAGAAATACGTGTTTCAGCATTTTTAGAAATTAAACCCGATGGGATGAAATAGTGGGTGAAAGCTTTTTTCTGAAATTTTCCATTATTAAAGAACTATTAACGTTATTTTAAAGCTACACCTATGAACACTGGTATTTGACTTCTCAGTTACAAACAGAAAAATACGTGTTTCAGTGTTTCTTGGAAATTGAATTCCTAAGAGGATGAAATAGGGGATGAGATATTTTACGGAAATATTTTATTATGAAAGCATTTTTAAAGCAAAATCTGTGAAAATTTAAATTTGGCTTCTCAGTCACAAATAAAAAAATTCATGTTTCATTGGTTTTGGAAATTCAACATGTTTGAGAGTGAAACAGGGGATGAAAGATTTTATGGAAATTTTTCATTGTGCAAGCATTTTTAAAGCTAAATCTATGAAAATTCGCGTACAGCTCCTCGGTCAGAAATAAATAAATATGTTTCAACATTTTTCGAAATTTAACCGTATAGGGATTACAATCCACCCCCTTCTTCCTACTTGCAACTATTGTCCACATTTGACTTTTATGAGGATTTGAGAGGAGCGAAGATTACAATAAACTTTCTAGTTCACTTATCTTTTCACACAGAGTTCGCTCCAGCTCTTCTTGGCTAGGGGTCTGATTCTTGAAGCTGAAATTCTCACTTTTTAGGTCCTCATGGCTGTGATCTAAATAAATTTAATGATTGTTGTTACATAATTTTTGTTGTTATGTTAATATATTTGTCACATATTAGTATATCACACAGTCTATTGATTTGTCACATTAACGAAGCCGAAATTAAATTGTTCATACGAAATACAAAGATACGTCCGATCACATCAGAGGAATGGTTACTACTGTCTCATTCACCGGAAATAACAATATTCCAAAGGGTTTACAATTTTTATTGAGAAATGAATTGCTATTAGTTTCGATTATTGTTTCATAAACGAATCCAGAAATAGATATAGTAAACAGTATAGATTATGTAGTTACTAATAGAAATTTTAAGTGTGCCAAATAATTCGTAATTTCAAAAGTTTCTAAAAAAACATAATTTTAACTGTACAATCAGAACTGGTACTTATCGATTATAACATCCAAAATAAAGTAATTCATTTTTATTAATTTTAGCTTGAAATGTAACATACTGCATATAAAATTATATGAGAGTTTCCAGAAAAGCAGCTGAGACAATTCTGACCTGTCCAAAATTAGAAAGATTCTATCGGTATCGACCACTATTGTTGAGGAAAAGTAATGCTAAAGGAGGATGTCCCATAATAGGGTGAAAAAGTGGGTGAAACCTATTTTTTTAAATTTATCATTATTAAAGAACAATCAACGTATTTTAAAGCTACATCTATGAGAATGGGTATTTGATTTCTTGGTTATAAATTTAAAAAAAATATGTATTTCAGTGTTTTTGAAAAGTAAACCTCTTAAGGGGTTGAAATAGGGAATGAGATTTTTTATGAACATATTTTATTATGAAAGCATTTTTAGAGGTAAATCTATAAAATTTCAATTTGGGTTCTCAGTGAGAAATAAAAAAAAGGCACGTTTCACTGTTTTTGGAAATTCAACACCCATGGGGGTGAAATGGGGGATGAAAGTTTTTATCGAAATATTTCACTGTGCAAGCATTTTTGAGTCTAAATCTATGAAAATTTATATTTGTTTTGTCTGTTAGAAATGAAACATACCCTTGTGACTGTTTTTGGAAATTCAACCACTAATGGCGTGAAATAGGGAGTGAAACGTCAATGAAAATATTTCGTTGCATAAGCATTTTCAAAACTAAATCACTGAAAACTATTAATAGGCGTCTTGGTTGGAGAGAAAAAATACGAGTTTCACTGTTTTTGGTAATTCAAACCCTAGGGGGGTGAAACGGGGTCAGACTGATTCACTGACTGATCATCGCCCAGCCCAGACCACTAAAGATACATGCTTGAAGTTTGGAGAGGCTGTGGGTCTTATACTGTAGGCATAGATTAAGAAGGATTTGTCCGAAATTCGAATTCTAATGAGGTGAAATAGGGGATGAAAGGCTATTAAGGGAATTTTTGAAGCTAGAACTACGAAAACTGGTATTTGGTTTCTCAGACAGAAAATAAAAAATATGTGTTACAGCAGTTGTGGAAATTCAACCACTACGGGGGTAAAATGGTGGGTGAAATTTTTTTGAAAATAAATGATTGCTGAAAAACAGCTAAAGTTTTTTATCGGCTACATACACCATAAATGGCATTTCACTTCTCGCTTAGAAATAAAAAAAATACGTGTTTCTGGAAATTCAGCCCCTAAGGGAGTGTAATAGGGGATGAAAATTTTAAGAAAATATTTCGTTACTTTAAAAAATTTTGAAGCTAAATTGATGAAAATTGGCATTTCCCTTCTCGGTTAGGTGTAAAGAAATATTTGTTAAAGGATGAAATTTGCTATGGGAATATCTCCCCACGAACCCAAAAGGCATGCTTAACAAAAACTTAGGACTCCAGCTACCGTAGTCGGTTTTTGGTCAGAAGTACATTCGGAAAAGACCATGCTTATATGGCCTTAATTAGCGTGAAAAGCTTAGAAGGTGTTGCAATTTGTGAACAACACAAAAATTCGATTAAATAAAACGACAACAAAAAACATCTCTGCAGGTCATACAGCGTACGCGAGTGAAGCAGCGGGCGCTAAGCCAGAACATAAATACAGGATGTACATAAAGTCCGAGAACACTTTCAATTATTTATCGCACAAGAGCTAAACATTGCACAGATGTCATACATATTGCATGTAGAAGAGAAACTCTGAACTTACTTTTTTTTTTAACATACATTCGAAATGCGAACCTTGAGTGACCCGGCAGACGTCAACACGGTAGTCGAATTCTTGCCATGCCCGTCCCAGCATGGCATCGTCGACTCTGGCAGCCGTTTCCCGTATTCTCTCCCGGAACTCTGCTACATCACGTGGTAGAGGCGATACATACACCAGATCTTTAATGTGTTCCCACAGAAAAAAGTCACTTGGAGTCTGATCTGGTGATCGGTGTGATCCAACACACACAAAGCTCGTTCCACACCTGAACTCGCCATGTTTGCGACCAACACTGACTATCGGCAAATTACCAAACTACGCTGTGGCAAGAAACTTCCTGGCAGATAAAAACTGTGTGCCAGACCGAGACTCGAACTCGGGACCTTTGCCTTTCGCGGGCAAGTGCTCTACCAACTGAGCTACCCAAGCACGACTCACGCCCCGTCCTCACAGCTTTACTTCTGCCAGTACCTCATCTCATACCTTCCAAACTTTACAGAAGCTCTCCTGCGAACCTTGCAGAACTAGCACTCCTGAAAGAAAGGATATTGCGGAGACATGGCTTAGCTACAGCCTGGGGGATGTTTACAGAATGAGATTTTCACTCTGCAGCGGAGTGTGTGCTGATATGAAACTTCCTGGCAGATTAAAACTGTGTGCTGGACTGTGTGTGTCTCGGTCCGGCACACAGTTTTAATCTGCCAGGAAGTTTCATATCAGCGCACACTCCGCTGCAGAGTGAAAATCTCATTCTGTACGCTGTGCCAGTATATATGAAAAAAAGTTTTCGGGGTTTCTCTTCAAAATGACATATGTATGATATGTGCAATAAATAATTGGAAGCATTCCCGGACTTTATGCACGTCTTTTATATGTGAAAATATATAAGAGTGAGGAGTTGTTAGAGAACAGAAAATTTGTATTTATAGCTTATCGGCTTATGATTAGAATATTACTACAGCATCTGAATTTGCAATAACAGTAAACACGGCTCAAGGTCAGAGAAAGAGAGGAAGAGGAGATGGATAGAGGGGTGAGAGGAAATAGATATAGAGAGTGGAGGGTCGAGGTGATGGTCAGAGAGAGTTGGGGGGGGGGGGGGAGGACAGCAGAGAGAAGGGAGAGGAAAAGATGTGCAGACAAAGGGGCAAGGATGTGATGGAACAAAGAGAGGGCGAAGCAGGGGAGACAGGAGGAGATGGAGAGAGAGGGAGGAGATGAGAGGTATAGAAGATGATGGATAGAGACGGCGAAGGAGCAGGGAGCAGGACATGGACAAAAGAGAGGGGAAGGAGGAAGTGCACCGAGATAGGGGGCAGAGGGAAATAGGGACGTATATCCACTCCCCATACATATTTAGCAATTTTTCATTTACCCACACTGAGCTACATCAATATGCGGTCGGGTACAGCTAGGAAATGGACAGAGGGAACAGATTGAACTGTCAATAAAGAGATCTTTTTTCTTATTTTGGTCCACCTTTGAATGTTTGTCGGTGGAGTTACGGTTCACCCTTTTTATCTTATGAGACCTGGTCTTTGAATCACCCTGTATATTGCGTTCAGTAATGGTCCTTGGAGTACGCCCAAAGTTATTGTTCTGTTTGAATTTTTCTCTCCATTAAGATGACACTCTGTGTTATATTTATTAGGATCTTCAACTGACGCCACGAGAAGAAACTCGTAGTGTTAATGTCATCAGCTTCAGTTTTGATAGCTCCAGCTTATAGCTATTCGCTCTCTTCATCGGTAAACAACTGTGAGGAGCACAGATGGTCAAAGTAACTTTGTAGCGACGTCATGTTGTAAAGGCATGGGGTTTTGTAGAACTCCAAATGAACTCTCTGCTACGGTTCTGGTTCTTGATATTTTTTTAGCTATATAGCCTCTCTCTTCCAAAGACACTCCTGTAAATGAATATGGCTTCATTAGAAACTTACTCAATGAAACAACACCATCGCCTATTTAAGCGAAATGCTGGCAATAATGATAGTGCTGAAGAAATGTTCAACGACGCTGCGTACAAGGAATGCTTACTGTTTATTTTGTGCATTTCTTTATATATTTTACTTGGTAATATTAAGCTCTTCAGGCCGTGTCTTGAATCTAACCAGAGATTCCGTTTACAGTTAATGTTGCAATTTGCGCAGGACATGGTGTACAGATAATAATAATAATAATAATAGTATCGCGCCTGCTTTACATGGATGATCTGAAGCTCTCTGGAAATTTTGAAACTAAAATACAGTCTCTGATTAATACAGCCTGAATCTTCAGAATGATACCAGAAAGAAATTCGGGTAAAAGGACAAAATCACAGCAAGTGATGGCATCGAAATGTCAAATGGACAGACCATCAGATACCACCGACAAGAAGCCCCAAAATACGTAGCCATTTTGTAGCCAGACAACATCAAGAATGAGCATTTAACAAATGTTGTCAACGGAGAATGCACTCAATGGGTCAGAAAAATTTTGAAAAGCGAAGTCAGTGACGGCAATGCCATCAAGACTCTCAGTACCAGGACCATACAGGCATCAAATATACTGCAGGCATTCTGAACTGGACCCAAGTCGAGCTAGATAATCTGGACAGGAAAACAAGGGAAACCATGATGTTTCACCTAGTACTCTACCATCGCAGTGGCGAAGGTGTTGTATTTGTTCCAGAAGACAAGACATTCAAATAGACGGAGATATAAACTGAAGCTGAATGCCAGTCTGTTCAGGCGAGATTCAGTATCAAGGGTCGGCTTAAACTTATCATTGGGTCCTTCTACCAACCACCAGTTTCAAACGCAGACGTAATTGGAAACCATAGAGAAAATCTCTCCCCGTCGTACTGTCATTATTGGAGGAGAATTAAATAACTTAACAATCGATGGGATAATTACAGTTATGTAAGCGGTGGGCATATATGATATCCTTCAAAGTAATGCTAAATGCCTTCTGTGAAAACTGCCTTGAACAAGTAGTTCTGGAGCCAATTCATCATGGAAATGTGTAAGATCTAATGGCAACAAACAGACTGACCTCTTTCAGGATGTCCTTACTGAATGCGATATCAGTGATTATGAGACAGTCGTAGCAACAATGATTGCTGAAGTACAAAGGGCAGCTAAAACAAGTAGGAATATTGACAAGGTTGAAATGTTCAGTAAGCTAAGTAAAGAGGAAGTCATGTCATACCTCCAAGAGGAACTCAAAACATTTATCTATGGTAAAAGAATGTGAAAAATTTGTGGCTAAGATTAAAACAGTATTTGACCAAGCACTGGATAGATATGTACGTCATAAAGCAGATAATAATGGGAAGAACATTCCATGGTACACAGCCACTGTAAAGAAAATTGTAAAGGGACAACGATTGTTGTATAGCAGCATGAGTGACCATACATCCCTATTAATCGGGACAGTCCCGTTTTTGAGCCTCAAAAATTAGCTCCGACTTTTTTTTAACTAGTGGTTTTTTTTAACTAGTGGTTTGTCCCGATTTTCAAAGGATTATTTTCAAACATTTCCAAATCGGTTACATAGCAATACCAACACTTCATGTTGCTTCAGTAGACTATTTGCCCTCTTAGTTACACTATGTGATCAAAAGTATCCGGACACCCCCAAAAACATACGATTTTCATATTAGGTCCATTGTGCTGCCACCTACTGCCAGGTACCTCAGTAGTCGTTAGACATCGTGAGAGCGCAGAATGGGGAGCTCCCGTGGTCAGATGATTGGGTGTCTCTTGTGTCATACGTCTGTACGCGAGATTTCCACACTCCTAAACATCCGTAGGTCCCTGTTTCCGATGTGATAATGAAGTGGAAACGTGAAGGGACACGTACAGCACAAAAGCGTACAGGCCGACCTCGTATGTTGACTGACAGAGACCGTCGACGGTTGAAGAGGGTCGCAATGGTAATAAGCAGACATCCTTCCAGACCATCACACAGGAATTCGGAACTGCATCAGGATCCACTACAAGTACTATGACGGTTAGGCGGGAGGTGAAAAAAACTTGGATATCATGGTCGAGCGGCTGCTCATAAGCCATACATCACATCGGTAAATGCCATACGACGCCTCGCACCAATAAGGAGCGTAATCATTGGACGATTGAACAGTGCAAAAACGTGTGGAGTGACGAACCTCGGTACACAATGTGGCGATCCGATGCCACGGTGTGGGTATGGCGAATGCCCGGTGAACGTCATCTGCCAGCGTGTGTAGTGCCAACAGCAAAATTCGGAGGCAGTGGTGTTATGGTGTGGTCGCGTTTTTCATGGAGGGGGCTTGCACCCCTTGTTGTTTTGCGTGGCACTATCACAGCACAGGCCTATATTGATGTTTTAAGTACCTTCTTGCTTCCCGCTGTTGAAGAGCAAATGGGGGATGGCGATTGCATCTTTCAACAAGGTCGAGCACCTGTTCATAATGCACGGCCTGTGGCCGAGTGGTTACACGATAATAACATCCCTGTAATGGACTAGCCTGAACAGAGTCCTGACCTGAATCCTATAAAACACCTTTGGGATGTTTTGGAACTGCGACTTCATGCCAGGCCTCACCGAGCTATATCGATACCTCTCCTCAGTACAGCACTCCGTGAAGAATGGGCTGCCATTCCTCAAGAAACCTTCCAGCACCTGCGAGAGTGGAAGCTGTCATCAAGGTTAAGGTTGGGCCAACATCATATTGAATTCCAGCATTACCGATGGAGGGCGCCTCGAACTTGTAAGTCATTTTCAGCCAGGTGTCCGGATACTCTTGATCGCATAGTGTACATGGAATATCCGAGTTTTCTATATTCTCATTCTATATGCTCACAGTATCCCCAGAATGGTCAGTAGTTGAAAATATATTAATGTGGCCAAAGGAAACGAGCGTTTTAGTAAACGACTGTCCCTCATTTGATGACGTAGTTCACATTCAGTCACTTGTAAAACAAGTGGAGACAGAGTGTGAACACTGGAATCAGTGGATGGCACATGAAGAATGATATAGGTCCTTTAGTTCTTGCAAATGTAATGCACAGTTCAGAAAAAAAAATGGTTCAAATGGCTCTGAGCACTATGGGACTTAACATCTGTGGTCATCAGTCCCCTAGAATTTAGAACTACTTATACCTAACTAACCTAAGGAGATCACACACACCCATGCCCGAGGCAGGATTCGAACCTTCGACCGTATCAGTTTTGCGGTTCGGGAGTGCGCGCCTAGAACCGCTAGACCACCACGGCCGGCACAGTTCAGAGAATCGCTTAATACAGCGCAATACTTCTTTTCACTTCCTATCAACAATGTAAATGTGGAAAAAGTTTTCAGTTTACTATTGTCGCATGAATAGTTGAGATTAATAGAGTTACTGAGAGAACTGTTAGGTGTATTTTACGGACCTGTTTCAACTTCAGTAAATATAATAGCACTAATTTATATTCATACCTATTAGGCAAACTTGAGCTGGAGGATGAAATTTCATCTTAGAAGAAATATTGTTGCAGCATGGAATCCACAAGAACATAAATTCCTTGCGTTCATTCAAAACTGTTTTCCTGTCGTGATTGTTACTTTATGTCTTTCTACGTTCTGTATTGTGAACGTTACATTTCGTAGTAAATAAATTTCTGGAATCTTGCTTTACAATTTTTCCATTTCATATATAATATAAGAATTAAAAGTGATATATAACGAGAGATCAAACATTGTCCCACTTTTGGCCAAGAAAAGATGTGAAAATACCACTTTTGTCCAATGAAATAGTGGTCAACCTAAAAACAGATGTAAATGAAACCAAAGCGTGAAGCCTTCAATGAATAGTGTAGCAGAATACTATCGAAAGATCTCTCCCAAAACTCAAATGTATTCTCGTCAAATATAAAGGCTGCCATTGGTAGAAAAGTTAATATTCACACACTCATGGATGACACAAGAAATGAAGTTGTTGGTAGGAAAACAAAAGCAGGAATGCTGAAATCCATTGTCAAATATTCCGTCAGTAAATAAGATACAGAAGTACTACAGCAGTGTCACTCTCGCATCACTGCAGAGAAGAGTGATGCACACTACTGGCCATTAAAATTGCTACACCAAGAAGAAATGCAGATGATAAACGGGTATTCATTGGACAAATATATTATACTAGAACTGACATGTGATTACATTTCCGTAGATCCTGAGAAATCAGTACCCAAAACAACCACCTCTGGCCGTAATAACGGCCTTGATACGCCTAGGCATTGAGTCAAACAGAGCTTGGATGGCGTGTACAGGTACAGCTGCCCATGCAGCTTCAACACGATACCACAGTTCATCAAGAGTAGTGACTGGCGTATTGTGACGAGCCAGTTGCTCGCCCACCATTGACCAGACGTTTTCAATTGCTGAGAGATATGGAGAATGTGCTAGCCAGGGCAGCAGTTGAACAAAAAGGCCAGTACAGGACCTGCAACATGCGGTCGTGCATTATCCTGCTGAAAGGTAGGGTTTCGCAGGGATCGAATGAAGAGTAGAGCCACGGGTCGTAACACATCTGAAATGTAACGTCCACTGTTCAAAGTGCCGTCAATGCGAACAAGAGGTGACCGAGACGTGTAACCAATGGCACCCCATACCATCACGCCGGGTGATACGCCAGTATGGCGATGACGAATACACGCTGCCAATGTGCGTTCACCGCGATGTCGCCAAACACGTATGCGACCATCTTGATGCTGTAAACAGAACCTAAAAAATGACGTTTTGCCATTCGTGCACCCAGGTTCGTCGTTGAGTACACCATCGCAAAGGCTCCTGTCTGTGATGCAGCGTCAAGGGTAACCGCAGCCATGGTCTCCGAGCTGATAGTCCATGCTGCTGCAAACGTCGTCGAACTGTTCGTGCAGATGGTTGTTATCTTGCAAACGTCCCCATCTGTTGACTGAGGGATCGAGACGCGCTACACGATCCGTTACAGCCATGCGGATAAGATGCCTGTCATCCCGGCTGCTAGTGATACGAGGCCGTTGAGATCCAGCACGGCGTTCCGTATTACCCTCCTGAACCCACCGATTCCATATTCTGCTAACAGTCATTGGATCTCGACCAACGTGAGCAGCAATGTCGCGATACGATAAACCACAATCGCGATAGGCTACAATCCGACATTTATCAAAGTCGAAACGTGATGGTACGCATTTCTCCTCCTTACATGAGGCATCACAAGAACGTTTCACCAGGCAGCGCCGGTCAACTGCTGTTTGTGTATGAGAAATCGGTTGGAAACTTTCCTCATGTCAGCACGTTGTAGGTGTCGCCACCGAAGCCAACCTTGAGTGAATGCTCTGAAAAGCTAATCTGTTGCGTATCACAGCATCTTCTTCCTGTCGGTTAAATTTCGCGTCTGTAGCACGTCATCTTCGTGGTGTAGCAATTTTAATGGCCAGTAGTGTAGGTATTACTGTCAGTGGCATTCAGAAACAGCTAAAATCCCTAAAGCTGAATAAAACTCCAGGGGCCAATGGAATTCCTGCCAGAGTCTGTACCGAATGCGCAGCTGAGTTAGCTCTCCTTTTTACAGTAATCTACATGCAAGCATCAGTCGTGGTCAGAACAGAATTATGTGTAGTAGTGAATCCATTATGTCGGAGCTACGTGGATTCCAATGTGGGTAAACTGTTGGTGCTGGTATGGTAGGTGCTTCCGTAACCGAGATAGCCGAAGTGTTTGGTGTTTCAAGAGGCTCTATACCGAAGATTTATACCGTACGGAAAGTACACGGAAGACATCATCAGTTATTATATTTTGACTAAAGTTCAGTCTTGATCACACCATTTATGTTTCAATCACATCTATTGATCACTGTATTCCAAAAATGTTTACCAACAAAAAAAGAACATCATCAATTAAATTACAACGCGAACGGAAGTGTGGTGTATGTGCTTGTAATGCGAAAACGTGATGCTGAAGCCATAAAACCTGGACTATGGAGCAATGGTAGTTTATCACATGGTCAAATGAGTCTTGTTTAGCTCTGTTTCCAACTTCTGACCGAGTTTAGTCGCGAGGGTGAAACATGGCAGGGGTTCGGTGATGATTTGGGCAGCCACATTGTGGTATTCGATGGGTCCCATAGTAACTCTGCAAAGTCACGTTACTGCCAAGGATTATGTGATCATTTTGGCCAATCAGCTCCGTCCAATGTTACAATGTTTGTTCCCCAGTGGTAATACTGTGTTCCAAGATGACATGGCCCTTGTTGAAAAAGCTTGCACGTCAGGGATTGGTTTTGTGATCACGACGATGAACCGTCACATCTCAGCTGATCAACATAGTCCCCAGATCTCAATATTATTGAGCCTTTATGGTCTTTTTGGAGAGAAGGGTTTTTGATCGCTACCCACCTTCACCATCGTTACCTGAATACGTCAGGGATTGGTTTTGTGATCACGACGATGAACCGTCACATCTCAGCTGATCAACATAGTCCCCAGATCTCAATATTATTGAGCCTTTATGGTCTTTTTGGAGAGAAGTGTTTTTGATCGCTACCCACCTTCATCATCGTTACCTGAATTTGGCACTATTTTGCAGGAAGAATGGTATGAGATTCCCTTGAAAATCGTGCAAGAACTGTGTTTGTCCATTACAAGACGACTGGAAGCTGTTCTGAATGCCAACGGTTTTCCTACACCGTATTAGGCATGGTAAAGTGTTGTGTTTTTTATGTTTCCATATTTTGTCCACCCGCTGTAGTTCCGACACGTGGTAAGCAGGCTGTTTAGGTTTTTATGTTGGTAACGCCACGTATCGGTCTGTATGAAAATCACTGACTGTGCTGTGTGCAGTCTGTGGCTGGTTGGACTCATTGTCGGAATATTCGCCTGTGTAGTGTTGGGCAGTCGGATGTGAACAGCGCTTAGCGTTGGGCAGTTGGAGGTGACCCGCCAGCAGTGGTGGATGTGGAGAGAGAGAGATGCCAGAGTTTTGAGAGGTTACTATAAGCGGACGATCTGGACGTGTGCCCGCCAGAAAAAGGAAATTTGTAAAGATGGATGTCATGAATTGATAGATATATATATGATGACTTTTGAACATTATTAAGGTAAATACATTGTTTATTCTCTATCAAAATCTTTCATTTGCTAACTATGCCTAACAGTTGTTAGTGCCTTTAGTAGTTAGAATCTTTTATTTAGCTGGCAGTATTGGCGCTCGCTGTATTGTAGTAGTTCGAGTAACGAAGATTTTTGTGAGGTAAGTGATTCATGAAAGGTATGGGTTATTGTTAGTCAGGGCCATACTTTTGTAGGCATTATTGAAAGTCAAGATTGCGTTGCGCTAAAAATATTGTGTGTCAGTTTAGTGATGATCAGAATCAGTAAAGAGAGAACTGAGTACGTTCAGTTTTGCTCAGCTGTTCGTCGTTGAGTACCCCATCGCAGGCGCTCCTGTCTGTGTTGCAGCGTCAAGGGTAACCGCAGCCATGGTCTCCGAGCTGATAGTCCATGCTGCTGCAAATGTCGTCGAACTGTTCGTGCAGATGGTTGTTGTCTTGCAAACGTCCCCATCTGTTGACTCAGGGATCGAGACGTGGGTTCACGATCCGTGACAGCCATGCGGATAAGATGCCTGCCATCTCGACTGCTAGTGATACGAGGCCGTTGGGATCCAGCACGGAGTTCCGTATTACCCTCCTGAACCCACCGATTCCATATTCTGCTAACAGTCATTGGATCCCGACCAACACGAGCAGCAATGTCGCGATTTAATAAACCACAATCGCGATAGGCTACAATCCGACCTTCATCAAAGTCGGAAACGTGATGGTACGCATTTCTCCTCCTTACACGAGGCATCACAACAACGTTTCACCAGGCAGCGCCGGTCGACTGCTGTTTGTGTATGAGAAATCGGTTGGAAACTTTCCCCATGTCAGCACGTTGTAGGTGTCGCCACCGGCGCCAACCTAGTGTGAAAGCTCTGAAAAGCTAATCATTTGCATATCACAGCATCTTCTTCCTGTCGGTTAAATTTCGCCTCTGTAGCACGTTATCTTAGTGGTGTAGCAATTTTAATGGCCAGTAATGTATATTAGTACATGGTGTAGTCCTCACGGACGGCAACGCAGGTGCTGACTCTGGTATCCAGTCGATCGTACATATGGCGAATACTGTCCTCGGACACTTTATTTCATCTGCTCGACCTGCTGACATGGTTCTGTAAGAGTTGTTGGTGCACATATGACACAAGCCATTGCTCGTTCCACCATATTCCACGTCTTGTAGAGCTCCTTGGGTTTCACTGGTAGAATGTGGGCTAGCATTATACTGTTGGAACAACACGGCATATTCCTGTTGCAAGAACGGAAAATGTGCGGATCTAACAACATTCTGCACGTATCAAGCGTTGGTTAGCGTCCCTTACAGCAACACCAAAGGTGAAAGAGAGTTGTAGCTTGTCGCATCCCAGATCATAAGGCCTGAGGTGGAGCCAGTGTATTTTGGACGAATGCACTCTGCGAAACAGCGCTCACCAAGTCTACATTGCACGCGGATTCGATAATCATTTGCGTGCGGTCAGAATCTGCTTTCATCGCTAAAGATCACGGCGCGCCATTACAGCTTTCATGTGACCCTCTGACGGCACCAGTCAAGCAGTGCACGTCGATGCTCGGGCGTGAGTGGAGGAGGGACGGATGTGTGCGTGCTCGTAATTCCACTGCTAATAACCGGCTCGCAACAGTTCGTGTTGACACGTCTGGACTCACAAGACCTCTTATCTGTTCTGTGGTAGCTGCGTTATCTGCTACTGCTGCCCTTACAATATGACGATGCTGGCGGGGATCTGCTGCGTGGACGTCCAGAACGCCGTCTACGGGTGTGAGAATGTTCACGTGAGCACTGATACCAGCATCGTTGCGCAACTGACGCAGCAGAGCCAACTTGTGTGGCAGTTCCCCGAAAGGACCTTCTCCACACAATCTGATCCCTTTCAAACTCACCCAGTTGTCTGTAGGTGGCACGAATGCGTCTCCCTAGCACGATTGCCTGCTTGCTTCAGAAGTTTGCATCACACTAAGCCTTCTGGCTGTGAGAATTTACTATTAAAGAGCAGACACAGGTGGCGGTCTGTTAGCCATGCCTACACGCTATTTTCTGTTGACGGACTACGTTGAAACCATTGTCAGTACATCTGCTATGCCACAAGTGGCATATGCAGTCATCGGATCAAAATCGACTCCTCTTTCCAGGTGTGCTAATATATTTTTTCGGTAGCGTAGATTAGCTACTCGGACTCCCAAATTACAGCCACAAAGGTCGCCTTCTTGCATCTTCAAATGAACGCAGTGTACTACAAGAACTACTTTAAGGGAGGACATCAACGAGAGATATACGGAAAACAGGTAGGAGGAAGTCCTACGCGCCGCATTCATTAAGGTTACAAGGATAGAGTTAGCTTTTGCGCCGGCGGTTGCGCCCGAGCGGTTCTAGGCGCATTAGTCCGGAACCGCGCGACTGCTACGGTCGTAGGTTCGAATCCTGCCTCGGACATGGATGTGTGTGATGTCCTTAGGCTAGTCAGGTTTAAGTAGTTCTACGTTCTAGGGGACTGATGGCCTCAGATGTTAACTCCCATAGTGCTCAGAGCCATTTGAACAATTTAGTTAGCTTTTGCAGTCTCCAATGCGAAGGAAATGCTAATTGCATTGTAATTCGCCGGTGCCGCTTTCTACGGACTCGTGGCTGAACTGAGAAAGACTTATGGAGGTTTGGTAGCACGAGGGAATCTTGCAGGGTCTGTACACAGATTGAAGATAGTATCAAGGTTGTCGTATGGAGTGCTGACGTGTAAATCATAATTGTTGCATGCTTGGAGTAATTTCAACTTAACTTTGGAGTGGTACGTGTAATGTTCCCTAGCACCGCCAGGAAGGGGTTGGCGATAGTGGCAGGGGTGGGATTGTGAAAGATATGACATTTTAAAATCATTGAAAGCAATCAGTATCGTAACAGTTTTAGTTGTTGGGTTAGGATGACCTGTTATAGTGGAATGAACTGTCCACTGAGCTCAAAATATCGGCCAAAAGGAAACCAGAGAATCACGAAGGTAGTGAGAAGTGAAAGAAATTACATCACCGATTAACTTATCGAAACTGATTGCCATATAGTAGACGATATGAGTAATTCTGATACCTTGGACGGACGAAGCACGGAGGATATGAGAAAAAGACTCGCACTAGCAAGAGGGCAGACTTCAGAATAAGAAGTCTACCACTCTCAAATACAGGCCTTAATATGAATATATTCGTCTGGTGCACACAATTGTACTAATGTCAGTCATTGGCTGCAGGAAAACTGGAGAAGGAAATCGAAGGGGTTGAGACATGGTGTTACATAAGGATGCTGAAACTTTAGCAGACTGATAAGATAAGAAATAAGGAGGTCCTTTGCAAAATCGACGAGGAATGGAAAATGTGGGAAACACTGATTAGGTGAAGGGACAGAATGACAGGACACGTATCCACGAGGGAATAATCATCCACGGCACTAGAGGGGTTCACTAAGGACGATAGAGACTGGAGTACAAATAACAAATCATCTAAGAAGTTGGTGTAAAGGCTACTCTGGGCCGAACAGGTTGGCACAGGAGAAGAAGGCGTGGAGGGTAGTGCAAAACCAGTCATAGGAATGATGACACGCCCCTCCCTCCTTCCCCACAAAAGAGGCTGAGTGGTCACAGTTTCGAAGACATTTTATCCTTAGGCGTTACGCGGTGACCTTGGTGGGGGTGGGGAAGCGTATACTATTCCCATCTCCCAGTGAACTTTATTTCATATGTATCTGGTTACATGTTTGAACTGAGGTATACAGATATTGCAACATTATTGAGCACATTTCATTTTCCATATTTCACATAAATTTACGCTACTCGATAGAGCGTGTCCAGCATTGTTATAAAACAGATTCCAGAAAGTTAGCTTTACACTGTCTACACAACGAACGAATGCTATTACTTGGAGTGCAAATGTGAATGTGCAAGACATGATTTGGGAGACTTTTTTGAGCTTCGATAGCAGACGAACTAGAAAATATATGTATTGACAACACTGATATCAACAGTGCGTTGTACTGTTAGCCGCTATTGTACGAGAAAATTAAACGTAAAAAAATACATCTATATTGTGGGCGCTTCTACGATATATATATATATATATATATATATCGTAGAAGCGCCCACAATATATATATATATTGTCAGAGAGAAATTCCAACACCAAGTGTAAGTAGGTTGTTTAGGTTTTTATGTTGGTAACACCACGTAGTGCCCTGTACGAAAATCGCTGACTGCGCTATGTGTTGGACTCATTGTTGGAATATTCGTCTGTGTAGTGTTGGGCAGTTGGAGGTGAACAGCGTGTAGCGTTCGGCAGTTGGATGTGAACAGCCTGTAGTGGTGGATGTGAGGAGAGAGGTGCCAGAGTTTTGAGAGGTTACTATGAACGGACGATCTGAACGTGTGTCCGTCAGAAAAAGGAAATTTGTTTAATTGGATGTCACAAAATTATATACATATAATGACTTTTGAGCGCTCTATCAAAATCTTTCATTTGCTAACTATGCCTATCAATAGTTAGAAACTTTTATTTAACTGGAAGTATTGGCGCTCGCTGTACTGCATTAGTTCGAGTCACCAAGATTTTTGTGAGGTAAGTGATTCATGAAAGGTAAATGTTATTGTTGGTCAGGGCCATTTTCTTTTTTGGGATTATTGAAAGTCAGATTGCGTTGAGCTAAAATATTGTGTGTCAGTTTAGTGATGTTCAGAATAAGTAAAGAGAGAATTTTCTGAGTAAGTTCAGATTTGCTCAGCTGTTTGAAAATCAAATAACGTAAGAGTTTTTCCAGCATTGTCATTCTTTACATACGAAGGGGAAGTTTCATAAAAAATAATTAATGTAGAGTAATGGTATTTCGGGAATACATTTGTCTAGGTAACATATTTAAGCGATTGACGTCACATCACAGGTTAATGTAGGCGTGAGAAAAGCCTTCACAAATGTGAAACGCTGATTCGTTAATAATCGCCAGAATGTTCAATGCAAGCCTGCAAACGTGCCAGTTTGGGGATGGGGTTCCATGCCTGTCGCATTTGATCGGTCAACACAGGGGACAGTTAATGCTGGCTACGGATGGCGCTGGAGTTGTACGATGATGTCCCATATGTGCTCGATTGGAGACAGGTCTGGTGATCGAGAAGGCCAAGGCAACATGTCGACACTCTGTAGAGGATGTTGGGTTACAACTGTGGTATGTGGGCGAGCGTTATCCTGTTGGAAAACGCCTGGAATGCTGTTCATGAATGGCAGCACAACAGGTCGAATCTCCAGACTGAGTCAGGATGCGTGGGATAACCACGAGAGTCTCCTGCTGTCACACGAAATCGCACCCCAGGCCATAACTCCAGGTGTGGGTCCAGTGAGTCTAGGTCGCAGATAGGTTTGTCCCAGACACTCACTTGGCCTCCTCCTAACCAACACACGGCTACCACTGGCACCGAGGCGGAACCACCTTTCATGAGGAAACACAAAAGACATCCAACCTACCCTCCAATGAACTCTTGCTTGGCACCTCTGAAGTGGCAAATGGCGGTATTTTTGGGTCAATGGAAAGCACGCTGCAGGGCGTCTGGCTCGGAGCTGTCCTTGATGTAACCAATTTGTAAGAGTTCGTTGTGTCACTATGGTGCCAACTGCCACTCATATTGCTGCTGCAGATGCATTACGATGCACCAGATCCATCTCTCGGTATTGCCATTCGGCCGTCCAGATCCTAGTCTTCTTGAGACCGTATGGTCTCATGACTACCCCTGCCAGCAGACATATACAGCGGCTACATTCATGCCAAGTCTTTCTACAACACCACGGAATGAACATCCAGCTTCTTGTAGACCTACAACACGACTTCATTCAACTCAGTGAGTTGTTGATAATGGCTTCTTTGCCGTCTTAATGACGGTCTTAACTAACTTCAGCTCACCACGTCCAGTCTCAAAGGTAACTAACGCTCACGATCGCTACAGTGCGTATTTGAAGCAAACCTGATTTGCATCCTCACAGTGGCACTACTAGCGCCACTCTTATGCGAATGGCGCGAAATCTGATGTCATCTTTTAGACGTTGAAACACACCCGTTAACTTTGGCTTATGTCGCACACCTACTTCTTAGTGCTGAGCTTTTTTGATCGGTGTAGATATGCGTGTTCAGGGCTCGCCTAACGAATTTCCTTAAACTTCTTTTATCCCATATTTCATGGATAACGAATTTTGTCACCGTAAATTACAGGGATGTGTGAAGAATGACGGGCTAGTCGACTTCTGCTCCACAATGGCTCTGAGAACCATGGGACTTAACTTCTCAGGTCATCAATTCCCTAGAACTTAGAGCTACTTAAACCTAACTAACCTAAGGACATCACGCACATCCATCCCGAGGCAGGATTCGAACCTGCGACCATAGCGGTCGCACGGTTCCAGACTGTAGCGCCTAGAACCGCTCGGCCACTCTGGTTGGCAGCTCCAAAATCCTTGCAATTTTGCGTGATTTTCTAATTAACGTAATTGCATGTTATGTTACATCATGCTTAAAACCCGTTCATCCCCTCCACGCAATACTCCATACCGCCACAGATGTGCGGAGCCCATGTTTCTTTGTCAACACGTAGCAACTAAATCCAAAGACAAGAGCTTCGCTAACAAACAGTCTTCGAGCAATTTCAGCCTTTATGCAGCGTAGATACGCAGTGCTGGTGAATGCGAAATTCTCAAGGTAACAGTTGAAAGGTCTCTGTTGGATTCCTTTAATGTTAATTTCTTAAATCTGTTGCCATTTACGGCATAAATTCCTCTTCTAAATTTACTGTGGTGTTTCTGACTATCTGGGAGGAGACTGAGCAGTGAAACGTGTTACTTTTACACATAAACAAGAACGATCTGTCACACTACTACACTTTAAAACACAGTTTATATGTAATTCATGTCACACAGTCTCATACGGAACCTACATCCGCTTTCTTCTATGTACTGTATATGATAAGATACTGTCATCCCCCTTCCCTTCTGTGTGAGAGGATGAATGAGCAAATGTATTTCTAGTTGCATGCTGGATGGTAGCAGACAAGCCTGTCTGCTAGAGAACAGTAGGACCAACGTCAGAACAGGTAGCTATGCTTTCTAAAAGCGGAGAGGTTTCTATTCTTAGTATGGTCCTGTCCGTCCTTTGTCATGTTGGTATACGTTAAGCACGCTCGGTACGGGCCCAGATCAGTCGGTCCGCGGCGAGCGTCTGAAGTGATAAGATCTCCGGCTAAGCGCGTGTCTGCCAAGTCCGTAGGACAATGGATTTCTTAAGTTCAGCCTAACTGAAAATTTAATCACCTTTATTTCAGGTTTAGCTCTAAAATATCTAATGTTATCTTAAATTGCAACACAGTGTAATTTGAAGTTGAAGTTCAGAATATCTTCCTGTAGTTGTTTTGTCACTACTTTGTGAGTAAAGTGGAACCACGTGTTGATCAGTAACTCTAAGATCATCAATCTTAAATGCGAATGTGCGTGAGATTATAATGTCTCGTCTTGACAATATTTTTCAATATAGCAACTTTTCTTTATGTTCAACCCACGTGCGGTGTACTTTGTGAGACCAGTACCGCGTGCTTATACAATTGTTTGACCCATCAAGTTAATAGTAAGACGATAGTAACCAGTTCGTGGTTTTTCTTTTGTAAATTGCGTTTCGATGTAATTTATTTTAATTATCAAAATTATTGTGGAGTTACACTCTTTGTGTAAACCAAGTTGACCACGTGAAGCTTGTGGTGTAAGCATCAAAGTAGCCCTCAGCTATTCTTTTCGGGAAGATTTCACAGAGAGTTAGTATGAATTTAGTATACCAGTGTGTGGTAATTTCATGACGGACAGTATTGCGCTACGAACGTAACTTCTTTGGGTGAAAATTGAATCGGTTGGTTGTGGTTAATTTCCTCTTGCATATGTTTCAACGTTCTTCGTGTGTTATTTTATGAATGCAGTGTTGTATGTAGTCTCCCAATCTTGGCTCCCTATTTGATGTATTACATAAGATTACAAACTCACATTTTCACAATCCTAAATAAGGCACCAGTTTAGTTATGAATCAAGTTTGATATGCTGAAATTTTAATGGAACAACGATCAATGTTAAAATAAATGTCCAAATAAAAACTGATTTATTTCTTTTTATTTAAATTGTCTTTTTATATGTATATCACCGGTTATCGTAAGATGAGTACTAAAAGATTATAATTAATGCTAGTCTGGTTGGGAATTTGGTAAGCTAGACTGCATATCTGATGAAACAGTTGCGCAGTAATGCAAGGTTAACTTCCTCAGATAGCTCACAGCTTTTAACCCACTTTTATGGTCTTGAATATAAGCACCGCTTTCAGGACAAATTAATGCAACAACATTTCACAGTAGCCAATTAAAAGTGGTATTTGCCGAAAGAAATTCAGTGAGCCTTCCTTATAGAGAAGTGATAGAATTTCTTGTCGTTCACTTACGAAAAGACAGGATTCTGTCTTAACAAAATAATTGAAGAATTAGTCAAAATATTTTAATGGAGAATACTACGAACAAACGGAGGGAGTCGCCATGGGTAGCCCACTCTCACCGGTGGTAGCGAATTTGTACATGGAGAACTTCGAGGAGGAAGCCCTGTCGTCATCCGTATGGAAACCTACTTGCTTTTTCCGTTACGTGGACGACACGTTCGTCATCTGGCCACATGGTATGGATAAACTCCTTGACTTCCTTACACATCTAAACTCCATACACCCCAACATCAAATTCACTATGGCGACTGAAACGGAGGGTAAATTACCTTTCCTTGACGTCTTGGTCAAGAGAAGGGCTGACGGCACCCTAGGTTATGGGGTGTATCGGAAGACTACGCACACCGATCTGTATTTGCACGCAGACAGCTGCCACCACCCTTCACAGAGGAATGGGGTACTTAAAACTCTAGTACATAGGGCGCGCACTATCTCTGACGCAGAGAGTCTACCCCAGGAATTGGAACATCTGAGAACTGTATTTCGAAAAAATGGGTACTCAGAGTGGCAGATTCAACGTGCTCTCCGCCCAACCACTGCAGCACAACCTGTTGAGATGGATGAAGTCACGAGGGAGGAGGTAGGCACTGCATTTATTCCATATACAGGCGCACTCCCGGGAAAAATCGCCCGCATTCTGAAGAAACACCGGGTCGGAACTGTGTTTTGTCCTCCAAATAAAACTCGTGCACTGGTGGGTAGCGCCAAAGATGACCTCGGTTTGAGGAAGGCCGGTGTGTACCAGATTCCGTGTCAATGTGGCAAGTCGTATATTGGTCAGCCGATGCGTACCGTCGAGGATCGTTGCCGTGAACACCAGAGGCACACTCGTCTGATGTATCCGAGCAAGTCGGCGGTCGCTGAACATTGTTTGTCGGAAAATCACGCCATGGAATATGACCGCACGAGGCTTCTGGTACAGACGTCGAGATACTGGGACAGCGTTGTTAGAGAGGCCATCGAAATTCGCACCAATGACGTCCTCATAAACCGTGACTGTGGCTATAATCTTAGCAAGGCTTGGGAACCAGCGATCGGGTTAATCAAGAGTAAATCGAGCAAACGTATAGTTGTGACGACCACGGCGGACAGAGCCATCACTCCGACGTCATCTCAGACGACGTCGCAATCTGTTCCACCGCGCGACCGTAGCGCGGGGCGCGGACGGAGGAGGGAGCGCGCCGCGGGCGGAGGGTATTTAAATCGGCCGCCGCCGCGACCGAACCCAGTTCCCTCTGAGCAGCCATAGCGTACTGATCTCCGTGCCGGCACGTTCACAGGAGCTCAGTCCGTCAGTTCACCTGATGATGGCGACATGTATGATCGCCGAAATATTGTGCCCGTTGGACACTATAGACCGGCAGCACACCCGTGGATATTTTGACTATCAAATACGCCGGGAGAAACTCAAGAATCACAATTGAAGAACTGTTAATTGAACATTAGTGGCTTGATTCAGAGTATTATTGTGGTAGGAATGTAACATTCTTTACTAGTTTTAGTCAGAAACAATAAAGTTGTTTTCTGAGGTCAAACCATTTCCGAAAATACAGTTTTCACTACACTCAAGGTAAGCAAATCTGCTTCTGATCACTTCAAATTATTGACCCATACAGTAGGGGGTGACACAAAAAGTGTCTAAACCAATGAGTATTAGGAGGAGTAACGATAAGGTCGTCAGCTGTAAGTCTCTGTCTATTTTTTTAAATGCGACCGGTGCTCGTGGTCCAGTCCACCTTCCTCATGCCCCTCTATTGACAGACAGAAGTCCCATAACCAATCAGCAGGTAGAACCACTATTTGCCAATAGAGGGACCTGATGATGGTGGAGAGTATCACCGAAATCTATCACATTTAAATAAAGAGATACAGACACACGCCTGACGGCGTTATGATTACTTGTCATATATTCATCAGCTGTTGTGCTACCCGTCTAGGTTGAGGATGGGTGTACGAAAACGACTACTGGTGTCCAATCGGCTGTATTCGGAGTTGCTAAGCGGAATGATAACAGCGTTGCTGAGAATTCACCCATAGGGGTTGGTGTCGTGATGGAAGTGTTGAAGGGTAACATGTGCAGAATATGTGGAACAGTTTCAACCTAACTGGTGCACGTATCAATTACTATCAGAGAAAATACTGGGAGCGAAAAGGAATAGACCGAGCACTGAAAGGTCGAAGTCCAAACAAGGCACGTGGAGTACACGACAGTCGCCCAAAATTATTGAGCTCTTGGGGACAGCCAGCTACGACAAAACTATTCCATCTGTTATGCTAGTTATAAACACAGGTGAAATACAATCAGGCCTCTAGTAGGATGTGATAATTGCGGTCCCAAAGGATAAAGAGCACACAGATGTGAATACTACCGAACCGCCAGTCTAATAAGTGAAATAAGTCATGGATACAAAATGCTGACACAGAAATATTTACAGAAGAATAGAGAAACTGGTAGACGCCGACCTGTGTAAGTTGAGTTTGGGTTCCAAAGAAATGTAGTAACACTGAAGCAAAACTTACGCTTAGATTTATTTTAGAAGAAAGGCTGAATCGAGGGAAACCTACGTTTGTGCCATTTTTAAATTTAAAGAAAAGTTTTGACAATGTTGACTGGAATACACTCTTTGAAATTCTGAAGGTAGCAGGAATAAAATACATGGAGTGAAATGTTATCTACAAATTGTACAGAAACCAGATGCAGTTATAATGAGTCGAAGAACATCGAAAGGAGACAGTAGTTGAGAAGGGACTGACGCAATGTTGTAACCTATTCCCGATGTTAATCAACCAGTACACTGACCAGGTAATAAACAAAAGAGAAATTTTGGAAGGGAAGTTAAGTTCAGGGAGAAGAAATAACAACTTCAAGGTTTGGCAATGGCGCTGAAATTCTGCCACTGGCAGTAGAGAAATTGAAGAGCAGTTGAACAGAATGCGCAGTTTCAAAGATGTTATAAGAAGAACGTTAAACAAACAAGGATGATGGAATGTACTTGAATTAAATAAGGCGATATTGAGGGAATTAGATTAAGGAATGAACCATTGGAATTAGCAGATGAGTTGTACTATATGGGCAAGAAAATAACTGAAGATGTCCAGAGTAGAAAGGATATAACTTGCGGACTGGATATTTGTTTTGTCGCCTCAAGGAATTTTATTATATTCGAATTCAGATTATGTTAAAGAAATCTGCAGCAAACCAATGTGAAGGATATTGGTCTGTAATTTTGCTGGTCTGTCCTTTAACCCTTCTTACATGCAGGAGTGAACCGTACTTTTTTCCAGTAGCTTGGTACTTTGCGTTAGGGAGTCGCGATAAATGCAAACTAAGTGGTCTGTGCCCTAGAGTACTCTTCATACAAACGAACTGGAACTTCATCCAGGCTTGGCCAATTTCTTTGAAGAGATAGGTGACAGTTGGTATTTTCAGTTTTTAGAAAATAGTCTACAAAACTCTTTCCTTTTGACTCCCCAGATGTCTCTGAATGCCTTACTTAGCCATATAAGTTCTTTTTTGTTCCAGACAAATTATGCCATAACAGACCTTCATATGTCACGTAGTTATGGAATACATAGAGTTGTGAAAAAAGGCATAGTAGGCATTGAGCAATAGTTTATGACTAACACAGGGCTAAAGTTAACTTAATAAATATGTACCATATGCTGACTATGTACACAGATATTTCATATAATATCTCCATGTCAGTTTTGAGTCAAGACGAATTGCAAGAAGTTTAGCAGAAGCACCATCTTCGTCATCAGATTTAACACATTATGAACAGAAATTTACAGTTGTTTCATTAGGAACATACATTTCACTAATTTCGAACCATATATTGGTCATTCTGAGATGACCCTTACTTTGATACTTCTATGTTGCTAAGTCTTTTCCACTAGGAAAGAGTTTAGCGTCATCTGCTTATAGTACAGACCTACACAACGTAACGCTAGTAAAGTCATTGACAGGAATTGTAAATATTGAAGGTCCAAGGACAGAAACTTGTAACATGCCCTTTGTGACATACAAGACACTTAATTTCCTATTGTTGACTATCACTTGGGTAGTATCTAATTAAAGAATGTTCTAAGGCTCTAAATCTTTAAGAGTGGAATATTTTTTTCAGAATCATATGGGTGACATAGTGAAATGCCTCACTGATACCCGCAAGTGTAGCATTAACAGACAATCGTGATTCTTATTACAATACAATAAACTTCTAGTTTTCTAAACAAATCACGAGGAGAAAACCACCCGAGAATATACGAGGAGATACGAGATAGGACAAATTTATGCAGTAGATTTTGCAGCGCGCCAAGTAAATCAGTCGACTCTTAGGCATAATCTAGCTGAGACCTCAATGTTCCTGAGTGATAACGTTTTCCATTCTCGAGTTATTGATGTTTATGAATGTAAGAAGTGTTTTACTGTAAAATTCATGACGTTTCAGTACAATGAACACACCATGATGGTGTTTTCAGTTAATGATGGTAGCTACCTGCAATCCTACCAGAAGCCACATTTTATCAATTTAAAGAATGATACTGCCATCGGCCACAGAGGACATCATCAGAAGCAGCTGTGTCATGAAGCAGGTAGGATATTGCCTAAATACTTGTTCATGAGGTTAATTCATTGACGATCTGACCTAAACTTGCCTCCTTCAATGAAATGGATTTATCCGGTATGTCAATATAGCATCAAGGTCAATGCGTATGGGCAAAGCGTCTGCTTCTTCATATCAGTTCTAGGGGGGGGGGGGTTATGAGAGGAATGTAGGTACTTTCTCAACACTTTTCTGTTCATTGTCGTGCAGCTGTGGAGAGTATGCCAAAACTTTAGGGTGAAAGTTGTACAGACGTTAAAGAACGCCAAATTGAGTACTTTGAGATAAGAAACCAATGTACCGAGGTGAATATTTCAATAGTATGGGGTCCTCAATGAGCAATGCAGTGAAGCATATATTTGCAAAGGTTAATTCTGTTTTACAGTTCACAGATGGTCGTGAAAGATGGATCAGTACTCGTTAGAGGAACTTGCAGGTACGAAAGTAGCAATATGTAGAGCCTGGAAAACCGTTTGAGTGTGCAGAGAAAAATTTCTCAACAGACATCAACCTGCCTGGATGGCAGTTATCGCTATGAAAAGAAACTTAGGAGATATGTGTCGTACACGCCACACAGATCTGTTCATTGTTATCAATGAAGCATTATTCGCACAGTGCAATAGAAGGTGATGTTGTTGGAATAAGATCAATCAACAAGTACCACTAAACTTGCCCAGAAAATGCACTATTCGAACACTGCAGTACGGATAGCGCTGGACTAGCACCAGTAATCCGATAGCTTAGTTCTGTCAATGGGGTATATTATAGTTTGTACACTGAAAATAGTGACTGTTACTTGGTTGCTATGATTTAAACCGTTGCTATAAAGCATAACTTTTTCGCACCATTACAAAGTAAATGTTCATTTCCGATCAAGAGTTGTTTACAGCAGAATACTACCATCCGAGTAACTTTTGTCTCTAAGAGATATTGGGCAACATGCATGCATCCATGCTGACCCTCAGTGCCTCACTTCTATAAGTTAAAACACATCACATATAGCAAGTGAAAAATATTTGTTTCTGTCACACTAGGAGTTCACTTTTAAAAAGTGTGCTTAGATCACCAAAAACACTCGCCGCCATTTTTAGTCTTGAGTTTACTTCTTTTGCTGTCCATCCACTCATTGACTGCAACTATTGTACATAGGTTGTTAATTTGCACTTTTTCATTTTCATTACCAATTATTTATTGTAACTGATTTCAGGCCAGCTTTTGAACTGTGGATACCCTTCTAGAAATCTCTAAATGGTTGTACAGTTCTCTGTCTGGTAATGTTACTGTGGCATCTCCATTCTTAATTGCTGGACTGTGATGTCTATCCAGAATAAATTTTCGTTTTACTAATGCTGTATTGTTTTCCATTGTTTCTCTCATCCCATTATTTTGGATCTTCTTATCATTACTAATAGCTCTGTGTAATTCAGTACATTACACTTACAGAGCTGCTTTCTTCATATGAGATGATCTATTCAGCGGCCTCTTTCTTACCTGTAACATCCTTTGCTATCGGCCTGTGTGTCTTCGTTAAAGAAATGCGTGTCTCACTGATGTCTGTATGTTCCCAATTTTCCAAGACGCTGAAATTGCTCGTCAGTGTCACTTTGTGTACCTTCCGGAAGCTAAAGGAATTCTCATAATCCACATTTCTCGTTTGCTGATTGATGAATTTGGTTATTTATAGTTTTATGTCTGTTTTTAGTCAGTATCTTAATGGTTTAAGTTTAAGATAACCTGAATTTCTAAACTGGTTTACGATCTGGAGAGCTTGATGGTCATGGGAGTACATCAACATCATGCAGACAGTTAATAGAGGTGTGTGCCAAGTATGGTTGAGCATTTAAAACGAAACGCTGAAAAGTTTTTTTAAAGCACATTGCTTTTTTTGACGTTGAAGTGGGTCCATTATAACTGCTTCATGCAGAAAGGCTCTCACTGTGAGCATTTATCTGCAGCTGACACCAAAACTTTCATCGTAATTGCTGAGACATTGTGTTGAAGTGTTCGAATGTTTATGTATTGTTTGTGAATATATTGCCAACAAATAAAATGTTCATCCAGCCGATATAAAATATCTCACTTCTACTTGGTTTAGCATAACACTGTGTGTTTCAAAATGAATATCGGTGTTTTAAGGCGTTGTAGCATTTATTACATTCTACTTACAATTACAAGTAACACATAAAATGAAAGGGCAAATCGAACAGTTTTGTTTGTACCTGTGCACATGCACTGTTTCTTGTGTCTTCCGTTAGGAAGATGGCGACTGACTAGCAAACAGAAAGCTTCTTATGTTCTACAGCTTGCAAGGACAGAATCTGCTGTTACAGTGCATCATGTGTTCCATATTAAGCTCAATTGTAAAATTCCTATGTTTTTGCTGTTGTGGTCTTCAGTCTGAAGACTGCTCTGATGCAGCTTTCTGTGCTACTCTATACTGTGGAAGCCTCTTCCTCTCTGAGTAACTACTGCAACCTACATCCTTCTGAGTTTACTTACGGTATTCACCTCTTGGTCTCTTTCTATGATTTTTAACCCCGACGCTTCCCTCTAGTACTAAACTGGTGATCCCATAATGTCTCAGAATGTGTCCTAACAACAGATACCTTCGTCTAATCATGTTGTGAGACGAATTGTTTTCTCCCCAACTCTATTCAGTACCTTCTCATTAGTTACATGATCTACCCATTTAATCTTCAGCATTCTTGACATAGCTGTATTGACATCTTCAACTTTTGTGGTCCTGTCCTCCTCAGTTGCGCGTAATACTACGGTATATTGATAATTTTCTCTTATGGACCGTCTGACAGCAACTGAATAATATTCAGTTGCTGTCAGACGGTCCATAAGAGAAAATTATCAATATTTATTCTTCAGCAGCACGGCATTTCGAAAGCTTCTATTCTCTTCTTGTCTAAACCATTTATCCTCCATGTTTCACTTCCATACATGGCTGCAGTTCATACAAATACTTTCAGAAAAGCCTTCCTGACATTTAAATACCTACTCGATGCTAACAAATTTCTCTTCTTCAGAAACACTTTCCTTGCCATTGCCAGTCTACATTTTATATCCTCTCTACTTCGACCATCATTAGTTATTTTGTTCTCCAAATAGCAAAACTCCTTTACTACTTTAAGTGTCTCATTCCCTGATCTAATTCCCTCAGCATCATTTGATATAATTCGACTACATTTCATTATCCTCGTTTTGCTCATTCATCTTATATCCTCCTTCCAAGACACTGTCCATTCCGTTCAACTGCTCTTCCAAGTCCTTTGGTGTCTCTGTGAGAATTACAATGTCATCGGCAAACTGCAATGTTTTTACTTCTTCTCCCTGGGCTTTAATTCATACTCCAAATTTTTCTTATATTTTCTTTACTGCATGTTCAATATAGAGATTGAATAACATTGGGGATAGGCTACAACCCTGTTTCGCTCCCGTTTCAACCACTGCTTCCCTTTCATGTCTCTCGACTCTTATAACTGCCATCTGGTTTCTGTAAACAGCCTTTCGCGATAATAATATCTGTAAATCAGTTTGAAGAGACCGGCTGTCTTTACGAAGGAAGGAGTACGAGATGACCAAGAGTGACTGAAGAACGTGTTGAACGAGTGAGTGAGTGTTTCACATGTGGCCCCAAGAAATCGATTCGGAAGGCTAATCGTGAATTGATAGTTCTAGTGATGTTTGTGTGAAGCCTTTTAAGCAGACGCCTACAACTACATCCTTATCATTTGCAGCTGCTACGAGCTCTAAAGCCGGCAGACTACGGTTTATGCGCCAACTTTTGTAAACGAAATGTTGTTGCATGATGAGAAAGATTTTCTGAATCGTGTCGTCTTCACTGATGGATCGATATTTTATCCAAGTGAAAATGAAAATGTGAACACACATAATGTGCAAATCTGGTCGTCAGCAAACCTCCGCGAGATGATACAGATGCAACGAGGCTCCCCTAAATTGAATGTTTTTGTTCGATATCCTGGTGGAAAGCTTGCAGCTCTTTCTTTTCCTATGGAGCAACTGTAACTGGTGTTTCTTCTCTTGTTGTGCTAAAGCTATGGCTCTTTCCACGCCTGGAAGAAGTTGAACTACAGAATTTTATTTGGTAGAAAGATGGTGCGCCGCGTCACTGACAGTACCCAGTATGCGACTGGTTAAATTACGTTGTACCTGACCACTGGATTGGCAGCAAGGGGTCGGATGTCAGAGTTTGTTTTCCTTGGCCTCCACGTGACTCAGTCTGACGCCATGCGATTTTTACCTTCGGGGATTTATAAAAGATCATGTGTAAGTGCCTCTGTTACCAATTGCTCTATTCGACTTATAGAACAGGATAGCGAAACTTGTTGTAACACTTACTCCAGATACGCTGATCAGTGTTTGGGAAAAAATAGCCTCTCGACTCGATGTGCGCCACGTGGCATTTGTACTCACGTTGGACACCGCAACTGTACTCGGACCCGTTCACTAACTGTTTTTCACGTGGCTCATCTGCAAAGGGGGTTGGTAGTGAACGGTTGCATTTGCGCCCCTACTATTGAGTCATATATTGGCTAGCTTTTGAACAACAGTGAATTGAACTATACACGTTCAGATTGAAACTTATTTAGTCAAAGTAACACTTTAACCTTGTGGCCATGCATTTTTGAGTTCACAAATAAATAATAATCTTTGTTTAACATTTTAGAGGAACTTGGACTTGACTCCAAAACACGAAGGCTTATCAAAGAATCACTGACAGACACTGTATCTAAAGTTAAATTCAGGGGAGAAATCTCTGAACCTTTTGTCATAAAAACTGGAGTACGTCAAGGTGACGGGCTATCTCCACTTCTGTTTAATATAGTCCTGGATAAAGTCATTAAGGAGTGGGAAAAAGAATTAAAAAATCAATCCTACTGGAAACCAATCCATCTTGGTAGAACCAAAGACAACGTGGAGATATCTTGTTTAGCATTCGCGGACGACTTGGCCATACTTGCAGATGATGAAGAAATCGCCACCAAACAAATAGAGATCCTTAAGGAATGCGCGGATAAAGTAGGTTTACAAATTTCGTTTCAAAAGACAGAATTTTTCTGTACGAAATTCCATATACACAGTTTGAACACAAAATATGGAAAAATAAATAGAGTAAAACATTTTAAATACCTAGGTGAAATTTTGGAGCCAACCGGAGGAGAGAAAGTTGCACAGAAGATCAGACAACAGAAAATGAAGAGAGCATATGGTATGACACATGAAATATACAATAAAAAATGCATCTCCTCGAACACAAAAATCAGACACTACTGCGCAGTAATTAAGCCAGCAGCACTATATGCTAGTGAAACGCTCACACTCCACACAAAATGTGATTTAGAAAAAATACTAAAAGAAGAACGCAAAATTATGAGAAAGATTTTAGGTCCAAAATTAACAGAAGAAGGATACCGGATACAATCAAGAAGAACCACAGAAACTATATCAAACCTGGCAGCAGACATAAGAAAGCGAAGATTAAAATTTTATGGACATGTCACTAGACTTCCCCCCACACGACTCACCAACAGAATTCTCACTTACATAGAAAAAGTCAAATCAACAACACCATGGATTAGCCAAGTAAAATTAGATTTACAAAAAGCAAATATTGAACTTAAAGATGTCAAAGACAGAAAAACTTTTAGAAATAAGGTGGAAAAGTGGATTGTATTGTCGGAGAAGGAAGCACTAAAGAGACCAGGAACAAAATGGACAGAAGAAAGAAAAAGAAAACATGGAGAACGAATGAAAGAAGTATGGAAGAAACGACGTCAGAAAGCTTTGCGTGATCCTTCTGGGTCCATTCGCGATAAGTAAGTAAGCAAGTAATAATCGGTGCAATTCGTACACTGTTTATTGTCTTGCACATACATACTTTCACGTTGTTCCTTCACATACACTGGCGTCCATGCTTACACTCGCGGCACTTCACCGCTCCCAACTTGCCACCACAACGGACAACGACCAAAGACCCGATTTTCCCACTCATATCCACAATGCTAAGTCGGGTCACGTGACACTACATTAGTCAAAATAATCCCTAAACATGGCCACAATTCGTTTACAATTTTTATAAGATTTAAGTACTTAAATCTAAATACATTATATAATTTTACACATTTATCACCACAGTTTTATAATTTGTTGCAATTAAAAGAAATAACGCCCGTCAAAACACAAAAGAAGTATTTTCCGGTCTATTTCACTCAACTTATTATCTCTGCTGCTGTGCTTTAAATTTAAATTACGAACTACTTGAAAGAGCTCCATGTTTTCCCCTGTTACCTTACAACATTTTAAGAAAATCTGTTTGAGTTGTTCTTTCATTTGATGTGTTATTTACAACTATAAGTTGAATGTAATATATGGTACAAAGCCTTAAAACACCGATATTCATTTTGAAATACTCCGTACTCTAACACACATGCACTGAAGAGCCAAAGAAACTGCTACACCTGTCTAATATCATGTAGGGCCGCCGCAAGTAGGCAGAAGTGTCGCAAGACGACGTGACATGTATTCGACTAATGTCTGAAGTACTGCTGGAGGGAACTGACACCATGAATCCTGCGGGACTGCTCATAAATCCGTAAGAGTACGAGGGTGTGGAGATCTCTTCTGAACAGCACGTTGCAAGGCATCACAGATATGCTCAATAACGTTCATGTCTGGGGAATTTGGTGGCCAGCGGAAGTGTTTACACTCAGAGGAGTATTCCTGGAGACACACTGTAGCAATTCTGGAGGTGGGGTGTCGCATTGTCCTGCTGGAATTGCCCAAGTCCATCGGAAACCATAACTGACATGAATGGTTGCAGGTGATCACCCAGCATGCTTACCGACGTGGCACCTGTCAAAGTCGTATCTAGACGTATCGGAGGACTCATATCACTACAACTGCACACGCCCCACACCACTGCTGACATGCAGGGTCCATGAATTCATGAGGTTGTCTCCATACCCGTACACGTCCATCCGATCGATACTATTTGAAACGACCAGGCAACATGTTTCCAGTCATCAGCTGTCCAATGTCGGTTTTGACGGGCCCAGGCGAGGAGTAAAGCTTTGTGTCGTGCAGTCATCAAGGGTACACGAATGGGCCTTCGGTTTCGAAAGCCCATATCGATGATGTTTCGTTGAATGGTTCGCACGCTGACACTTGTCGATGGCTCAACATTGAAATCTGCAGCAATTTGCGGTAGGTTTGCATTTCCGTCACGTTAAACGATTCTCTCCAGCCGTCATTGGTCCCATTATTGCAGGATCTTTTACCGGCCGCAACGATGTCGAAGATTTGATGTTTTAACGGATTCCTGATATTCACGGTAAACTCATGAAATGATCGTACCGGAAAAACCCTACTTCATCGCTACCTCGGAGATGCTGTGTCCCATCGCTCGTGCGCCGACTATAAGACCACGTTCAAACTCACTTAAATCTTCATAATCTGCCATTGTAGCAACAGTAACAGATCTAGCAATTACGCCAGACACTTGTTGTCTCATATAGGCGTTGCCTGTTTACTTATATCTGTATTTGAATAAGCATGCCCTTACCAGTTTCTTTGGCGCTTTAGTGTAAAAGGAAGAGTGGCGCGAGATTTTCGGCTTTACGTACAGTATTTGAATGACGTGCCTACTCTGTGCAGCAGAAGTAAGCTTTATCGGATCTAATCTCCGCAACAATACCATTTGTCTTTGAAGTATGCATGTATCGCTAAAGGAATTTGAGTTACCGCCTAAAGCCTTTTATGCTTGGAGTGCACGATCAGATCCACAATCGATATGCCACATTTGGCTCATGTGATATCACGATCACGTTAGTTGTTGCTAAGGAATGCCGGAAAATCTTTACTTAGTGTTTTTCAGTTTTTGACTTTCACGGACGTATCCTCTGTAGCACCGCAAGAACAGTGGCCCACCCAGACCGCGGCACCGTACAGCTGCCGGGGATCCAATTAAGTTGAGCGTGTCGCAAGAAATGAGAAGCGATAAGCTTTTTCCCCGACAAATGGCGGCTGCTGTGGCTTCCACCTGCGCTCTCTGAGCGGCGCTGGCCAAAGTCTTTCCGAATCGGTGTAAAGGAAAAGATCCGCATCCGACGCGAAAAGTTCTCGCTAATAAATGTCACTCGCTGGTCTTAAGACCCGTCCAGCAGTCTGACGGTAAAATGTCGTACGGCCGACTACTAGGTCCGTAAAAGCAACAAATCGTGGAATAAAAAACAAAATAACCAAAGAGCAACCTCTGAACTGGAAGTTGAACGGATGGCAAAATGGCAGGCACAACAGCGAAACCGAATGAAGAGCACGGCAGCATTCCCGTAATATTCGCGAACGTCTAGCCCTGGGCCATGAAAACTCCTGCCAGGGCGCAGTACATGAGTTAAGGATGTAGCCCCTTCGAACGCACGAAAAATAGGCGGTTTTGTGACTCTTTCTAGTAAAATTAAAATTAATGCTAAATCTGGCGATACAGTTTTATTCTTTACGATTTTGCCTTTGACAAACCATTTTTGTATCCACATAAGGTGCTCCTTGTAACCGCTGCAACAGATGGAATAACGCCTTGCAAACGGTACACTGGTTTTCGGCGAGAATTCCAGAAGACCTCCCATTGGACCAGTAACAAGAGAATTTTGGGTAACTCGCTTTAAATATATTTTGTGTCAGTATACATAGGACAGTTGAATAATACTAAATTGTAACAAAATGGTGATGTGCTGAAGACAATGTCATTTATTTCGTCCAAAAATTCGAGGCAAAAGTGTTCACCGAGACTAGAATTCGGAAGATAGCGCAAAAAGACTACATATGCTGTACAACGTCGGCAACAATAGACGATCAAAATGGTACATACTGCTGTGAAGTTGTTTCCCGCCAGTTTGAAAAATACGGGTTCGAGAAAAACGCGTTTAACGTTTTGGGCTACATTTTTTTTGTATTTACGTTAAACATACCTGTAGTCAACGATTCCTCGACCGAACCCCGCAGTCGTTCCACATGCAAAAGAGTGTCCTTCTCCACCTTCTTCGTAGCCATGGTGGTCCTGTGGGTCTGTTTGGCAGCCTCTGTCATCCACTGCTCTGCTCGCTGAATACGCTTTTCGACCGCATGTATGCAGAAGTTGTAACAATCTGGGCCGATCTCACGTTCGAGCACTTTCATAATTTTTATAGTGCCTGTTAGGCACTAATATCGTGCCGGACCTCGATTTGCCCGGCGCATTGAAGCAACTCGAGGTGGCATGGACTCAGTTAAGTCGTCGGAAGTCACCTGCAGAAATATTGAGCCATGTTGTATCTACAGCCGTCCATAAATGCGAGCCGGCCGGTGTGGCCGTGCGGTTCTAGGCGCTTCAGTCTGGAACCGCGCGACCGCTACGGTCGCAGGTTCGAACCCTGCCTTGGGCATGGATGTGTGTGATGTCCTTAGCTTAGTTAGGTTTAAGTAGTTCTAAGTTCTAGGGGACTGATGACCATAGATGTTAGCTCCCATAGTGCTTAGAGCCATTTGAACCATAACTGCGAAAGTGTTGTCAGTGCGGGATGTTGGGCACAAACTGATCTCTCGATTATGTACTATAAATAATCGATGAGATTCATGTTCGACTATCTTCGTGGCCAAATTATTCGCTCGAACTGTCCGGAATTTTCACCAAACCAATCCCCAACGATTCCGGCACAGTGACATGGTGCATTGTTATCCATAAAAATCCCATTGTTGTTTGGAAACCTGAAATCCATATACGGCTGCAAATGGTCTCCAAGTAGCCGATCATAAGCATTTCCAGTCAATGATTGGTTCTGTTGGACCGGAGAACCCAGTCCATTGCATGCAAACACAGCCCACACCACCAGCCTGTTGGACCGGAGAACCCAGTCCATTGCATGCAAACACAGCCCACACCACCAGCCTGTTGGACCGGAGAACCTAGTCCATTGCATGCAAACACAGCCCACACCATCAGCCTGTTGGACCGGAGAACCCAGTCCATTGCATGCAAACACAGCCCACACCACCAGCCTGTTGGACCGGAGAACCCAGTCCATTGCATGCAAACACAGCCCACACCATCAGCCTGTTGGACCGGAGAACTCAGTCCATTGCATGCAAACACAGCCCACACCACCAGCCTATTGGACCGGAGAACCCAGTCCATTGCATGCAAACACAGCCCACACCACCAGCCTGTTGGACTGGAGAACCCAGTCCATTGCATGCAAACACAGCCCACAGCACCAGCTTGCACAGTGATTTGTCGAGAACTTGGGTCCATGGCTTCGTGGCGTCTGCGCCACACTCGAATGCTACCATCACCTTTTACCAACTGAAATTGGGACTTATCTGGCCAGGCCGCGGTTTTCCAATCTCCTAGGTAGTGTTATAGGCCCTTTGCTGTTCCTTATCTATATCATCGATTTGGGAGACAATCTGAGCAGGCGTCTTCGGTTGTTTGCAGATGATGCTATCGTTTATCGACTAATAAAGTCATCAGAAGATCAAAACAAACTGCAAAACGATTTAGAAAAAATATCTGAATGGTGTGAAAAGTGGCAGTTGACCCTAAATACCGGAAAGTGTGAGGTCATCCACATGAGTGCCAAAAGGAACTCAAACTTCGGTTACGCGATAAATCAGTCTAATCTAAATGCCGTAAATTCAACTAAATACCTACGTATTACAATTACGAACAACTTAAATTGGAAAGAACACATAGAAAATGTTGTGGGGAAGGCTAACCAAAGGCAAATAAGGGAAATAAAAGCTCGTACGGAAAGATATAGGTGTTCATTCTTTCCGCGCGCTATACGAGATTGGAATAATAGAGAATTGTGAAGGTGGTTCGATGAACCCTCTGCCAGGCACTTAAATGTGATTTGCAGAGTATCCATGTAAATGTAGATGTAGATGTAGGATCCAATTGATATGGTAAGGAGCCTAGGAGAGGCGCTACAGGCGATGTAGTGCTGTTAGCAAAAGCACTTGTGTCGGTCGTCTGCTGTCATAGCACATTAACCTGAATTTTGCCACCCTGTCCTAACAGATACTTTCACCGTACGTCCCACATTGATTTCTGCGGTTATTAGTGTTGCTTGTCTGTTAGCACTGCAAATTCACGCAAACGCCACTGGTCTCAGTTGCTAAGTGAAGGAATCAAATGTAATTGGACAACCATCAGCTGTATAATGGAATGACGACAGTTAAAATTTCTACTGGACCGGAGCACGAATACGGATTTCCCGCTTATGACGAGTGGTCGCCTTACCATTACTCTATTCGAGCACGAAGTAAGGCCAGATCCTAACTTCCATATATTGTCAACCATGCGTCTACAACCAGTACTCGTACATCCATTATTTATATTCCTCTACAGGCGAGACATTTTACTTGCAAGTTGCATTGCCCCATGTCGGCGGAGAAATATAATATTGCAATGCCTGTATAATTGCGAAGTTCGAGACGCGTTTGAAAAGTCCGTGCAAAGTCCGAGAGATGGCACCACCGGCGCGTATCGAGGTCATGTTTTTTCAGTAGCATCTTTGGAAAGAACACACACCATATTGGTCTATTTCTTTGTGTTTGGCATTCGTGCGAATCAAGAAAATCGAGTGATTGTCAGAAAATGGACGAAAAAGAATTTCGTGTGGTGATTAAACATTACTTGATGAAAGGCAAAACGCCTCAGGAGACTAAAGAAAAGCTTGATAAACATGATGGCGACTCTGCACCTTCGATTAGAACAGATATGTGGTTTTAAAATTTTCGGAGTGGCCATATGGGCATAAGTGATGCTGAACGTTCTGGACGCCCTGTGGAGGTTACGACTCCAGAAATCATTGATAACATCCATGATATGATGATGGATGACAGAAGAGTTAAGGTGAGTTAGATTGCTAGTGCTGTGGGCATTTCGAATGAATGGGTACATAATATTCTGCATAAACATTTGGACATGAGAACGCTCTCCGCAATATGGGTTCCGCGACTGCTTACGCTTGACCAAAAACGAAATCGTGTAAAGCGTTGCAAGGATGGTTTGCAGCTGTTCAGGAAGAATCCACAGGACTTTAAGCATCGTTTCGTCACTGTGGATGAATCATGGATACATTACTATACTCGTGAGACCAAAGAACAATCTTAACACTGGGTTACCAAGGGAGAATCTGCATCAAAAAAGGCAAAGACCATTGCTTCGGCCGGAAAGGTTATGGCGACTGTCTTTTGGGATTCGCAAGGGATAATCCTCATCGACTATCTGGAAAAGGGTAAAACTATTACAGGTGCATATTATTCATCGTTACTAGACTGTTTGAAAACAGAGCTCCAAGGAAAACGCCGGGCGACTGGACTGCCAAAAAGACCTTTTCC
This sequence comes from Schistocerca serialis cubense, assembly GCF_023864345.2. NCBI lineage: Eukaryota > Metazoa > Arthropoda > Insecta > Orthoptera > Acrididae > Schistocerca > Schistocerca serialis. The sequence continues at coordinate 762,956,091 of NC_064641.1, read as the reverse complement.
ATCACGACAATGTACCAGCACACACTTCAGTAGTTGTGGTCGCAAAATTAGTGTAAATTGGATTCCAACTCATTTCCAATACCCCCTATTCTCCAGATTTGGCTGTCTCGGACTACTATTTGTTCCCCAATGGGAAGAAATGGCTGGCAGGCAAAGATTTTATTCAAACGAGGAGGTGATTGCAGCAACTAATAGTTATTTTGCATACTTCGACAATTCCTATTATGTGGGAGGGATAAACAAGTTAGGATAGCGTTGGACGAAGTGTGTAAGTCTATAAGGAGACTATGTCGAAAACTAAAAATTGTTTACCCCAACACGTAAGTAGTTCTTATTTTTGCACTGACTTTTCAAACGCCCCTCATACGATGAAACGTTCCTTTGACCGTACGCTGTGGTGGCTAAAGCCGTAATGAAATACATGAAATGTATTCGCAAATGCGAATATGGACAACCATCAGCTGTATTATGGAATGACAAAAATGAAAATTTGTGCTGCACAGTGACTCGAGCCAGGATTTCCCACTTATTGCGAGCGGTCGCCTCACCTTTTTTTTCTGTTCTCATTTTGTTTGTTCCATGTTGTTCGTTGCGGTTGTTCGGTGCAGATGTCCCAGGACATCTAATCAAGTTCAGGGTTCAGCCGCTAACTCAGTTTTTTATTACAGAGGGCAGCTAACCCTCTGACCGAACACGCTGAGCTACCATGCTGGCACCATTAGGCTATCCAAGCACGACTCAAGGCCAACTTCAAACTTCGATATGTCGTCAACGATGTGTCTACAATCTGTACTCGTACATCCATTATGCATATACCTGTACAGGCGAGACATTTCACTTGAAAGTTGCTTTACCCGGTGTCGGCAGATAAACACGATATCGCAGTGCCGCGTTATTCGGGATTACGATGCAACATCGTGCATTGCACTGCCATGTCGTGTTAAGTGAAGGCTGTCAGCCAGTGCGTTGTCATTTTATCAATTGCTTGAGCCTTGTCCCGCAGTTACGCAAGGTCAGCCATCGTTAATCGGATTTGGCAAGTTAATGTGGCCGGATGCCCTTCCTGCCGCCACCCCGTACCCCCGGGACGGAATGAGTGTACCCCAACTGACTGTGTCGTGTGTAATCGATGGAATAGTGCGAAAGTGTTCAGATGTCTGCGAGTCGTGTAACTGAGGCCGAACATGAGGACCAGCCCGGTATTCATCCAGTGGGATGTGGAAAACCGCCTAAAAACCACTTCCAGGCAGGCCGGCACATCGGCCCACGTTGTTAATCCGCCGGGCGGATTCGACCCGGGGCCGGCGCGGCTACCTGAGTCCAGGAAGCAGCGCGTTAGCGCTCTCGGCTATCCTGGCGGGTGGCCAGTGCGCTGTCATTGGTGATAGGTAATGCCTGAAATTGGTATTCTCGGCACACTCTTGACATTGTCAATCTCGAATATTGAATTCACTAACCATTACCGAAATGGAATGCCTCATTCGTTTAGGTCCAACCATAATTTCGCGTTCAAAGTCTGTTAATTCCCGAGTGCGGCCGTAATCACGTAGGAAACCTTTTAGCATGAAGTGACAGCTTTGCCACTACACTGCTGTTTTATACCATGTGTATTCGATACTGCCACCATTTGTATATGTGAATATCGCTATCCCACGACTTTTGCGGCTCAGTGTATGTCAACATTACCACTGACCACTTGCTTAGTGTCTTCCCCGACGGCGATGGTGTCTTCCAGCAGCGTGAATGTCCGAGTCACAGCCCAGAATCGTGAAGCAGTGTTTTGAGGAGCATAATAGTGAGCTAACGTTGATGTCTTGGCCACCAAACTCGGCTGATGTGCACCCGGTGGAACGTACCTTGAACGCCATCGGACCCCATCTCCGCACCAACACACCAACCGAATACCAAGGAAATGTTGAATCCATGTCACATAGAATTGCTACTATATTGCGTTCCAGTGGTGAACCAGCACACCAGTCTATGCATTTCTAAGAATTCTTGAACTTTGTAGGATAATAGATAATAGAATCTGAAGCCATTTTGACTATTTTTCGACCGTGACTGTCTCAAGAAATATGTAAACTTTCTTTTTTTTTTAAATTACCGCTACCAGTCACAAACTCCGTCAACTATTGTAATTAAAGAAAAAGAAAAACCTTTACATAATACATAACGTCGCTAACGTTTACCTCGCCCTCCCTCCTATGCTCCCTACATGAAGAAGACCTACATGCCAGCACACGTTATTCCCTAAATCCAATATAGCGTAATCAGACCAGCAATGAAACTGACCGCGTGAAAAGAAAGTAAAATTGGATGACAACATCCTACCGTGTACAGTTATTGTTTTGAAATCCATACATATTTAAGTATGTGTGTGTGTGTGTGTGTGTGTGTGTGTCTGTGTGTGTGTGTGTGTGAATGTCCCACATCGCCTCATAAATCACTGGACCGATTTCAACCAAGCTTGGTACAAATCTTACTGTCAGGCAACAATCGTTGTGGGGCAAAACCACCTATCTGTAATACTTCAGGAGATATGACGTCATTAACAATGCCATGCGTGAAAACAAGCTGCATCACGTATATGACGTATGCATTTATTACTTCTTTGCTACGAACTCTAATCGCAATAAATTTCGCTGTCACTATTTGCGTATGCCACTGAACGTACCTGCACAAATATATCATTGTACAAAACATAGTTCAAGACATATGGCCGGCCGGTGTGGCCGTGCGGTTAAAGGCGCTTCAGTCTGGAACCGCGTGACCGCTGCGGTCGCAGGTTCGCATCCTGCCTCGGGCATGGATGTGTGTGATGTCCTTAGGTTAGTTAGGTTTAATTAGTTCTAAATTCTAGGCGACTGATGACCTCAGAAGTTAAGTCGCGTAGTGTTCAGAGCCATTTGAACCATTTGAGCCAAGACATATGACATCATAAACACTGAGATATGTGAAAAAATGTCGCATAATTCATGAAGTTTTAATACATTTATTCTTCACTACTGGAACACTATTACAGCCGAGTCAACTTACGGAAATCCCTGTTCTGCAAGGTTTCGCAGGAGAGCTTCTGCGAAACCTTGCAGAACTAGCACTCCTGAGAGAAAAGAGAGCTTCTGCAAAGTTTGGAAGGTGGGAGGCGAGGTACTGGCGGAAGTAAAGCTGTGACGACCGCGCGTGAGTCGTGCTTGGGTAGCTCAGTTGGTAGAGCACTTGCCCGCGAAAGGCAAAGGTCCCGAGTTCGAGTCTCGGTCCGGCACACAGGTTTAATCTGCCAGGAAGTTTCATATCAGCGCACGCTCAGCTGCAGAGTGAAAATGTCATTCTAGTCTGCAACTGTTGTAACTTGTCCTTGATGTTCCACGTCTTGGTGCTTGGATGGAGTTGTCTTTCAAGCTGGTCCAACGCATGTTCTATTCGTCTTAAATCTGGGGATCTTTCTGGCCACAAGAGTACCTCAACATCACGCAGACAGTTCATAGAGAGACATACTGTGTGGATGAGCGTTGTCATGTTGAAAAATGGGACCACGATACTGGTATATCACATTATTTTATTCAGATGACAACTTACTGCATAGAGCGGATGTGGTCTATTGCGTATAATCCTCGTCGGGATCCTGCTTGTTCTATTGACCGAGCTCTGTCCAACAAGTGTGTAATGCACTTCGCTCGTATCTTCATGAAAAACTTATAGATGAAAGGAAGCAAGGTAATGGCGTGGTACTTCCAAATGTCATTCCAACTCGGTGGTACGTCATCTTTCTGCAGACATGTTGTGAAGACGCTCGCTAGGTGAAATGCTGTTTTGCCTTCATTACGTATCAGCACCTAGACCAAGCGGCCATCACGCCATCCTGCTTTGTGTTTCCTCGTCTGATCGATGACATTTCTTACAGCTGCTGTACCAGAATCATTGTTGCTGGTGGCTCCTCCCCTTCTCCCAATCTTTAAACGCCTATATAAATGTAGAATTAGAAAAAATATCACTTCCGTCAATTACATTTTCATAGAAGCCATATTCGACAAAAAGCATTAGGACTCATTGAACTATTTACAAGATTCTTCATCTTTGGTATGATAATAAATAGCCATCAATGTGAATATTGAAATGTTGAGCTGGCGACTACCCAATTTAACCCGACATTGCACTGTGTAGGTGACACATTTGTTACCCACCACCGCCCTGAGAACTAGTGCAAATTCTGAAGGCTATCTCCTCTTTCATTTCTTTCTCCTAGTCTTCTAAAGTCTATTAAAACGGTTTTCTCCCCTCCCCCCTCCATGCTCCGTACCGTTCAAGAGTCGGCCGTTGTGGCCGAGCGGTTCTAGGCGCTTCAGTCTGGAACCGTGCGACTGCTACGGTCGCAGGTTCGAATTCTGCCTCGGGCATGGAGTGTGTGATGTCCTTAGGTTAGTTAGGTTTAAGCAGTTCTAAGTTCTACGGGACTGATGACCTCAGCTGTTAAGTCCCATAGTTCTCAGCGCCATTTGAACCATTTTGAACCCGTTCAAGACAGACGCATTTACATGTCATTTTGTGGATTTAGTTAACCCGTCAACTTTCCCACAAATTTGCTTGTGACGTACACATTCAAAACTGTACATAAGCGTTTGATGGTAATTTAGTTTCAAGCACTTCTACATCTACACTGTGCAAAGTGTGTGGTAGAGAGTGCTTTCTATTACACCTTCTGTCAATGGTTATTTGTGGTCTCTTCATGGCCGATGCTTGGTAATAATGATTGTGTGTTCGCCTCTGTGACCGGTCTCATTAACCTAAATTTATCTCTGTCGAATCGATGGATAGAGGCTGAAAAATATTTGGAAGTTTCTGCCCGGAAATAAGGTTTTTGAAAGTTTCTAGATCTGTTTCCGTAAAATACAGGGCGTCTTTCTCCGAGTACTTCACAGTTAAAGAGTTTTCAGCGTTGTTGCTATCCTCTCTTTCCAGTTAGATAAACCAGAGCTGATGCACATTGCCCACCGTTGCATACATCCCATGTTTTATGTGCAGTCTCTTTTGCAGAGGAGCTACTGTTTTCCAGTATCTGTATAAAGAGGTTCCTTGGCAAGTTACTTAGATCATTTCAATTTTGATTTTCCATTAAAATATTCTAAGTTAACAAAGAGTTCGTTATTGCTAAAGCCTTATAAATTTTAACAGAGAATCACGGTCGAATAACAGCCAATTTGGCTTTCAATAGTATGTTACGAATTAATCGAAGCCTGCAGTTTCTTTAACATACAACCTAACTCATGTGAACGTTCCACTTGATAACCTCAATACACTCTGAGAATAATTGTATCGGAGATTTCTTCATAGTAAGTGATACTGCTTTCCATATTTCTGTATGTCTATTACACGAAAGGTAGGCTGCATGACACAATCGCCGCAATAACCTAAAACGCTCACAGGAAAAATAAAGACCAACTAAGAAAATCAAACGTAACTATTTCCACGCTTATAATGAATGTCGAGTTTCTTGGATGTAAATGTGAACTTCGTAATAAACAAAGGACACTAGAAACTTGAGCAATAAATTCAGATAAATATCGCCAAGGTAGATCTCCCTTGATAACGGACTAGAAAATGGATATTGAGTAAATCGCCGAATAAAGCTAAAGTCTGGTTTCTCAGTTCTAAAATTGGTAGCCACATACTGCACTCAAGGCGAAGCTATGAAGGCTTCGCATAGTAGCACTCACAAACGAACAAACAGCAATCGGCGCCAAGGAGAACAGGCCATCCTGTCTAGTACATAAACAACAAGTGACGATTATAAGAAGACACTGCTGGAAGATAATCTGACCTTCAATAAATACCGTATATCTGAAATTTCGTATTGCTTTTGATGCGAACATAAAGGGAAACTAGGGATTCACTCGAGATATTTCAGCGACATGAAATAAATTAGAGAGCAAAGAAAGAAACGGGAACATTGTTCAGTGTCCTTCTTGGTGCCTGCTCTCGTAACTAATTAATGAAATCATCGATCTGATGTCGCCACAGCAGTATTTACACGCGAACAGAGCCACGCGGGGCAGTGGTTTAGGTTAGAGGACACGCAACGCGTTTCGCTAAAATCCTCGTCCCGCCATCTGGATTTAAGTTTTAATGGTTTCTTTAAATCGTGTAAGGCGAATAACGGAATGCTCGATTTCGTTCCTCACCTCGCCCGTGGCGAGCCTGAGCTCCGTCTCTGGTGACACCGCCGTCGACGAGACGATAAATACTTAATTTTCCTCGCTTTATGCGAAAGAAATTTCCGTGGTCTCATCGACCAATCGTGATGCCTATCGGAGGAAATCGATCCGAATAATAATGAAATTAAGAATTCCCTCTACAGTTTCAACATTCTTATTAATTATCCTGGAAATATTAGGGTCATCAGACACTCTCGTATGTCTAACCAGCCATTCTACATATTTTAGATTCCTCCCACATAACGCCTCATATGTCTTAAAAAGACACTTTATGTAGAATAAAACACATAAAAAGCTGTCCTCGCACGGGACGTGTTCCTCGTGCTTAAGGGTATGTAAAGCTGGTCGAAATCCTGAAATTTTTGTTTGCCACTAGATAGTTCTGTAGCATGTTAGAAATATTGTCTCCAGCTTTCAGAGTTTAATTCGTGTTACAAATGGAGTAAAAGCAATTTTGTTTCAACCAATGCGCCATGCCACGCCCACTTTTCTACATGACTCTGCCCTTGTTCGTGATATTTTATTATTTTGTGCCACCATAGAAGGCATGTGTAGGCTACAGAAGACTGTGGGTCCATTTACGATGCGACAGCGACGTATTGAAGAAATGCACACATGATGGAACGAAAAACCCGAAAGAAAGCTTTAATAATCTCATTTAGAAAAGACGTCCGAAGACATTTTGCTCATCTACTTTTGTTAAAATTTCGACACATGAAGCTTTTCTGGTGTTTAATGATGGTACCACTGAAAGAATCAGGGTCCTTATGAGATTGGTATTCGATGCAGGTTGCTTCACTGAAAACCTACTGAAGATGAAAATATCAGTGAAGGATATTGCCGAAAGGGCACGCCTGATGGATCAGACTAGAAGAAAAGAGCTGCTCGAAGATCGACATTAAGCGACTTGTTTCTGACATAAACCCTAATAAAATCTTTTGTTTTTTGTATTTCCCGCAACTTTTACTTTTCACTGTATAAGGAACATTTTCCGTTGAACCACTGCAGATAAAAAGGCGAAAGTGGTTACAGGCTTGGCACATATTGTAACACAAATATGTGTGATATACAATTTTTCAAAAAGCATTACTGTCAAATTTATTTTAACTTTTGTGAAATAAAAATTCCTATGTACACGTAAATTAACAAAACACATTGCATCAGTCCTAGGGCTAATATTAAAAAACTGGTACCCAGATTAGTTTATGTAATTATTAAGATTAACCTACCACATTTTGAAAGCGATAAGTAAAGTAAACTTTGGAAAAATGTTCCTCACGTGACAGTATTCCTATTCTAAAAGTATCCAGCAGCGTCTTGAGTAAATTATTTTACAAAAAATTAAAAAAATCCGGATTATAACCAGTAACATACAAACAAAACGTGCAAAATTTGGTTCAGTTATCTCTCCAAGAGTAAAAGTTACATTAGCTTGTAAGTACCTACGAATTTTTTCTCGCATCCTCCCTTAAGCACGCTAGGGCCGTCGAGCAGATGCGCAAAACTATAGACCTATATCTCTGACGTCGATCTGTTGTAGAATTTTAGAACATGTTTTTTGCTCGAGTATCATGTCGTTTTTGGAAATCCAGAATCTACTATGTAGGAATCAACATGGATTCCGGAAAAAGCGATCGTGTGAGACCCAACTCGCTTTATTTGTTCATGAGACCCAGAAAATATTAGATACAGGCTCCCAGGTAGATGCTATTTTTCTTGACTTCCGGAAGGCGTTCGATACAGTTCCGCACTGTCGCCTGATAAACAAAGTAAGAGCCCACGGAATATCAGACCAGCTGTGTGGCTGGATTGAAGAGTTTTTAGCAAACAGAACACAGCATGTTGTTATCAGTGGAGAGACGTCTACAGACGTTAAAGTAACCTCTGGCGTGCCACAGGGGAGTGTTATGGGACCATTGCTTTTCACAATATATATAAATGACCTAGTAGATAGTGTCGGAAATCCCATGCGGCTTTTCGCGAATGATGCTGTAGTATACAGAGAAGTTGCAGGATTAGAAAATTGTAGCGAAATGCAGGAAGATCTGCAGCGGATAGGCACTTGGTGCAGGGAGTGGCAACTGACCCTTAACATAGACAAATGTAATGTATTGCGAATACATAGAAAGAAGGATCCTTTACTGTATGATTATATGGTAGCGGAACAAACACTGGTAGGAGTTACTTCTGTAAAATATCTGGGAGTATGCGTGCGGAACGATTTGAAGTGGAATGATCATATAAAATTAATTGTTGGTAAGGCGGGTACCAGGTTGAGATTCATTGGGAGAGTTCTTAGAAAATGTAGTCCATCAACAAAGGAAGTGGCTTACAAAACACTCGTTCGACCTATACTTGAGTGTTGCTCATCAGTGTGGGATCCGTACCAGATCGGGTTGACACAGGAGATAGAGAAGATCCAAAGAAGAGCGGCGCGTTTCGTCACAGGGTTGTTTGGTAACCGTGATAGCGTTACGGAGATGTTTAACAAACTCAAGTGGCAGACTCTGCAAGACAGGCGCTCTGCATCGCGGTGTAGCTTGCTCGCCAGGTTTCGAGAGGGTGCGTTTCTGTATGAGGTATCGAATATATTGCTTCCCCCTACTTATACCTCCCGAGGAGATCACGAATGTAAAATTTGAGAGATTAGAGCGCGCACGGAGGCTTTCAGACAGTCGTTCTTCCCGCGAACCATACGCGACTGGAACAGGAAAGGGAGGTAATGACAGTGGCACGTAAAGTGCCCTCCGCCACACACCGTTGGGTGGCTTGCGGAGTATAAATGTAGATGTAGATGTAGATGCAGACGCGGCTTAAATAGTGGTTGGTGCACGCTTAGAAACGAGCTGGTGCATCACAAGGGGATGCCCCTCGCCATTATTTCCGCCTTTGTCTGGCTCACAAATCACAGTGTTTGCGAAACTGGACGCGCTTAAAACTGCTGCGTTAGCTGTATTAAAACACATCTGTTCTCCCTTGTTTATATGCTCGTCATGTTGTTCTCTCTGCAGCGATCATGACCAAAAACTTCAATATCCATGAACATGATAGAATACAAAAAGGGAAGTCCCACTCCAGTCATTAAGAACATCAGCTTTTCAAACATCAATTACAGGTTTTAGCAAATCCTAAGGTCATTCTTAGCATATCACTGCTTCTATTTTGTAGCAGAATTTTTAGCACACAATCATCCACAGTGTTTATAGAGCAATCAGGAATTAGATGTGAAAATTACCAAACTATCAGTTAAATAAATCAAGATTCCAAAATACTAACACGAATTTTCTACAGAAGAACGCAGAAAGTTGTAGAGGTCGACCTCGGGCAAGATCAGTTTCCATTCCGGAGAAATCCAGAAACACGAAAGGAAATACTGCCCCTACGATTTACTTCAGGAGGTAGGATAAGGAAAGGCAATACTGAGCGGATTACTCTCTTTGAAATTCTGAAGGCAGCAAGGGTGAAATACAGGAAGCGAAAGGCTGTTTACAACTTTTACAGAAACAAGACGGCAGTTGTAAGAGTCGACGGGCATGAAAGGGGTAGCAGTGGTTGGGAAGGAAGGGAGACAGGGTTGTAGCCTCTCCCAGATTTGGAGCAGGGATTAAAGTTCAGGTGAAAATACGATCAGTAATGTTTCAGATTTCGATGTACAATGGGATAGCAATGATGATGGAAATAGCATCACATTTGAGGAAGTGGAGAAAATGGTCAATAGATTGCAGTGCAATAAAGCAGCTGGGGTGGATGAAATTAAGTCGGAACTCATCAAATACAGTGGAATGTCAGGTCTTAAATGGCTACACAGGATAATTGAAATGGCCCGGGAGTCGGGACAGGTTCCATCAGACTGGACAAAAGCAGTAATCACACCAATCTTTAAACATGGAAACAGGAAAGATTGTAACAACTACAGAGGTATCTCTTTAATCAGCGTTGTGGGTAAAATCTTCTCAGGTATTGTTGAACGGAAAGTGCGAGTATTAGTTGAGGACCAATTGGATGAAAATCAGTGTGGGTTTAGGCCTCTTAGAGGTTGTCAGGACCAGATCTTTAGCTTACGGCAAATAATGGAGAAGTGTTATGAGTGGAACAGGGAATTGTATCTATGCTTTATAGATCTAGAAAAGGCATATGATCGGGTTCCTAGGAGGAAGTTATTGTCTGTTCTACGAGATTATGGAATAGGAGGCAAACTTTTGCAAGCAATTAAAGGTCTTTACATGGATAGTGAGGCAGCAGTTAGAGTTGACGGTAAATTGAGGTCATGGTTCAGAGTAGTTTCAGGGGTAAGACAAAGCTGCAACCTGTCTCCACTGTTGTTCATATTATTTATGGATCATATGTTGAAAACAATAGACTGGCTGGTTGAGATTAAGATATGTGAACACAAAATAAGCAGTCTTGCATATACGGATGACTTAGTTGTGATGGCAGATTCGACTGAAAGTTTGCAAAGTAATATTTCAGAGCTAGATCAGAAATGTAAGGACTATAGTGTGAAGATTAGCATCTCCACAACGAAAGTAATGTCAGTGGGAAAGAGATATAAACGGATTCAGTGCCAAATAGAAGGAACAAAGTTAGAACAGGTGGACGGTTTCAAGTACTTAGGATGCATATTCTCACAGGATGGCAACATAGTGAAAGAACTGGAAGCGAGGTTTAGCAAAGCTCAGCTACGATCTACTCGCTTCTGCAAGAAGGAAGTCAGTGCCAAGACTAAGATATCTGTGCACCGTTCAATCTTTCGACCAACATTGTTGTATGGGAGCGAAAGCTGGGTGAATTCAGGTTACCTTATCAATAAGGCTGAGGTTACGGGTATGAAAGTAGCTAGGATGATTGCAGGTACTAGTAGATGGGAACAATGGCAGGAGGGTGTCCACAATGAGGAAATCAAAGAAAAACTTGGAATGAACTCTATAGATGTAGCAGTCAGGGCGAACAGGCTTACATGGTAGGGTCATGTTACAAGCATGGGAAAGCAAGGTTACCCAAGAGACTCATGGGTTCAGCAGTAGAGGGTAGGAGGAGTCGCGGTAGACCAAGGAGAAGGTACCTGGATTCGTTTAAGAATGATTTTGAAGTAATAGGCTTAACATCAGAAGAGGCACCAATGTTAGCACTGAATAGGGGATCATGGAGGAATTTTATAAGGGGGACAATGCTCCAGACTGAACGCTGAAAGGCATAATCAGTCTTAAATGATGATAATGATTAAAGTTCAGTGAGAAGAAATAAAAAACTTCGAGGTTTGCCGAAGACATTGTAATTCTTTCAGAGACAGCAAAGGACTAGGAAGAGCAGTTGAGCAGAATGGACAGTGTCTTGAAAGGATGATATAAGATGATGATCAACAAAAGCAAAACAAGGATAATGGAATGTAGTCGAATTAAATCAGGTGATACTGAGGGAATTAGATTTGGAAATGCGACACTTGAAAGTTGTATGAGTTTTGCTATTTGGATAGTAAAATAACTGATGATGGCAGAAGTAGAGATTATATGAAATGTAGACTGGTAATGGCAAGAAAAATATTTCTGAAGAAGAGAAATTTATTAACATCGAATATAGACTTAAGTATTAGGAAGCCCTTTGTGAAGGCATTTGTGTGGTGTGCAGTAGCCAAGTATGAAAGTGAAATGGGACGATAAACAGTTCAGACAAGAAGAGAATGAAGCTTTTGAGGTGTGGTGCTACAGAAGAGTGATGAAGATTAGATGGCTAGATCATGTAACTAATGAGGAGGTACTAAGCAGAATTGGGGAGTTAAGAAAATTGTCGCATAACATGACTAAAAGACGGGATCGGTTGAGAGCACACATTGTGAGACATCAAGGAATAACCAGTTTAATATAGGAGGAAAGTGGGGGGAGTAAAAAACGTAGAGGGAGGACAAGAGATGAACACAGTAAGCAGATCCAGAATTATGTAAGTTGCACTAGTTATTCGAAATTAAGAGGCTTGTACATGATAGAGGTGCATGGAAAGCTGCATCAAACCAGTCTTCGGACTCAAAATCACAACTACAACAGAACAACAACATGTGTTCCACGATATGAAAAGTTATGTAGAGGAATGAATAAATACTGAACTGCGATCGAATGTAGCAGTGATATAGAAAGCAACCGTGCAGTTCGTTGGACTGTGTTCCATGGCACATTCGCAAAATAGAACATTCCTAAGAAAGAGCTTTGTTATATGTAACAAATATTACAGAAATACCTCTATTAATTTATAAGAAACACGCAGAATCATTTAGAAGACCATTTAGAGAACGTAAAGGTACAGCAGAATACGAACCAACAATACTTGCCTTCTTAACTGCTCACTTCTATCGATTAAACTACCGCTATCTTATGAATCATACAACAATGTCTTTTATGAATGCGCAGATATGAAACTTCCTGGCAGATCAAAACTGTGTGCCGGACCGAGACTCGAACTCGGGACCTTTGCCTTTGGCGGGCAAGTGCTCTACCATCTGAGTTACCCAAGCACAACTCACGACCCGTCATCACAGCTTCAATTCTGCACACAGTTTTGATCTGCCAGGAAGTTTCTTAATGTCTTTTATGTTCCGATTTTATGTTTAATCTGCTATGTCTCATTAACTGACATTTCGTTGTAAGATACCGTACCAAGAACGACGCATTTCTGATAAGTCCTCACTGTCCTGTTGCTTTCAAACTGCATAGGTTCATAACATGCGAAACACAATACTGTAACAATTAATTTGAAAATTTTTTAACCAGCAGTATGGCGTTTTTCCATCGTTTCACAGCAGCAAATCGTACCAACAACGACGTGTTTTCGAGTTATTCTCAACACTGTGATCTGAAAGAGGGTACAGGGTGCCCCAGGAGGAATGATCAATATACAGGGATATGACAGGAACGATAATTCGAAGCAATGATCCTAGTAAACAAGGTCTCTAAAATGCATACCTTAAGACCTATGAGCGTTTGTTCATCTTCGTTATACTGAAACACACCTCTCCCGCTAAACAAGAGCTCACACTCGTAGCTCTTAATGTTACATTTTAGAGGCCATGTTTACTAGACAATTTTTTCTTGTTTTGGTATAAAAGTAAAGAGCTTGCAGGAGAAGAGATTTATTTCAGAGTATCGAAGGTAAAGAAGTGCTCAAAGCTTTTAAGACAAGCATTTTACATTTTAGACCCCATGCATACTAGTCTTTTTTGCTTTGAATTATTGTCCTCTCATATGTTGAATAACATTCCTAATGCGACATCCTGTATGTTTGTATCTGTAGGACGTAAATCATAACATAAAACCCACGAGATATTCGATCTAACTTAAAACGACGAAATCCAATATGACGTCTTTCAAGTTCTAGTTCTGATGTACAACGCTATCTGACATTTCACAGGCAACGTTCCTCTCCACATAGCAAAAATCTGACTTGTCTTATTTAGTCCTTCACGCTATGAAATGTTGTGGATCGTGAACTTCCGCGTTGTGAACTCACAAAACTCGATCAGTCAATCATCCACGAACACTTTCTCGTCCCGTGTGAGGATGGCTTTAGAAGGGCTCTGACAGCAACAGATTTGAAAGAAGGGGTGGGAGAGGTGGAGAAAAAGGAACTTGATAGAAACACAAGTATTGGAGAGAAGGGGGAAGGAAGTGGCGTCATTGACTATGAAACGAAAAGAGAATGAAGCATAAGTGGTATAAGATGGAGACATTTGCAGTACTGTCTGAATCCAGGGAGAAATACTCAAGACTAAGGTATCTTCCTTCCAAACCTATTAAATTTGTACCGTGTAATGAAAAACAACGCATTTTACAGTGTATTTAAATTTAAAGAACATTAGAAGTAAAACATTTCAGAAATTTACCAGATAGCCTAGGGCAATTAGACAAATTCCACTCAAACGTCGACCAAACAATGACACGAATTTCAATATGGTATATAAAGTACGCTATCAAACACAGTATGATAATTTACAACACTGCATGCAAGCTACAGTATGACATTATTCTACTGCTTTAAAGAAGTCAGTAAGCTTTCAATGGCGGGTCATTTCACACGGTTTCTTTAATGCGTATTGTTTTATGCTCCTCAGTTGCAAGAACTTGTTGGTTTGGTTCTCTTCGTCGATCCATCCACGTAATCACTTTATTTATATTATCCAGTATTCCACATCTACTGGGAACATCATCTGTACGTTCCTCTTCAGCTTCATCATCATATCCACAACTGCTTCACTACTTTCATCAATAATGTCCTTGTCATCTGTGATCTCCGAAATCGGTTCTTCGTTGTCAACGAGAACCAACAGCTCAACTCTTCAAGAGCAACAGTGCACTGTGGAACATCACATGCTGACTGGATGTCAGTGCTGTTGAAATCTATGACACTACAGCGTCCATCTGTTGCATTTTCTTCAATGGAACACTTGTTCCAGCAATTCCTAAACGTGATCCGACCGATAGTTTTCCGCGCCAGATCTACTGAATACGCAACACTCTTAAGGTTTACACTTTCCAAGCCCATTTCTATTTCCACATCTGAATATACTATTGAAGCGAGAAGTTCACTAAGATAATGAGCCTTATATGCTCGTATGATGCCCTGATTCAGCGGCTGAATAAATGCCATAGTGTTTTTGTGCAAAAACGAAGTTTTTATTTTTTCCTTCTTCTGATTGCTACAGAACAGCAGGTGGATGAGGTGGACTGTGATCAAGGCTTAGTAGAGTTTCCTCTCTCGCTGACGGAACAATCTCTTCTTGAAACCAATTGGAGGAAATGTCACATATCATCCAAGCAGTCCTTGAATGCCTGTAAGTAAACAGTAATGACGCCATGTTTACATTTTGAATCATCTCGGGCTTTTACTTTCACGTATACAAAGAGGTTTCCGTTTGTAACTGGCCGATTTATTTACGGCGCAGAGGAGAGTTATTCTGTCTTTATTCATTTTCAAAACCTGTATTTTTCCAGATTTTTAATTTTTTTTAAAATTTTGTATCGAGAGTTCTGGCTGGAAGCAATTAATAACAAAGCGCCGTTTCATCGCAATTATACATTTTATGTTCATTTAAATTTTTATATACCATTACTTTGTGTAGGCGAAACTGTGAAGCAGATTTACTGTCGCAAGCTCTTGCTTATCCTCCACTGATCGTTTGACGGATTCCATGGCGACATTTTCATCTTGAAAACCATCCATCGGAAGCTCTGCTGCCATGTAAATCAAAGTGAAATTTTTCCGCTTAGGCTTGAACAATTGACCCAAAAAGTGGCACACCTTCACTTCTATTTATTAAAAAGGTTTTAACACAAAGGAGTCACAGAGATAGGGTGCAAGTGGACATTGATGTAATCAATGGGGAAAGTTGAAAATATATAACTAGTTCGTTTGTATGGCCATCCTCCGCAGCAGGCATATAAATACTTGTTTTGTAAATAAAACTGCCTTTTCCTGCGGCAAGTTACTTTATTTATCGTATCCCATAAGCGTTTCGCCTTCTCCCGTTCTAAGGCCTCATCAGTGGGATCTATAATGATACAGTTTTGTTAGCTTTAGATTATTGAACTGTTCACATCGCGATTTTTTTGTCAAAAAAATGACTAATTACGATTTGCTGAGCTGCGTTTCCTCACATCTGGCCTAGAGGTCGCACTACCACTTTTATCACTGCCATATAATCACATCTTTATGTTCTGGCCTTTCTCACACTGTTCGCCATGTTTCTAACTCTTTTAGTGGTGGACTATTGTTCTTTTGTCACTCGATACAACTATTTCGTTGTACACTGATTTTCACAGCGTAAATATTGCAGCTCCATTACGTGTTTCATCTTCTTTGGTATGTTTACCTATTTGTTGCCAACCTAACGAAATATATATTCGAGACTAATATCTATTTATGATGTTTATACCGTGTGTGTGTATGAGTGAGAGAGAGGGGGGGATAGAGCCGACAAGGTTTTTCCTGTTTTTGGGTGGGGGGGGGGGGGGGTGTACTAGCTGTTAGCGAGTGGTTGAAAACTTTGGAGACAGCTGATTTGACTTTTCGTTTCAGTATTCTGTGGAGGGGTTTATGGATGAGTGAGTGTAAAGATATTGGGTTCTATTATTATTATTATATTGGACAGTATCATTATATTAATACTTTTTGCGACCGTTATTCTATTATTTTATATATTAGTGTAAATAATGAATTGCTTGGCATGTGTACTTGGTCATTCAACAAGAGTCTCCCTTCTGCTTTGGTTTTCTGTACGTGGTAATTTTCTTGCATGGTGAGGAGGTGTTTTTTATTGTTGATTCTAATTATTTTCATGTCATCTTCTCTAGTGGTTGGTTTGTGATCAAATTTATGTCTGAGCGCGATTCGAACCCACGTTTCCTGCTTACTAGGCTAGAGTGCTCAGCGCACCTGCAAAGGCTACCCTAGCACGCCTCCCGTCAGACCCAACTTCTCTACGTATCCAGACACCACAAATGAGGTTCTCCTTGCCCTTTATCTTCGTCACTCGCAGCGTTTGCCGATTTCCGTAAGAGTTCTAGCCCGGTGTTCATCCGCACTGAAGAGACCACTGGCCATTTTCTCCATGTCCGAAAGAACAGACACTGCCTTTTTCTAGTTTAGTTCTTCTCCTGTCCATTCCCACATCACTTACAACTGTGTTTAGATAAATTCCAAGTTTATTCTTTTCTTTCACCCATCCCCTGATTGTCCCTTCAGGTGCACCACACTCGTGAGATAAACTTGCTTTAGTTTCACCATTCACAAGATCAAGAATTTTTAGTTCACCATTGTAACAAGCACACAGAAATGTAGACAATGAATGAATGATTTTATTTCCACATGATGCTTGTGCTCACTTCGATAATTGCCAAGCACTGCTGCATAGCCACTTTGTTAACTGCGTCACGATGTCAAGCGTGAGATGAGTATTCAAAGCTCTTGTCCAGCAACTATCCTGATACGTTGAAAAGATAAACCAAAGGTCGTGATTAACTATTTTGCTTATTGTTTAGATAGCTTGAATGTTGTAGTATTAAATTATAATGCTGAAAGGCTGCATGCAGACTGTAATAAGATTTTTTTGAGTCTATGAAATATACTGAGGGTGCAAATATCATACATAAACAATATTTCATATTTGGATACATACTTTATACCGCGTTATATCCGAACCCGTGGTATATCGGACTGCAGTATATCGGGATTCTACTGCATTTTTCTCGCTTATCGGTTCTTTTACCTCTGGCAACAATTTGTTATTGCGGGATATGCCAAACTGTACCATGATTCGGAATCCGCATTAAACTGTAGGTCCCCCTATAACTGGCTGGGTAATTCAGTTCAGAGGCGAGTGGAAGGCAAGGGCATACTATATACAAATGGACCATGCCTAAAATAGCACTGATTTGTTCGAACCAATCTGCAAGCTGATAACAAATGCACCACGTTTTTCATACGGCTAGAAGAGAAATAAGAAAAAGAAATTTATGGCACACCTTTAAAGATGTCAGCCTTGTCTGGACATCGACCTTTCATTTTTAATTCAATATTTCATTAAATTAAAGTTGAATTTATGTGAGTTTGTTCTTATTTGATACCAGGTCAATTCACATAGAGCTAATGAGTCGATACTAGGTACATATTTAGTGGGCTTTTCGGTTGATTTCATCTCCTTACTTCCGTGTGGAATTTAGTATAACATCAGTGGATGTGTACAGTGGGCGTCAGGCTAACATCTGCCGAAACTTTTATTGTCCTGTGCAAGTGGAAAGAGAAGAATTTACGACTGGCTTTCTTTTTGGGGACCTGCCAGGCTGAGAACGTGGAACAGGAAAGCAGGTGAGGTGTTGTCGGGCCACATGCTGGGGCACCGTACTGCCAAACTGTGTCTGAAAACAGCAGGGGTGTCGCACTGCCCACGGTTTGCAGACTCGGAAGGGCACGCTTTCTCTTTAGAAACGGGGAGTGAACAATGCAGAGAGGCAACTGGCTAATAAAACTGAGCCTCCAGTGGGGTTCAGACGGATATATGAAAACTGCACCGAGAGAAATTCGCACACAGTTTACCCGAAAACTACCTGCTCACTACGTCATGGCCTATCTGTTCCCCGAGTCCTCGCTCGCCCACTCCCTCCGGCCGCAATAGGGTGCTGCGAGGCCCTGTTCGAGCTGCATCGACGCTGCGATGCAAATGGTGTACGTAAACAAAATATCCTACTGCCGGAAGAAGAACAAGAGCGACATCAACCGACGACGCAACGCTCTACGATATTCCCTCCTACATGCACCTATTACGCTGGTTCTACTCGTTTCAACGTTTACATTCTACTTTCTTCTTTTATGATGCATATCTAGTTAGTTAGTTAGTTAGTTGGTTGCGTGTTCCATTGATCAAATCGCACGGTACGGTACCGTTATGATGTTGAACGTGGCAAGTTCACAAGAAATGCACATATGAAACAAAATTTTTTAATATTACAGTACAGAGTTAAAGATTAATATTTCTATTATTTACCCCATTCCCTTAATGGCACAAAATGCATATATTATATTTATAGATTTATTTATCCCTATTCAATAATTCATCTATGGCATAGCAGTTGTCAAGGAGATATGATTTCAATTTATTTTTGTTAGGCACCTTATTTCATCTGGTAATTTGTCGAAAATTTTTATAGCAGCGTATTTTACCCCTTTCTGTGACAAAGATAGGTTGAGCAAAGGATAGTGTAAGTCTTTCTTTTTTCTGGTATTATAATCATGAATGTCACTGTTGTTTATAAACTGGTTCATGTTGTTGAGGACAAATTTCATTAGTGAGTAGATGTATTCTGAGGCTGTTGTAAGAATTCCCAATCTTTTAAAAAGATGCCTAAAAGATGTGCGACTATGAACGCCACCCATTATTCTAAACACTTTCTCTTGAGCAGCGAATACTTTTTGTCTAAATGTTGAGTTACCCCAAAATATTATTCCGTATGACAGCAGAGAGTGAAAGTATGCAAAGTATGTTAGCTTACTAATTTCTGTATCCTCAAAATTGGCAATTATTCTGATCGCAAAATTTGCTGAACCTAGTCGCTTTAGGAGATCCAAAATATGAATTTTCCAGTTAAGATTCTCGTCTATACGTACTCCCAAAAACTTAGTATGCTCTACCCTGTTTACTGACTTCTGTTGATGTGTTATATTTATTGAAGGAATTGTACTTTTGCAGCAGAAATTTGGATGTACTGGGTTTTTTCAAAGTTTAGAGCAAGCCCATTTACAGAAAACCAGTTAATGACTTTTCCAAAGACCTTATTTGTATCATTTTCAATTTGACTTTCTTTTATTGGATTAATAATGATGCTTGTATCATCATCAAACAGTGTCAGTTCAGCTTCCTGTTTCAGGTAGGAAGGGGGGGCCGTTCACAGAACACAAGGGGACCCATGATTGAACCCTGTGGAACACCTAATGTAATTTCACCCAGGTTAGATGAAGTGGCAAACTTATTTAAAACACTTGACCCATATAAGGAAACTTTTTGCTTCCTGTTCTGTATGTATGACTTAAACCACTCATATGCTATTCGATTTATACCATAGAATTGTAATTGCTGTAATCCAATGCCATGGTTCACACAATCAAATGCTTTGGACAAGTCACAGAAAATTCCTATTGGTGATATTTTACTGTTTAAAGATTCTATTATGTGGACAGTGAAGTTGTATATTGCTGTCTCAGTGGAACAGCATTTTTGAAATCCGTACTGTGATTTACTAAATATCCCATTACTGTTGAGATGGCTAACCACTCTTGAGTACATTACTTTCTCGAAGATTTTTGAGAATGCTGTAAGCAAGGATACTGGCCTATAATTATTGACATCTGTGGTGTCCCCCTTTTTGTAGAGAGCCCTGAAAATGGCATATTTTAACCTGCCTGGGAAAATACC
The DNA here is from genome assembly GCF_023864345.2 of Schistocerca serialis cubense. Classification (NCBI taxonomy): domain Eukaryota; kingdom Metazoa; phylum Arthropoda; class Insecta; order Orthoptera; family Acrididae; genus Schistocerca; species Schistocerca serialis. The sequence continues at coordinate 762,935,934 of NC_064641.1, read as the reverse complement.
TTGAGTTAGTGATGCATTACATATGTGACTCAGAACATCAGCTGTAATTGCTCCACATTGTTTCAATACCCTTTCAGAGATGTCATCTACTCCAACAGAACATTTATTTTTCAGAGTTTTAATAATTTTACTTATTTCACAAGAGGTTGTTAGGTGAAACTTAATCTGACTAAATTTTTTTCAAAACAGACTCTTCCATGTACTGCGTAGCTTTTTCTTTTGAACTGTTCTCACCAATTTTTTCTCCTGCACTTAAGAAATGGTTGTTAAATACATTAGCTACTTGTGTACTGTTGGTTACTTTTCCTGTCTCCCTTCTAACAACATTCTTCTCTAACGTACATATTTCTTGATTTCCTAACATACTATATCTACTTCTACATGACTACCCTGGATTCACATTCAAGTGCCTGACTGATGATTCATCTCGCCACTTTCACACTATTTCTCTACCGCTCCACTCTCGAACAGCGCGTGGGAAATACGTACACTTAAGACTTTCCGTGCCAGTTGTGATTTCTCTTATTTTATTACGATGATCATTTTTTAACGAAACATTTTCGCAATGGAGATGGAGACTGAAATTTCGCGAAGAGAACCCGCCGCAACGAAGAACACGTTTCTTTTAATGGTTGCCACCCCAACTCCCGTATTATATACGTGACTCTCTTCCCTATTCAGCGGCAATACAAAAAGAGCTCCCCTTCTTTGGACTCCTTCGATGCTCTCCTTCCAGTAATATTCTAGCAGAAGACGGACAAGCGTACTGTAGGAAGCCTCTTTACTAGACCTGTTGCATCTTCTGTTCTGGCAATAAAACGCAGTCTTTGGTTTTCCTTCCACCCGATGATATGTGATCATTCCAATTAAATTAGTTCGAACTCCTATCCCTAAATACTTAGTGGAAATGAAAACCTTTGGATTTCTATTATTTGTCGTGTAGCCGAAATTTAGCGGATTTCCTTTAGTACTCATGTGGATGATCTCACACTGTTCATTATTTACGGTCCATTGCCACTTTTTGGGCCATATCGATATTGCAGCTAAATCATTTCGCAGATGGTTTTGACATTCAGATGACTTTACGGGACGGTAAATGATAGCATCTTAATCATTTATATAGATTAGAAACAACAGAGCGCCTATAACACTTCCTTGGAGGACTCCAGATATCGATTGTGTTTTACTCGATGACTCTCAGCCAGTTACTACGAAATTTGACATTTCTGACAGAAAATCACCAATCCATTTGCACAATTGAGACGATAGTCCACAGGCACTCAATTTGATTAGACGTCGCTTGTGAGGAAGGTATCAAAAGCCTTCTGAAAATCTAGAAATATGGAATTAATTTGAGAAACCCTGTCGGTAGCACTGATGACTTTATGAGAATAATGAGCTAGCTGTGCTGCAAAACAACAATAGTACTGAATTCGAGCTCCCTATGTCCAATGGATCGTTTCCTTGAAGGTAGTTCATAATGTACGAACGTAGTATGTTCCAAAATCCTACGGTAAAGCAGTCTGTGACAGGTGTATATAATTCAGCGGATGACTCGTATTTCTTTTCTTGAGTACTGTTGTGACTTGCGCAACTTTCCCTTTTTTTTTGGGTACGAATTTTTTGTCGAGCGAGCGGTTATATATGATCGCTAAATATGAAGCGATTACATTAGCATACACTGAAAGGAACCTAATTCGTATGCAGTCTGGACCGGAAGACCGGAACGGGTAAGGCGAACAGAAGACCGGAACGGGCAAGGCGAACTCTAGATTGCGGTTTATTGGTAGAATCCTGAAGCGATGCAGTCCTTCAACAAAGGAAATAGCTTACAATATGTTAGTTCGTCCAGTTTTAGAGTATTGTTCGTCTGTGTGGGACACTTACCAGCTCAGTCTGATTCAAGGGACTGAGAATGTACAAAGAAGAGCGGCAAGTTTCGTGAGTGATACATTTAGTCATCGCGAGAGCGTACAAATCTCATAGAAAGTTTGAAGTGGAACGCACTTGCAGATAGACGGCGCGCTAAACGGAAGGGGCTGCTCACTAAATTCCGAAATCCGATCTTCACCGAGGATACAGAGCATATATTATTACCACCAACTTTCAAATCGCGCAATGATCACCATTCAAAGATAAGGGAAATTAGAGCTTGTACTGAGGCGTTCGGAAAGTCGTTTTTCCCCCGCGCGATCCGCGAGTGGAACAGATGAGGGGGGGGGGGGTATGACTTTAGCGCGAATTGTGCCCTCCGCCACACACCGCTTAGTGGTTAGCGGAGTGTATATGTAGATGTAGAAGACTTGGCTTTATTAAGTGATTTAAGTTGCTTCGCTACATCGAGGACATCTGCTTCTAAGTTAGTCATGTTGGCAGCAGTTCTTAGTCCTAATTCTTGACTATTTACTTCGTCTTCTTTGGTGAAGGAATATCGGAAAACCGGATTTAATAACCCCCCTTTAGTGGTACTGTCATCGGCAACATTACCATGCGTGACAAACTGCCTGTCGGCTTCTCTCTCTGGTTCTTCGTCCGACGATTGATTGATTATTTCCCTGACGTTGCGCCAGCACGAGTGGCTGGCACTGTCAAAGCTCCACCCTCCACCAACAGCAGTGGGGGTTGGAGATCGGACAATGCCAACCAATCGTGCTGGCGAAACGTCAGATCAATCATGAATCAAACGTCGGCCGAAGAACCCGAGACAGAATTCAACAGTCAATTTGTCAACCAGTGGCCAAGAAAGCCTTAATAATGTAGTATTACCATGTGTACTCTGACCTAATCTGAAAAATCGTTATGCTTCGTCATCCTGAAAAATTTTTGTTCTTTTGTTACGTAAGTTCTGATGTTACGTAAGTTGTGACAAATATTCTGTTCTTTTAGTCCATCTTGCTTAATACAGAATATATTATAATGATCATGTATCTTCCATTTAGCCATAACAACAATGATCTGCAGAATTATCCAGGAGTATTGTTCCAACATAATTCTCTCACCACTGCAAAGAAAGTGTTGAGGAGCAGCTGAAACCGTTAAAATGTAATAGAGCTTCAGCACCCAATGAATCCCTATCATATTCTACGTATACCAGATTTATGTCTGAGTTAGCTCCCTTTTCACCATAATCTACGATAGATCCCTCGAACAAAAATGGTGTCCAGTGACTGGAAGAAAGCACAGGTCCCACTCATACACAAGAAGCGTATCAGAAGTGAACCATAAAACTAACGCCCAATATTCCTGAGATCCATTTGTTGTAGAATCGTAGAACGTACTCTGGTGCGGTATCTCCTCCATGTCAAACAGCATGGATTCCGAAAACATCGACCATGTAAAACCCAACTTGCTGTTATTTCACCTGACTTCCTGAAAGCCATGGTTCAAAATGGTTCAAATGGCTCTAAGCACTATGGGACTTAACATCTGAGGTCATCAGTCCCCTAGACTTAGAGCTACTTAAACCTAACTAACCTAAGGCCATCACACACATCCATGCCCGAGGCAGGATTCGAACCTGCGACTGTAGCAGCCGCTTGGTTCCGGACTGAAGCGCCTAGAACCGCTCCACCACAGCGGCCAGCAAAAGCCATGGATCAGGGTAGTCAGGTAGATGCATATTTCTCCGTATCTGAAAAGTGTTTGACGCGCAAAAGCGTGATCGTGTGGGGTATCAGGCGAAAATTGTGACTGAATTGGGGGTTTATTGGTAGGGAAGACGCAGCAAGTTATCGTAGGCGGAGAGTCGTCAACAGGTGTGGAAGTAACTTCGTATGTGCCCCAGGCAAGTGTGTTGGGACTGCTGTTGTTAATATTGTAGAGTAATGATCTTACGGACAATATTTTAGTAAAATCAGACTTTTCGCACATGTTGCTGTTATCAACACTCAACTGACAAAAGTCATAGGATACCTCCAAATATCGTGTCGGATCTCCTACTGCCTGGCGTAGTTCGATAACTCGAAGTGGGATGGACTCAACAAGTCGTTGGACGTCCCCTGCAGAAATATTCAGACATGCTACCTCCACAGCGATCCACGATTGCGAAAAAGTTGCCGGTGCAGGATTTTGTGCACGAACTGATATCTCGAATATGTCCCATAAGTGTTCGAAGGGATTTATGTCGGGTGATCTAGTTGGCCAAACAATTTGCTCCAATTGTCCAGAATATTCTTCATACCAATCACGAACAGCTATGGTCCGGTGACATGGCGCATTGTCATCCATAAATATTCCATCGTTGTTTTGGGAACATGAAGTCCATGAACGACTGCAAATGGTCTCCAACTAGCCGAACTTAACTGCTGCCGGTCAGTGATCGGTTCAGTTGGACCAGACGACCCGTTCCATTCCATGTACATACAGCCCACACCATTATGGAGTCACCACTAGCTTGCACAGTGCCTTGTTATCAACTTGGGTCCACTGTTTTACGGGGTCTGCACCACACTCGAACCCTATTGTCAGCTCTTACCCACCGAAATAAGGACTCATCTGTCCACGTCACGGTTTTCCAGTCGTCTAGGGTCCAACCGAAACGGTCACGAGCCCAGGAGAGGCGCTGCGGGCGAGACCGTCCTGTTAGCAAAGGCACTCGCGTCGGTTGTGTGCCCCCATAGCCCATAAACGCCAAATTTCCGCGCACTGTTCTAACTGAGCCGTGCGTGGCTCGTGTTCTTGCCATCGTCTACTTTACACCATGTTTTTAACGTATGAGGTGCATTCAAGTTCTAAGGCCTCCGATTTTTTTTCTAATTAACTACTCACCCGAAATCGATGAAACTGGCGTTACTTCTCGACGTAATCGCCCTGCAGACGTACACATTTTTCACACCGCTGACGCCATGATTCCATGGCAGCGGCGAAGGCTTCTTTGGGAGTCTGTTTTGACCACTGGAAAATCGCTGAGGCAATGGCAGCACGGCTGGTGAATGTGCGGCCACGGAGAGTGTCTTTCATTGTTGGAAAAAGCCAAAAGTCACTAGGAGCCAGGTCAGGTGAGTAGGGAGCATGAGGAATCACTTCAAAGTTATCACGAAGAAACTGTTGCGTAACGTTAGCTCGATGTGCAGGTGCATTGTCTTGGTGAAACAGCACACACGCAGCCCTTCCTGGACGTTTTTGTTGCAGTGCAGGAAGGAATTTGTTCTTCAAAACATTTTCGTAGGATGCACCTATTACTGTAGTGCCCTTTGGAACGCAATGGGTAAGGATTACGCCCTCGCTGTCCCAGAACATGGACACCCTCATTTTTTCAGCACCCGAAATTTTTTTGGTGGCGGTGAATCTGTGTGCTTCCATTGAGCTGACTGGCGCTTTGTTTCTGGATTGAAAAATGGCGTCCACGTCTCATCCATTGTCACAAACGACGAAAAGAAATTCCCACTCATGCTGTCATTGTGCGTCAACATTGCTTGGCAACATGCCACACGGGCAGCGATGTGGTCGTGCGTTAGCATTCGTGGCACCCACGTGGATGACACTTTTCGCATTTTCTGGTCGTCATGCAGGATTGTGTGCACAGAACCCACAGAAATGCCAACTCCGGAGGCGATCTGTTCAAGAGTCATTCGGCGATCCCCCAAAACAATTCTCTCCACTTTCTCGATCATGTCGTCAGACCGGCTTGTGCGAGCCCGAGGTTGTTTCGGTTTGTTGTCACACGATGTTCTGCCTTCATTAAACTGTTGCACCCACGAACGCACTTTCGACACATCCATAACTCCATCACCACATGTCTCCTTCAACTGTCGATGAATTTCAATTGGTTTCACACCACGCAAATTCAGAAAACGAATGATTGCGCGCTGTTCAAGTAAGGAAAACGTCGTCATTTTAAGTATTTAAAACAGTTCTCATTCTCGCCGCTGGCGGTAAAATTCCATCTGCCGTACGGTGCTGCCATCTCTAGGACGTATTGACAATGAACGCGGCCTCATTTCAAAACAATGCGCATGTTTCTATCTCTTTCCAGTCCAGAGAAAAAAAATCGTAGGCCTTAGAACTTGAATGCACCTCGTACTTCCACCTCACTACGTTAATCTAAATTACTACTGTTACTCAGTGGCTGCTTTGCCTGACCGTGAGCGGCGTTAGCAGCGCGTATCGATATATCACCTCTCATAGTATCTTTGCTCGACTGCTATTACTTCCAGGTCGTTGTCTGTCGTAAGAGGAGTTTGCGTCGCGAGTTCGGGTCTGCCAGTGAGTTGGACCGAGTCTGGAGCGCAGTCCGGACCTGACGGTCGGGAGTTGCAATGCGGCAATAGTGCAGTCGGGTTGGAGCAGCAGTGAGGTCTGCGTCGACACGGCTCGCCCGACCATTGGCCCCACGCATCACTTGAGCCGGGCCACGGTCTTGGATCGTCGGTCGATCGGTCGACGACGCGTTTTGGCTCGCCGGTCGTTCATGAGTCGGCTGTGTGTATGTGCATCGACTCCCGATTTGTCTTCGTGTGGGTTCAGTTACTGTTAGGGTATCGTTCAGGTCTTCCTGCAAGTGTTTGTCAGGTTGTGTGTGTAGTTGGCGTTATTTCAACTGACGATTATTTTAGATGTTGTCGGTATTCTGCGGAGTCTGTCGGTTGCTGCGTACCAGGGAAGTTATCTCCGCGCGGCATAGTCGACTGGGCCGCTGGCGGTCTCTGCGCAGTGTCGGAGTCTGTCTGGAGTTGTCTGATCGGTACGAGCATCGTCGCTCGCCGACCCAGGACGTGAAGGTTGAGTGGTCTTGAGCATTACGTTGTTGATTCCGGCGTTGCTGTTGTGGAGGTTTTCCTGTGAGCAACAACGAGTGAAGTGTTAGAGATAGCCGCCATCAGGTGGAATTGATCAACTTAATTTACCCATAGTCAACTGTACCAGCAGAATTTTCTGCCTAGTGGCTGTTAGTGTTCTGGTTACCTGCCCTGGCTGCTAACGCAAATGAAGGTAGTGTTCATTTTGGGTAAAGTTAACCGTATTATCTTGTTTCGTAGTTAAGTGAACCAGTGGAATTTCCTGCCTTGTGGCCGCTAACGTAGTTTTTAGGCAGTGACGTTTTCTCACCTGTTGTTGCTGCCCAATATCGTGTGTAGTTTTGGCAGCTCTGTTCACATTCGCGTTTGTTTGGGGATAGTGATACTTGTAATTTTTTGGGGCCTTGAATTCTCGTGTACTCCGTCGTGGCAAGCAAGCGGTTGGTTGGTCGGTCTGTGAATGTCCCTAGATGAGTTCGCACGAATTAAGTGTAGTTGGACTCACCACCTGTTTCGCCTAAGTGAACGATGGCAGACCGATCCATTGGAGACTCCTGAGTGCCATTCTCTTAATGATCCTTAATGTTATTGTAATTTAACTGTATTTTATATTTTTAATTTGGCAAGGTTAGTTGTGGGCCTTCAGTCCTGAAAACATGTTCACAGAGTTTCCTTAAAGTCCAAACATTATCACCTTCTGCTCTGAAAGAATTTACAAGTTATTGTGGGCCTTCCGCCGTTCGTGTTGCAAAAAGGAAATTTTTAAACTTAATATATTGTTTTACCGATTGTAGCAATATATATTCCTTAATTTGCAGAATTTAACTTGCAGCCTTCAGCCATCTTATTGCGTTTGTTTATCTCTTTCTGTGCACCCTGGGCCATCAACCCTGATAGCATCTTAAAACATTGCGGCCTTCTGCCTTCAGTAATCATCATAGTATGTTTGGAATTTTGAAGATTTAATCTGGCGGCCTTCTGTCGCTCCGCATGCTGATCTCATATACAGGGTGTTACAAAAAGGTACGGCGAAACTTTCAGGAAACATTCCTCACACACAAAGAAAGAAAATATGTTATGTGGACATGTGTCCGGAAACGCTTACTTTCCATGTTAGAGCTCATTTTATTACTTCTCTTCAAATCACATTAATCATGGAATGGAAACACACAGTAACAGGACGTACCAGCGTGACTTCAAACACTGTTACAGGGAATGTTCAAAATGTCCTCCGTTAGCGAGGATACATGCATCCACCCTCCGTCGCATGGAATCCCTGATGCGCTGATGCAGCCCTGGAGAATGGCGTATTGTATCACAGCCGTCCACAATACGAGCACGAAGAGTCTCTACATTTGGTACCGGGGTTGCGTAGACAAGAGCTTTCAAATGCCCCCTTAAATGAAAGTCAAGAGGGTTGAGGTCAGGAGAGCGTGGAGGCCATGGAATTGGTCCGCCTCTATCAATCCATCGGTCACCGAATCTGTTGTTGAGAAGCGTACGAACACTTCGACTGAAATGTGCAGGAGCTCCATCGTGCATGAACCACATGTTGTGTCGTACTTGTAAAGGCACATGTTTTAGCAGCACAGGTAGAGTATCCCGCATGAAATCATGATAACGTGCTCCATTGAGCGTAGGTGGAAGAACATGGGACCCAATCAAGACATCACCAACAATGCCTGCCCAAACGTTCACAGAAAATCTGTGTTGATGACGTGATTGCACAATTGCGTGCGGATTCTCGTCAGCCCACACATGTTGATTGTGAAAATTTACAATTTGATCACGTTGGAATGAAGCCTCATCCGTAAAGAGAACATTTGCACTGAAATGAGGATTGACACATTGTTGGATGAACCATTCGCAGAAGTGTACCCGTGGAGGCCAATCAGCTGATGATAGTGCCTGCACACGCTGTACATGGTACGGAAACAACTGGTTCTCCCGTAGCACTGTCCATACAGTGACGTGGTCAACGTTACCTTGCACAGCAGCAACTTCTCTGACGCTGACATTAGGGTTATCGTCAACTGCACGAAGAATTGTCTCGTCCATTGCAGGTGTCCTCGTTGTTCTAGGTCTTCCCCAGTCGCGAGTCATAGGCTGGAATGTTCCGTGCTCCATAAGACGCCGATCAATTGCTTCGAACGTCTTCCTGTCGGGACACCTTCGTTCTGGAAATCTGTCTCGATACAAACGTACCGCGCCACGGCTATTGCCCCGTGTTAATCCATACATCAAATGGGCACCTGCCAACTCCGCATTTGTAAACATTGCACTGACTGCAAAACCATGTTCGTGATGAACACTAACCTGTTGATGCTACGTACTGGTGTGCTTGATGCTAGTACTGTAGAGCAATGAGTCGCATGTCAACACAAGCACCGAAGTCAACATTACCTTCCTTCAATTGGGCCAACTGGCGGTGAATCGAGGACGTACAGTACATACTGACGAAACTAAAATGAGCTCTGACATGGAAAGTAAGCGTTTCCGGACACATGTCCACATAACATCTTTTCTTTATTTGTGTGTGTGAGGAATGTTTCCTGAAAGTTTGGCCGTACCTTTTTGTAACACCCTGTATGTGTACGACTTATCTTATTCGTAAATTTAGTTATGTGTCATGTCTTTTCAAAATTGAACTTATTCTAAAGCATCTGTTTGGAGGCCTTCAGCCGCGAAGCAAATTTAATTCTTTTAAAAGTGTATTTGTGAACTAAATGATAATAAATTTCAATTGTGAAATGAATCCGACCGCAACTCCCTTGGCCCTTTCCACAATCTTAATTACGTGTTAGCCCTGCGTGATTTAGCGGGCGTTTCACTAACAGATACGTTCGTCGTACGTCCCACATTGATTTCTGCGGTTATCTCACGCAGTGTTGCTTGTCTCTTAGCACTCACAAATCTACGCAAACGGCGCTGTTCTCGGTCGTTGAGTGAAGGCCGCCTGTCACTGTGTTGTTCATGGTGAGAGGTAATGCCTGAAATTTGATATTCTCGGTGCACTCTTGACACTGTGGATCTCGGAGCATTGAATTCTCTAACGATTCCCGAAAAGGAATGCTCCATGTGTCTAGCTCCAAATACCACTCCACGTTCAGAGTCTGTTAATTATCGTCGTGCGGCCATAATCACGTCGGAAACCTTTCCATATGAATCACCTGAGTACAAATGACAGCTCCGCCAATGCACTACGCTTTTATGCCTTGTGTAAACGATACTATAGTCATTTGTATATGCGCACATCTCTATACCACGACTTTCGACACCTCAGTGTATAGTGAGTGAAAGGGTCCTGTAGTCCCCTTTCATTATCATTTTATATGCTTTCCAATGATACAGAACTCTCTGGGTTGCGTGAGTGAATGAATGTGGGTGTGTTTCATTTTGCTATACAGTGGTTTAGTCTGGTGCAGAGAATCAGCGGTGGTCGTACAGAATGGCCAACCCTTGTAGTTTTCAGGTAGGCAAAGAGGTTTGCTCCCCTTGTGTGAAAGTTACCAGTGTTAGGTTGGTGACGGAAGCCTCATATCTGGGTTTTCCTGGCCCCGGGGTCGCGTGGGAGACGCTGGAGTGTGTGAAACGGTCACTCTGATTCCAGCTCGCCGAGGGTCTGCAGCCGAGGTCTCTTCGAAGAAGGGTGAGTTGATTTAACCGCGTGGCGGGTTGTCTCATAGCGAGAGGGGAGCTTTTAGCTGTTGGTCTTGCGTCTCGTCTTATAAAAATTGTTTTACTGGGTCGTAGCAAGGAATGCAACGGTTTGCAGACTTTCAGTTTGATTCCTAATGCAGACTGTGGTCCGTAAGAAGAACGTAGCACAAAGGAATTGCATATGTTGAAGCGATCTCGCGTAGGAAGTGCACCCTCGGTTCAGTGTGAAGGTTTGTGTGGCTGCAACTGAGTGTGTGTACATTCTATTATTTTCCGGACCATGGTAATTTTTGCCTCTTCGTGAGTCTTCTTTGTTTCATTAGTAGCTGTCCGCTGGAAACCATCCACGTGGGTTAACACTAGAGTTTGTTGCCGCTCTGCCATTGCCCGTTGTCTATTCAAATGTGTCCTCTGTAAAATATTAAATGTTCGCGGCTGCGTGGTTTAATGTTGCTAAAATTTGGCCACGGTATGTGGAAATTGTCTCCTTGAACCACGTGGGAACACGAATCTGTTGTGAAACGTACAGGGTTATTACAAATGACTGAAGCGATTTCACAGCTCTACAATAACTTTATTATTTGAGATATTTTCACAATGCTTTGCACACACATACAAAAACTCAAAAAGTTTTTTTAGGCATTCACAAATGTTCGATATGTGCCCCTTTAGTGATTCGGCAGACATCAAGCCGATAATCAAGTTCCTCCCACACTCGGCGCAGCATGTCCCCATCAATGAGGTCGAAAGCATCGTTGATGCGAGCTCGCAGTTCTGGCACATTTCTTGGTAGAGGAAGTTTAAACACTGAATCTTTCACATACCCCACAGAAAGAAATCGCATGGGTTTAAGTCGGGAGAGCGTGGAGACCATGACATGAATTGCTGATCATGATCTCCACCACGACCGAGCCATCGGTTTTCCAATCTCCTGTTTAAGAAATGCCGAACATCATGATGGAAGTGCGGTGGAGCACCATCCTGTTGAAAGATGAAGTCGGCGCTGTCGGTCTCCAGTTGTGGCATGAGCCAATTTTCCAGCATGTCCAGATACACGTGTCCTGTAACGTTTTTTTCGCAGAAGAAAAAGGGGCCGTAAACTTTAAACCGTGAGATTGCACAAAACACGTTAACTTTTGGTGAATTGCGAATTTGCTGCACGAATGCGTGAGGATTCTCTACCGCCCAGATTCGCACATTGTGTCTGTTCACTTCACCATTAAGAAAAAATGTTGCTTCATCACTGAAAACAAGTTTCGCACTGAACGCATCCTCTTCCATGAGCTGTTGCAACCGCGCCGAAAATTCAAAGCGTTTGACTTTGTCATCGGGTGTCAGGACTTGTAGCAATTGTAAACGGTAAGGCTTCTGCTTTATCCTTTTCCGTAAGATTTTATAAACTGTCGGCTGTGGTACGTTTAGCTCCCTGCTTGCTTTATTCGTCGACTTCCGCGGGCTACGCGTGAAACTTGCCCGCACGCGTTCAACCGTTTCTTCGCTCACTGCAGGCCGACCCGTTGATTTCCCCTTACAGAGGCATCCAGAAGCTTTAAACTGCGCATACCATCGCCGAATGGAGTTAGCAGTTGGTGGATCTTTGTTGAACTTCGTCCTGAAGTGTCGTTGCACTGCTATGACTGACTGATGTGAGTGAATTTCAAGCACGACATACGCTTTTTCGGCTCCTGTCGCCATTTTGTCTCACTGCGCTCTCGATCGCTCTGGCGGCAGAAACCTGAAGTGCGGCTTCAGCTGAACAAAACTTTATGAGTTTTTCTACGTATCTGTAGTGTGTCGTGACCATATGTCAATGAATGGAGCTACAGTGAATTTATGAAATCGCTTCAATCATTTGTAATAGCCCTGTATAGCGTTTCACAAGCAATTGCACTTAGTTGCCAGACAACAGCAGTCTATAGATGCATTATATCAATGCTTTAAGGATTAAATAATTTTACCTCCAATCTTATCCAGTGTACCGATGTTACGTCTCCGTTACCTATGCCATTTACCTTGTAGTTTTCCTTGTTATCCAATCCACGGCGTTTCCATGCGCTCAGATCCAATAACTAGTGTCACCTTTTTATTTTAAACAAATGCTTTAGAATAGATCTTGTTATCAGGAATGTTGCTGCAAGCTGCTCTTATGTAAAGTGTCCACGCACTCTTTGCTTTATTTTAATATTTGATTCACGTGGACAATGCCGGGACCATATTAATAATTATATCCCATTCTTTATGAGTGACTTTATAATGAATGTTTTTTATGAGTCTGTCTTATGAATAAATTAAGTAATTTTCCGACTCAGCCCAACCTTTTATTTGTCATTTGGCTAGAGTTGGTGGCGACCCAATCTTTTACGTTGACTTCAATGTCAGATAGCATTTTCTTATTCAAAGTGCGCGTGGATCTTCTAGCCAGCAGGATACATTTAAAGTGCGCTTCACGCTTCTTACACATAGCGAGCCTTTACTCACGCTACTTACATGAGGTTCTGTGAAAAGAACCACACAGGAATTCAGTTAGATCTTGATAAGATTTCAAAGTGGTGAAAAGACTGAAAATGTGCTTCAAATGTTCAGAAATATAAAATGGCCCTCTTCACAAAATGAAAACAACATGATATCCTTTGACCACAACATCAACGAGTCACAATTGGAATCGGTCAACTCATATAAATACCTGGGTGTAATACTTCGCAGGGACATGAAATGGAAAGATCACATATCCTCAGTCATAGGTAAACCAGGTAGCAGAATTCAGTTCATTGATAGAACACTAGGGAAATGCAATCAGTATACGAAGGAGACTGCGCAGAAACACTCCCATGACACATCCTAGAATACTGCTCGAGTGTATGGTATCCGTACCAAATGGAAACAGGGGATATTCAACGAAAAAGACAAAAGCAGCAGTAATGGTCAATGGTTTGTTTGACCAATGGGGGAGAGTCACAGAGATGCTGATGACACTGAACTTGCAGACGCTTGCAGATCGAAGCAAAACCATCCCGCGAAAGCCTAGTTCGTAAGTTTCAAAAACTAGCTTTAAATTATGAATCTATGAATATGCTACAAGCCGCTACGTATTGGTTCAAAATGGTTCAAACGGCTCTGAGCACTATGAGACTTAACATCTGAGGTCATCAGTCGCCTAGAACTTAGAACTACTTAAACCTAACTATCCTAAGGACATCACACACATCCATGCCTGAGGCAGGATTCGAACCTGCGACCGTAGCGGTCGCGCGGTTCCAGACTGAAGCGCCTAGAACCGCTCGGCCACAAAGGCCGGCTACGTATTGGTCCCGCAGGTATAGCGAGAGACGGTTTAGACTGATTACAGCTCCCACTGAGGCGTTTAAGAAATCTCTCTTCCCCCGCTCCGTACGTGAATGGAACGGGAAGAAATCTTAGTAGCTGGTACAGTTATTTATCATGTTTAGCGTTTCACACAGAAAAGACGCACATGTAGCTCTAGGAGTGTGAGAAGAAGCTACATACAGCTCGTGTCTCCTGTACAGGATGAACTAGATAGGTATAGTTTCTGACTATTTTGGTATAAAGAGCCGTAGGCTACTGTGGCGCTTTACGAAGCAGTAATGTAATTATGACTTAAGAGGCTATGTTACTATAATTACACTCCTGGAAATTGAAATAAGAACACCGTGAATTCATTGTCCCAGGAAGGGGAAACTTTATTGACACATTCCTGGGGTCAGATACATCACATGTTCACACTGACAGAACCACAGGCACATACACACAGGCAACAGAGCATGCACAATGTCGGTACTAGTACAGTGTATATCCACCTTTCGCAGCAATGCAGGCTGCTATTCTCCCATGGAGACGATCGTAGAGATGCTGGATGTAGTCCTGTGGAACGGCTTGCCATGCCATTTCCACCTGGCGCCTCAGTTGGACCAGCGTTCGTGCTGGACGTGCAGACCGCGTGAGACGACGCTTCATCCAGTCCCAAACATGCTCAATGGGGGACAGATCCTTACATCTTGCTGGCCAGGGTAGTTGACTTACACCTTCTAGAGCACGTTGGGTGGCACGGGATACATGCGGACGTGCATTGTCCTGTTGGAACAGCAAGTTCCCTTGCCGGTCTAGGAATGGTAGAACGATGGGTTCGATGACGGTTTGGATGTACCGTGCACTATTCAGTGTCCCCTCGACGATCACCAGTGGTGTACGGCCAGTGTAGGAGATCGCTCCCCACACCATGATGCCGGGTGTTGGCCCTGTGTGCCTCGGTCGTATGCAGTCCTGATTGTGGCGCTCACCTGCACGGCGCCAAACACGCATACGACCATCATTGGCACCAAGGCAGAAGCGACTCTCATCGCTGAAGACGACACGTCTCCATTCGTCCCTCCATTCACGCCTGTCGCGACACCACTGGAGGCGGGCTGCACGATGTTGGGGCGTGAGCGGAAGACGGCCTAACGGTGTGCGGGACCGTAGCCCAGCTTCATGGAGACGGTTGCGAATGGTCCTTGCCGATACCCCAGGAGCAACAGTGTCCCTAATTTGCTGGGAAGTGGCGGTGCGGTCCCCTACGGCACTGCGTAGGATCCTACGGTCTTGGTGTGCATCCGTGCGTCGCTGCGGTCCGGTCCCAGGTCGACGGGCACGTGCACCTTCCGCCGACCACTGGCGACAACATCGATGTACTGTGGAGACCTCATGCCCCACGTGTTGAGCAATTCGGCGGTAAGTCCACCCGGCCTCCCGCATTCCCACTATACGCCCTCGCTCAAAGTCCGTCAACTGCACATACGGTTCACGTCCACGCTGTCGCGGCATGCTACCAGTGTTAAAGACTGCGATGGAGCTCCGTATGCCACGGCAAACTGGCTGACACTGACGGCGGCGGTGCACAAATGCTGCGCAGCTAGCGCCATTCGACGGCCAACACCGCGGTTCCTGGTGTGTCCGCTGTGCCGTGCGTGTGATCATTGCTTGTACAGCCCTCTCGCAGTGTCCGGAGCAAGTATGGTGGGTCTGACACACCGGTTTTTTGTGAAAATATTTTCGCAACCGTGAAAAAGGCTGCAACATGTAACAACCAAAACGTAATAACACAAAAGGATAAGGTTACTCGTGGGTGCCTACATGCAGATGGAAAACTGCTGTTACGGGGTTGCTGTCACTGCGGGAACATCTGTGCATATCGCCGTCGTGCTATTTTTTCATTGTGTTCAGTGAACCAATAGACGAGATGGATATCTTCATGAGTAAATCCATCCAAACCGTTGTGTATCACTGTTGATGTACTAACGCTGTTGGGGAAAACCAACCTGCGACTGGACCAAGGCCCAACAGTAAAGTAGGCCTTGTATTGTATTGTATGTTAACCAGGGGCCTAGAAACGACGGAGAGGCTCCGTCCCCGCCGCAGCCGCAGTGGTCGACAACCCCATGTCGACTACCGCAGTCCACTTCACCCCTCCGCCGCCCCAAACCGAACCCAGGGTTATTGTGCGGTTCGGCCCCCGGTGGACCCCCTAGGGTACGTCTCACACCAGACGAGTGTAACCCCTATGTTTGCGTGGTAGAGTAATGGTGGTGTACGCGTACGTGGAGAACTTGTTTGAGCAGCAATCGCCGACATAGTGTAGCTGAGGCGGAATGAACAAGCCCGCATTCGCCGAGGCAGATGAAAACCGCCTAAAAACCATCCACAGACTGGCCGGCTCACCGGACCTCGACACAAGTCCACCGGGCGGATCCGTGCCGGGGACCAGGCGTTCCTTCCCACTCCGGAAAGCCGTGTGTTACACCGCTCGGCTAAATGGGCGAGCTAAGGTAGGCCTTGCTGTTGTCATTAGTAAGTACCATGAGTGAATGGAATAAGTTTGTCTCCAAACAAGACACACAGCGCATAATGTCAAGAATGTAACTGTTGGGCAGATATTTTCAATGCAATACCGACACAAGGGATAAGAAAACAAACGGAATGCAATTACTCGTAAAGAACTACTGGAAACCATCCTCATGTAAAAACAGTCGGAAGATATCCCTGCAACATGTGCGTAAATTTGTCGGTGAAACTATGGTGCACCCTGTATACATGTAAAATGGCCTTTTAGTTAGAATGCGTATTACATGTACCATATGCTGATCCACAGGAATAGACCATACTTTATTTTAAAGTATACTTTGTCGATTAGAAGAGATACGATTTTTAAAATCCGTGTCTGTAATTTGGGTTTAATGTTTTCCATTATATTGTCTGAAGATCTGGTCGTAAGGGAAAGAGGAATTATCATTGGGTCCGACAGAAACGGAAAGAGCTATAATCCTTTCCGATTGTAGAAATTTAGGCATTACAGTTTTTCCTGTTCGAGCATCTCCAACCCTCTTTATCAGGACATCATATAAAGCTGGGTTCACACACGCATCTAATGTGGCGCCACAGCTTGTTACTTTCCGTAGTGGTATCGTGAGCTACCGTTCACATGGGATACGCCAAAAATTCTGCATAGTTGCAGAGCTTTCAGTATAGCGTCAGTAGAAATCATATGAGCGGATATGAGCGTTATAGTGCAGGTTATGGCCTTAGAGCTGTGACAACACTTAAGTGCAAGGAAGACGAAACGCAAATGCTGGCTCCGAAAACAGATTTTGCACAGGGGTGATTCAAGCAAAACAAACACATTTTATAAAAGAAGTAACACTCAGAGGCGAAAATACTGTCTGCGATGGCAAACTAACCAACAGCTGGCACGTAAATATCTTCTGTAGACACGCCACTCTTTCAAGATTGTAAAATCTTATTGTATTCGTTGATATAGGCGTTTTGAATAACTAATTTTTAGTTTAACAGCTGACACATCACACGCTAGAACAATTTCCTGCATATAATTCACAATTTATACAATGCTTGTTCTCACAAATTACGAAGTTTATATGACTCGCTTTTTTGTTGCATATATTAAGTTTATTTATTCCTACGTGGGATATGTCACACAAAACACACACACACACACACACACACACACACACACACACAGCTTCAGAAAATCACACATAGGTTGCTGTTCTTGTAGTTCTAGAAGTTGTGAAAGTGTACCTGCCGACAACTGTTTTCACTTTTTTTCAGAAACAAACGCCGGCCGGGGTGGCCGAGCGGTTCTACGCGCTATAGTCTGGAACCGCTCGACCGCTGCTGTCGCAGATTCGAATCCTGCCCCGGGCATGGATGTGTGTGATGTCCTTAGGTTAGATAGGTTTAAGTAGTTCTAAGTTCTAGGGGACTGATGACCTTAGAAGTTAAGTCCCATAGTGCTCAGCCATTTGAACTATTTTTTGAACCAGAAATAAAATAAAAACAAACTGGAATTGAATAGGGTACAGCAGCGATTACTGCACGTTGACTGCGTCAGAATGCTTGTTTCGCCGTACTGAAGCCAGGGAGCAATGGTGGTAGGAAAGTGGCGCAACAAAGTTCAAAATGGCTCTACACACTATGTGATTTAACATCTGATGTCATCAGTCCCCTAGACTTAGAACCACTTAAACGTAACTAACCTAACGACATTACACACATCCATGCCCGAAGCAGGATTCGAACCTGCGACCGTAACAGCAGCGCTGTTCCGGACTTAAGCGCCTAGAGCCGCTCCGCCACAGCAGCCGGCGCAACAAAGTACAACGAGGCTGAACTGTTTGTGGTATGACAAAAACTGCGTCTCTTAGGTTGCGCCACTAAAAACTGGGAGTTCACACATGTAACTGCAGTATTCCACTAGCTGTGGCGACACTTTTGTTGCGTATGTGAACCTGGCATAAAGGTGGGCAGCGCGTCCCCTCGGCCATTCGACCTGCCCTCGGCCATTCGACCTGACGGGAAAGTCTCGGAGTTGGGACGGGGCGATTAATGAAATCTTCCTCAGTCTTTTCTGGGTGAAAATTTCACTAGGTGCAGTTTACAGGACATCGCTGAGCTAGCTGAAGGGACGGCAGAAAACGTTCGCTAAAATAAACATGGTCCTTAGATATGCAGCGGCCGAGTGTTTCAGGGCATACAATATCTTTTCTAATGTCTCATGGAAGCGTAATGCAGTTAAAGTTACGTGTTTGGTTTTTGACTTGCATTCTTGTGGTGGGAGCAACGCAACACGTGCGTGAGTAGCTAGAGGGGTTAATTGGGAGCACAACTGCTTCGGGCGGGGACGCGTTCGATTGGCTCTTCAATGCTGTCTACACTGGTGGCAGTTAAATACAATCGTCAGAGTTTTTGATTGTGAGCTGCATCTCACTTCTTCCTGATGACTGGTCGTTGAGGCGGAAAGCGTGCTGATACGAGCTCATGTGGGTAGCCACCTAGGCCGCCTCATTCAGATCCTATGGTGAAACGTGTGGTAGTATAGTAGCTAGTTGCTCGCACTCGCAGTTAGGGAGTTTTCTGTGAGCAGAAGCTTGCCACGATTGGAGATAGAAGTTTTCCACCTTGCACTGGACGGTGTACCAGGCTTCGACCGTCAACATCGATGATTTGAAGAGGCGTAATGAGGTAGTAGAATATCGGCATATGCTACTCGCAAAGGAAGTATGGGCTTAACTGGCAGCTGCATCGCGTCGTCTACAGCTGTAGTCATCGAACCAGCTGTAATGAGAACAGCGAGCAATATGAAGTTCTGAGTCAGTAACGAGGAGTTCGACGGTCAGATTTCAGCGTGGACAACATGAGGTTTAGACTAACAGTAACGCGTGTTTGTGTGGCCCACAGAGCTTACGTATGTGGTTGATGATCTCTTGGCCTTTTCTTCTTGTATTATTTGAGTCCAGTAAATACTCATTTTAACAGTTACAATCGCGGAAATACGTTTCGACGAATCATGAGAAAGATAATTGCATTGAATAGTAGAAGCCAACCTCGGGGAAGATCAGTTTGGATTCCGTAGAAACACTGGAACACGTGAGGCAATACTGACCTTACGACTTATCTTAGAAGAAAGATTAAGGAAAGGCAAACCTACGTTTTTAGCATTTGTAGACTTAGAGAAAGCTTTTGACAATGTTGACTGGAATACTCTCTTTCAAATTCTAAAGATGGCAGGGGTAAAATACAGGGAGCGAAAGGCTATTTACAATTTGTACAGAAACCAGATGGCAGTTATGAGTCGAGGGACATGAAAGGGAAGCAGTGGTTGGGAAGGGAGTAAGACAGGGTTGTAGCCTCTCCCCGATGTTGTTCAATCTGTATATTGAGCAAGCAGTAAAGGAAACAAAAGAAAAATTCGGAGTAGGTATTAAAATCCATGGAGAAGAAATAAAAACTTTGAGGTTTGCCGATGACATTGTAATTCTGTCAGGGACAGCAAAGGACTTGGAAGAGCAGTTGAATGGAATGGACAGTGTCTTGAAAGGAGGATATAAGATGAACATCAACAAAAGCAAAACGAGGATAATGGAATGTAGTCGAATTAAGTCGGGTGATGGTGAGGGAATTAGATTAGGAAATGAAACACTTAAAGTAGTAAAGGAGTTTTGCTATTTGGGGAGCAAAATAACTGATGATGGTCGAAGTAGAGAGGATATAAAATGTAGACTGGCAATGGCAAGGAAAGCGTTTCTGAAGAAGAGAAATTTGTTAACATCGAGTATAGATTTAAGTGTCAGGAAGTCATTTCTGAAAGTATTTGTATGGAGTGTAGCCATGTATGGAAGTGAAACATGGACGATAAATAGTTTGGACAAGAAGAGAATAGAAGCTTTCGAAATGTGGTGCTACAGAAGAATGCTGAAGATTAGATGGGTAGATCACATAACTAATGAGGAAGTATTGAATAGGATTGGGGAGAAGAGAAGTTTGTGACACAACTTGACCAGAAGAAGGGATCGGTTGGTAGGACATATTCTGAGGCATCGAGGGATCACCAATTTAGTGTTCGAGGGCAGCGTGGAGGGTAAAAATCGCAGAGGGAGACCAAGAGATGAATACACTAAGCAGATTCAGAAGGATGTAGGTTGCAGTAGGTACTGGTAGATGAAGACCACAACAACAACAACAACAGTTTCGTTAGCAATAACCACTATGGTTTTTTTCTCCACAGATTTTAGGTAAACGAAGGTTACGTGTTATTCGTTACTATCGGTGTGCCGTGTCTTCCGTTAGAGCTATTGATTCACACATAACTTCATTGTTGCGGGCGTTTCTTTAATTATTCATTGTATGTGAAGCAGGTGTTTCCTCATGCGCGTCAGTTTTGTAGCCTCTACGTTCGTGAGGGCTCCCTTCAGCACTACGTCCAGAGTGTCAAGGATCGGTATGAACATCAGCCCAGGAGGGAATCGCAGCCTTAACAAAAAGAAGGGATCGGTTACTATAACACATTCTGAGATATCATAGAATCGTAAATTTGGCGACAAGGAAGAGGGAAAAAAAAACGTGTTTGTGTGTGTGCGTGAAGAGGGGGGCGGGGGAAGGGCGAGGGAGACAAAATATAGAGGGAGACGAAGGCTTGCCTGTAATATCCAGATTTACATCCTGCATCCGGCCACCCTGATTTAGGTTTTCCGTGATTTCCCTAAATCGCTCCAGGCAAATGCAGGGATGGTTCCTTTGAAAGGGCACGGTCGATTTCCTTCCCCGTCCTTCCCTAATCCGATGAGACCGATGACCTCGCTGTTTGGTCTCTTCCCCCAAACAACCCAATCCAATCCAGATTTACATGAGTAGAATATAGGTTGAACGAGTTTTGTAGAAATGAAGAGACTTGCACTGGATGAATGTGCACAACTTTACCAAACCAATCTTCTGACTGAAGACCACGACCATAGTTGCACCAGCAACGACAACAAAATTGATAAAAAGGAAACTGATCATAGAACACAATCGAAACAGCGTGCCTTTAAACTTGGTAACCAGTTTCCACTATACGACCATCGTCAGACCCATTTGACATCTGCGATTAGGCAGCAGCGCCGGGGGCGTCGACGAAGTAATACCTTCTAGTAGATATCAATAATTTGTGGAGAGCAGCCAACTTAAAAAGTGATCAGCGCATAAGCCAAAGGGGAAGAACCCATACATCGTTTGTCGCAAGAAGGCCTTGAGAATCTCGACATCAAGTGATAGAAAGTTTCCTGCTCAAATTTGCTAACGGTTGTGAAATTTGTAGCATCCAGAAAGAATTATTCGATTAAGCCATTCTCAGAGACTGCGTGTTGGAGTGTTCCAGCAATCAGTTCAAATGGTTCAAATGGCTCTGAACACTATGGTACTTAACATCTGTGGTCATTAGTCCCCTAGAACTTAGAACTACTTAAACCTAACTAACCTAAGGACATCACACACGTCCATGCCCGAGGCAGGATTCGAACCTGCGACCAGCAATCAGTGATTAAGACCACAGGAAGAAGAGGACGTGCAGTTAAGCGAATTAATGTCTTGTCTTGGGTGACCGGAAAGGCTAAGGCTGTTCAAAGTTCAGACAGTAAAGAGCCATACAGCAAAGTGCTAGTATGTCCAGTCGAAGGGCGGACAAGTCGTTACAAGAGGAAGCGTCTGACTCATACAGGAAGGCAACGCAAATTCCAGGCCGCAAGCAGTGTGCTGAAAAGACACAGTGGATGGCGGAAACAGGTTTCCGTCGGGCACGTAGGCGTCCGCCAAGAGCTTTGCTACATTCCTGAGAAGTCTGTTAATATTGCTGTTTGCTTGTTGTGCTACGGAATAGGGACTGTAACATGAGACAATTCAATTCACACAATCGGGAAGGAAACTATGTGGAGATGTTTGGGGGATACAATAAAATTCGATTCAAAAAGCACCTCAATCGAACGGAATGGAGGGCAAATGTCACCCTTCAAATGGAGGTTTGTTTCCACTACATCTACATCTAGGTCTATACTCCGTACGCTACCTTATGGTGTGTGACGGACGGTTCTTCTGGATCCACTGTTCTCCACTTCTCTGTTTCGCTCACGAATCACGTGTGGGATGAAGGATTGTCGGTAAACCTCTGTATTAGCTCTTATTTATTGGCTTTCCTCGTTGCCGTCATTTCGCGAATCGTATGTTGGAGGAAGTAATATGTTGCCCGACTTTTGCCGGAAGGCATTTTCTCGGGATATCAGTAGTACATTGTGCATTGTCGTGATGGAAAAGGACTCTTTTGTGGTCCAATCGCCGGCGTTTTTCTTGCAGCTCGGTTTTCAAACGGTCCAATAACGATATTCATCTGTAATAATTTTTCTCTTTTCCAGATAGTCCCAAAAGACAGTCACCATCACTTTTCCGGCCGAAGGAATGGTCTTCGCCTTTTTTTGTGCAGAATCTTCCTTGGTAACCCATTGTTTAGATTGTTGTTTGGTCTCAGGAGTACAGTAATGTATCCATGTTTCATCCACAGTGAGGAAACGACGCTCAAAGTCCTCCGGATTCTTCCTGAACAGCTGCAAACCATCCTTGCAACACTTCACATGATTCCGTTTTTGTTCAAGCGTGAGCAATCGCGGAACCCACCTTGCGGATAGCTTTTTCATGTCCAAATGTTTATACAAAATACTATGTACCCGTTCATTCGAGATGCCCACAGCACTAACAATCTCACACACCTTAACTCTTCTGTCATCCATCACCATATCATGGATTTTATCAATCATTTCTAGAGTCGTAACCTCAACAGGGCGTCCAGAACGTTCAGCTTCACTTGTGCCCATATGGCCACTCCGAAAATTTTGAAACCACTTATAAACTGTTCTAATCGAAGGTGCAGAGTCACCGTAATGTTTATCCTGCTTCTCTTTAGTCTCCTGGGGTGTTTTGATTTTCAGAAAGTAATGGTTAATCACCACACGAAATTCTTTTTCGTCCACTCGACTTCCTTGATTCACACGCCCCTCTTAAATCTCTCCATTATGCACAACGCTTCTTTTGTAGCATCTCACACTGGATTTGTTGAGAATCTGCGGCTAAACAATCCCATGAACGAAACATGCCTCTCTTCGTTGGGTCTACTCTCCCTCGTGTATTAGTCCAACCTGCTAAGGGTCCCAGACTGATTAGCAATAATCAAGAAATTCTACGCTAGTCACTGTTTCCGGTGATCTGTCGTCAATAGTGCAGTCGCATAATAGGGGATTTGTTCGCCTATTTACGTGCAATAGTTTGCGTGTATTTACGTTCATGGTCCTCTCCAGATCTCCCTGCGATTTCAGCATTGGTACTTTGTTACAGACAAGTGCACAATCATCTGCGAACAGCCTTACGAAACTCTGATGTTATCAACTAGATCACTTACACATACACAGAGCGAGGTGGCGCAGTGGTTAGCACATTGGACTCGCATTCGGGAGGACGACGGTTCAATTCCACGTCCGGCCATCCTGATTTAGGTTTTCCGTGATTTCCCTACATCACTTCAGGCAAATGCCGGAATGGTTCCTTTGAAAGGGCACGGCCGATATCCTTCCCTAATCCGAGCTTGTGCTCCGTCTCTAATGACCTCGTTGTCGACGGGACGTTAAACACTAATTTCCCCCTCCTCCACTTACACATACTGTAAACTGTAACAGTCCTATTGCACTTCGTTGGTGTACCTTTACATCTGTCAATATCGTTTCAGTAAGAGCGATGTGTTGAGCTCTGTCTGCAAGGAAACGGGGAACTTAGTACTTTTTCACTATGGGACTGTGCGGAATTGTATGAAATGCCTTCCTGAAGGCAAGGAACACGGCTTAGGCGCTAAAGCTCCGTGCGTTCTAGATCTCATGGGTGAAGAGAATGAGCTGAGTTTCGCAAGTATGTTAACAGAATTCGTGTTGACTTTTATACGATGTGCATTCAAGTTCTAAGGCCTCCGATTTTTTTCTCCAGACTGGAAAGAGATAGAAACATGCGCATTGTTTTAAAATGAGGCTGCGTTCATTGTCAATACGTCCCGGAGATGGCAGCACCGTTCGGCAGATGGAATTTTACCGCCAGCGGCGAGAATGAGAACTGTTTCAATTACTTAAAATGGCGACGTTTTCCTTACTTGAACAGCGTGCAATCAATCGTTTTCTGAATTTGCGTGGTGTGAAACCAATTGAAATTCATCGACAGTTGAAGGAGACATGTGGTGATGGAGTTTTGGATGTGTCGAAAGTGCGTTCGTGGGTGCGACAGTTTAATGAAGGCAGAACATCGTGTGACAACAAACCGAAACAACCTCGGGCTCGCACAAGCCGGTCTGACGACATGATCGAGAAAGTGGAGAGAATTGTTTTGGGGGATTGCTGAATGACTGTTGAACAGATCGCCTCCAGAGTTGGCATTTCTGTGGGTTCTGTGCACACAATCCTGCATGACGACCTGAAAATGCGAAAAGTGTCATCCAGGTGGGTGCCACGAATGCTGACGGACGACCACATGGCTACCCGTGTGGCATGTTGCCAAGCAATGATGACGCCCAACGACAGCATGAATGGGACTTTCTTTTCATCGGTTGTGACAATGGATGAGACGTGGATGCCATTTTTCAATCCAGAAACAAAGCGCCAGTCAGCTCAATGGAAGCACACAGATTCACCGCCACCAAAAAAATTTCGGGGAACCGCCAGTGCTGAAAAAATGATGGTGTCCATGTTCTGGGACAGCGGAGGGCGTAATCCTTACCCATTGCGTTCCAAAGGGCACTACGGTAACAGGTGCATCCTACGAAAATGTTTTGAAGAACACATTCCTTCCTGCACTGCAACAAAAACGTCCGGGAAGGGCTGCGCGTGTGCTGTTTCACCAAGACAACGCACCCGCACATCGAGCTAACGTTACGCAACAGTTTCTTCGTGATAACAACTTTGAAGTGATTCCTCATGCTCCGTACTCACCTGACCTGGCTCCTAGTGACTTTTGGCTTTTTCCAACAATGAAAGACACTCTCCGTGGCCGCACATTCACCAGCCGTGCTGCTATTGCCTCAGCGATTTTGCAGTGGTCAAAACAGACGCCTAAAGAAGCCTTCGCCGCTGCCATGGAATCATGGCGTCAGCGTTGTGAAAAATGTGTACGTCTGCAGGGCGATTACGTCGAGAAGTAACGCCAGTTTCATCGATTTCGGGTGAGTAGTTAATTAGAAAAAAAAATCGGAGGCCTTAGAACTTGAATGCACCTCGTACAGAAGAGTTTCGTTCGGCACAAACGTCACTAGACGGAACCTGAACACAATGTCAGTTCGTTCTGCCGAGTAATGAGCGGTGAAACACAGATTACGAGATGCCATGCGTGATATTTGATACGTGAATTAAGAAACCAGCAGTGATAGAGTTTATTAATGCTCAAAGCAAAATTAATAACGGATGTTCATGACAAAAGATTGGTAAATCTTGCACCCTGCTGAAAACTGAAGGAATAGTAAAAATGTCGACCAAACGTTAATTTTTCTCAAGAAGATATACAAGTATACACTCAAGCACAATTTACAATATGTAGAATGACACATACAGGGCCTGTATATGTCGATTGTATTTTATATTCTTTCAAAGAAACAAATAACGTAGAAACAACTCTTTTTTTCTCCTTCAGTAGAGCTGTATGCTTGCTGTTAAAAACTCTGTTTAATAACGGTTATTTCATCGGTCAGCGCACGGTAACAATATGTCCCAAAGAGCTGTGTGTGAAAACGGGATTTTTTGAAGGGGTCATACACTGAAGTGCCAAAGACACTAGTATAGACATATTAAAATACAGAGATATGTAAACAGGCAGAATACGACGGTGCGGTCGACAACGTCTATGTAAGACAACGAGTGTCTGCCGCAGTTGTTAGATAGGTTACCACTGCTACAATAGCAAGATGTAAATATTTAAGTGAGTTTGAACGTGGTGTTATAGCCGGCGCACGAGCGATGGTTCAAATGGCTCTGAGCACTATGGGACTTAACTTTTGAGGTCATCCGTCCCTTAGAACTTAAAACTACTTAAACCTCACTAACCTAAGGACGTCACACACATTCATACCCGAGGCAGGATTCGAACCTGCGACCGTAGCGGTCGCGCGGTTCCAGGCTGTAGTACCTAGAACCGCTCGGCCACCTCGGCCGGTACGAGCGATGGGACACAGCACCTCCAAGGTAGCGATGAAGAGGGGATTTTCCCGTACGACTATTTCACGAGTGTACCATGAATTTCAGGAATCCGGTAAAACATCAAATCTCAGACATCGCTGCGGCCGGAAAAAGATCCTGCAAGAGCTGGATGAACGACGACTGAAGAGAATCGTCCAGCGTGGCAGAAGTGCAACCCTTCCGCAAATTGCTGCAGGTTTGATTGCTGGCCCACCAACAAGTGTTAGCGTGCGAACCATTCAACGAAACGCCATCGATATGGGCTTTCGGAGCCAAAGGCCCTCTCGAGTACCCTTGATGACTGCACGACACAAAGCTGTACACCTCTCCTGGGCCCGTCAACACCGACACTGGACTGTTGATGACTGGAAACATGTTGCCTGGTCGCACGAGTCTCGTTTCAAATTGTATCGAGCGGTTAGACGCGTACAGGTATAGAGACAAGCTCATGAGTCAATGGACCCCGCATGTCAGCAGGGGACTGTTCAAGCTGGTTGAGGGTCTGTAATGATGTGAGGCGTGCGCAGCTGGAGTGATATGGGACCGATGATACCTCTAGATACGACTCTGACAGGTGACACGTACGTAAGCATTCTGTCTGATCACCTGTATCCATTCATGCTCGCCGGCCGTGGTGGCCAAGCGGATCTAGGCCCTTCAGTCCGGAACCGCGCGACTGCTACGGTCGCAGGTTCGAATCCTGCCTCGGGCATGGATGTGTGTGATGTCCTTAGGTTAGTTAGGTTTAAGTAGTTCTGAGTTCTAGTTGACTTATGACCTCAGATGTTAAGTCCAATTGTGCTCAGAGCCATTTGAACCATTTTAAACCATTCATGCCCATTCCAGCAGGACAACGCGACGCCTCACACGTACAGAATTGCCACACAGAGGCTCCAGGAACGCCCTTTTGAGTTTAAACACTTCCGCTGGCCACCAAACTCCCCAGACATGAACATTACTGAGCATATCTGGGATAGCTTGCAACGTGATTTTCAGAAGAGATTTCCACCCCTCGTACTCAAGAATTTACGGACAGCCCTGCAGGATGCATGGTATCAGTTCCTTCCAGCACTACTTCAGACCATGGCCGAGCCCATGTCATGTCGTGTTGCGGCCCTTGTGCATGCTCGCGGGGGCCATACACGACATTAGGCGGGTGTACCTGTTTCTTTGGCTCTCCGGTGTCTTTCAGGTTTTGTTGATCACAGAGATAAAGCATCAAGTGTTTTGGATAGCCCTTGGCCTAGCGACCAATACCTGTCGGAAGAGGACCGATGACCCAGCAGTTTGGCCCCCCCCCCCTCTCTTTTAAACAAACCAACCAACGTGTAGGAAGAACGGGCTGACTTTAGCCATCCCATAGCACCGATTCAAAATTTAAACATTACACCAGCCCAGGAAAACTGAGTAATCGGTTGGTTCTTTTGCACTAGGTGTGGTCCAGAGCAGTGTTTCTCAAAGTGGAGTCCGAGGACCCCTGGAGGTCAGCAGAATCTAGCCACGGGGTCCGCGACGCCTAAAAATTGAAATGTGTTGTAATAAATTGGAACACATCGCTGTTATACAAGAGATATATTGCACATTACGAAAAAGAAAGCAATTAGAAATTACACCTACATTTGTAAATTTAAATGTTTTCCTACTTTATTAAATTTCAGCCGTTATGGAGGACTACTTGAAGAGAGGAAAATTCCTTTTTTGTTAGGTCACGTCTTAAAAATCACTAGTCAGTAGTACATTGACTGCACAACGCCTCAAGCGGTGCCCCATAATTTTGGGATTTCTAAAGAAAAAAAAATTGTCTTGGAAGGCAGATCGCAACAGAGAAAGAACGTTGTTTTGCTTCAATGAATTTGTCAAAAGATTAAAAATATCAAAACGACATATACACACAACACTGGTTTTTAACCACTCGCTTTCCAAATGCCGAGTGCGACATTGAGTTCTGCAGTGACTTTGCATCTGCTGTCCTCTTATTTTTCGACACAATTCTCTTTAATGACGGTCGGTCACTATCACTCTTAGGGGATGAGGTTTTTCCGCTTTCCTTGTATGCAGCATAAATCTTCGATACGTTGCCTCTTGAAACACCTAACACTTTGGCTCTCTTGGTTGCACAATCATCTACCATATGACCACCAACAATTTGCACACACTCGAATTCACCTAGCTCTTGCATAATGCAGCCACAACAACACTGCTGGGAAAAAACAATTACAACGCCCTTTTAGAGGTTTACAATTCACTCAGGATTTATTGTTGAAACGGTGCATATGGAGTACGTGAAATGATTACATTTACAGATTAAAAGCACAAGCGGTTCTGACGTACGAGATATCGACCCATTGTGAAACACCCTTATAAGTACATGGTGTAGCTTCCATGGGTGGCTGACTCCGGGATCCTGTCGATCCTACAGATGGCGAATTCTGCCTTGGGATACGTTATGCCACGCCTGCCTGACCTGTTCAAGTAGTTCTACAAGAGTTATTGGTTGGTGTGTGTGTCGTCTTTAGCGTAGGTTTAAGTTAGATTAAGTAGTGTGTAAGCTTAGGGACCGATGACCTCAGCAGTTTGGTCCCATAAGACCTTACCACAACTTTTCAACTTCTCGTTCCATTGTATCCCTCACGTTCTCGAATGGAGACGAGTCCCGGAAATAGTGCTGGTCAGGGAAGTAGCTATACGCCTTGCAGAGTACGTTGAGTTTCAAGGGCAGAGTGTGGGCGAACATTAACCTGTTGGAACAATACATCACCCTCCTGTTGCAAGAATGGCAAAAGATATTCTCCGTGTAGCGAAGCAGCTTAAAGCACTTAATAAACGCAATCATTCCGGTCCAAACAGCACACCAATTAGGATCCTTGCTGATACAGTAGTGCCATACTGAGCAACTGCTGACTCGACGAAACATCTGTGTCAAATTCTGGAAAGTTCCACACGTCACACCAATACTCAAGAAAGGAAATACACTGAAGCGCCAAAGAAACTGGTATAGGCATGCGTATTCAAATACTGTGATACGTAAACAGGCTGAATACGGCCCTGCGGCCGGAAACACCTATCTAAGACAAAATGTGTCTGGCGCAGTTGTTAGATCGGTTACTGCTGCAGTTTAGAAAGAATTAAGTCAGTTTGAAAGTGGGGCTATAGTCGGGGCACGAGCGTTGGGACATAGCAACTCCGAGATAGCGATGAAGTGGGGATTTTCCCGTACGACTACTTCACGAGTGTACCATGAATGATACTAAAATGTAAACTTTCACGGCCGGAAATATCATGTCCATTATAATTATCCGGGCTGTTATGCCGTGGTCGGTTGATGAATTCTGAGGTGATTCCCAACGTTTCGTCTCCGACTGCGGGAGACATCTTCAAGGGGGTCCGTAGCTTGATGGAAGGTCCAACACACAGTCAGTAGCGAGCCAGTGTGTGTGTTGGACCTTCCATCAAGCCACGGACCCCCTTGAAGATGTCTCCCGCAGTCGGAGACGAAACGTTGGGAATCACCTCAGAATTCATCAACCGACCACGGCATAACAACCCGGATAATTATAATGGACATGTACCATGAATATCAGGAATCTGGTAAATCATCAAATCTCCGACGTCCCTGCTGACGGAAAAAGATCCTGCAAGAACGGGACCAAAAACGACTGAAGAGAATTGTTCAAAGTGACAGAAGTGCAACCCTTCCGAAAATTGCTGCAGATTTAAATGTCGGGCCATCAACAAGTGTCAGCGTGAGAACCATTCAACGAAACATCATCGATAAGAGCTTTTGGAGTCGAAGGACCACTTGTGTACCCTTGATGACTGAACGACACAAAGCTTTACGCCTCGCCTGGGCTCGTAAACACCGACATTGATGACCTGTAACATGTAGCCTAGTCGGATGAGTCTCGTTTCAAATTGTTTCGAGCGGATGGACGTGCACGGGTGTGGAGACAATCTCATGATTCTATGGACACTGCTTGTTAGCAGGGAATTGTTCAAGCTGGTGGAGGCTCTGTAACGGTCTGGGGCGTGTGCAGTTGCAGTGATATGGGACCCCTGATACGTCTAGATACGACTCTGACAGGTGACACGTGTTTAAGCATCCTATCTCGTCACTGCTTCACTCATGTCCATTGTGCATTTGGATGGACTAGGGCAATTCCAGCAGGACAATGCGACACCCCACACGTACAGAATTGCCACAGAGTGGCTCCTGGAACACTCTTCTGAGTTTAAACACTTCCGGCGGCCACAGACTCCCCAGACATGAACATTATTGAGCATATCTGGGATGACTTGCAACGTGCTGTTCAGAAGAGATATACACCCCCTCGTACTCTTATGGGTTTTTGGACAGCCCTGCAGGATTCACGATGTCAGTTCCCTCCAGCACTACTTCAGACATTAGTCGAGTCCGTGCCATGTCGTATTGCGGCACTTCTGCGTGCTCGCGGGGGCCATACACGATATTAGGCAGGTGCACCTGTTTCTTTGGCTCTTCAATACAGAATGTGTACAAGAGCCAAGATGGAACAGTAAGAGTGGACGAGCAAGAACGAAGTGCTCGGATTAAAAGGGGTGTAGGGTTGGGATGTTTGGGGGAAGAGACCAAACAGCAAGGTTATCGGTCTCATCGGATTAGGGAAGGAAGGGGAAGGAAGTCGGTCGTGCCCCGTTTAAGGAATCATCCCGGTATTTGCCTGGAGCGATTTAGGAAATAGCTGAAAACCTAAATCAGGATGGCTGGACGCAGGATTAAACCGTCGTCCTCCCGAATGCGAGTCCAGTGTGCTAACCACTGCTCCATCTCGCTCGGTCTAAAAGGGGTGTAAGACAGGATGTATAGTCTTTCGCCCCTGCTGTTTAATCTGTACATCGAAGAAGCAATGATGGAAATAAAGTAAAGGTTCAGGAGTGGGATTAAAATTCAAAGCGAAAGGTTATCAATGATACGATTCGCTGATGATATTGCTATCCTGAGTAAAAGTGAAGAAGAATTACATGATCTGCTGATTGGAATGAACAGTCTAATGAGTGCTGAATACGGATTGAGACTAAATAGAAGGAAGACGAAAGTAAGGAGAAGTAGAGGAAATCAGAACAGCTAGTAACTTAACATCAGGTTTGATGATCACGAAGTAGATTAAGTTAAGGAATTCGACTACCTAGGTAGCAAAATAACCAATGACGGATGGAACAAGTGGACCTCAAAAGCAGACTAGCACTGGCAGAAAGGGCATTCCTGGCCAAGAGAAATTTACTAGTATCAAACGTAGGCCTTAATTAGAGGAAGAAATCTCCGAGAATGTACGTTTGGAGCACAGAATTCTATGGTAGTGAAACATGGACATGGGAAAACCGGAACAGAAGAGAATCGAAGCATTTGAGATGTGGTGTACCACAGATGAGGCAGGTCTACCAGTTCAAACGGCTCTGAGCACTATTGGACTTAACATCTGAGGTCATCAGTCACCTAGAACTACTTAAACCTAACTAACCTAAGGACATCACACACATCCATGCCCGAGGCAGGATTCGAACCTGCGACCGTTGCGGTCGTGCAGTTCCGGATTGAAGCGCCTAGAACCGCTCGGCCACACCGGCCGACTGTACCAGTTCCTTTGGCTCTTCAGTGTAGGACTAAGCAGCTGAATTACAGACCCATATCACTAACGCCAAATTGCAGTGGGCTTTTGCAACATATACTCTGTAGGAAAATTATAAATTAGCTCGAACAAAACGATTAATTGACAAATACCCAGCACGCATTCAGAAAATATCATTCTTTATTCCCACGAAGTAATGTGTGCTATCGACGGGGGATTTCGAAATGATTACATCCTTCGTGATTTCTAAAAGGCTTTTGAGACCATCGACGGGGGATCTCAAAATGATTACATATTTCGTGATTTCCAGAAGGCTTTTGACAGCGTTCCCGCAAGAGACTACTGATCAGAATGCGTGCCTGTGGGAGTATCGCTTCAGCTGTGCGACTGGATTCGTGCTTTCCTATCACGAAGGTCACAGTACGTAGTAACCGACGGAAAGTCATCGATTAAAACGGAAGTGATATCTCGTGTCTCACTAGGAAGTGGCGTAGATCCTTTCCTAATCTGTACAAACGATTTCTTTATTTATTTAACTTGATTTCATTAAGGCCGTCAGACCGTCTCTTACACCGGACCAGAGTTTCAATCATACAGTACCCTATTTTACATCATAGTTATCTAAAAATAACAAATTTAATATTACAAATAGTATTAAAATGATTTGACTGTCCACAGTGACAACGTGAGTAAAAACTGACTATGAACTAACGAAGTTAATATTGGCAGTACTTGTACTACTGCAGCTGCTCCCACTAATAGATATAATAGTAATAAAAATAACTATAATAATTTAAATATTAACAATAATAATAATGGCAGATGTAAAAAGAATTCATTGGGTTACAAAACAGATGTTTTCTGATATAGCGAGTTCTGGGGAGAGGAAATACGAAGAGACTGCACCAGCTAAGAATACTGGGAAATAAGGAAGATCTGGTTGGAAAGAACGATGTACAGGGACAATGGTAATCATTATTGTTGCTTTAGAAAACTTAAAACTGTCTTCTGAGGCTGGAGATGTTATTCAGTTCTATAATATAATGCGGGAGATTATTCCACGCTCCGGTTCCACCTACTGAGAAGGATTTGGAGAAAGTGGCTGAACGATGGAGTGGGACAGGAAGGATTCTGCTCCGATGAAAACGGGTGTTTTGCCATGTTGTTCAGACAAGAGAGTTAAGGTTCAAAATGGTTCAAATGGCTCTAAGCACTATGGGACTTAACATCTGAGGTCTTCAGTCCCATAGACTTAGAACTACTTATCCCTGCTAACCTATGGAACACCCCCCCCCCCTCCCCCAATGAACCATGGACCTTGCCGTTTGTGGGGAGGCTTGCGTGCCCCAGCGATACAGATAGCCGTACCGTAGGTGCAACCACAACGGAGGGGTATCTGTTGAGAGGCCAGACAAACGCGTGGTTCCTGAAGAGGGACAACAGCCTTTTCAGTAGTTGCAGGGGCAACAGTCTGGATGATTGACTGACCTGGCCTTGCAACATTAACCAGAACGGCCTTGCTGTGCTGGTACTGCGAACGGCTGAAAGCAAGGGGAAACTACGGCCGTAATTTTTCACGAGGGCATGCAGCTTTACTGTATGGATAAATGATGATGGCGTCCTCCTGGGTAAAATATTCCGGAGGTAAAATAGTCCCCCATTCGGATCTCCGGGCGGGGACTACTCAAGAGGACGTCGTTATCAGGAGAAAGAAAACTGGCGTTCTACGGATCGGAGCGTGGAATGTCAGATCCCTTAATCGGGCAGGTAGGTTAGAAAATTTAAAAAGGGAAATGGATAGGTTAAAGTTAGATATAGTGGGAATTAGTGAAGTTCGGTGGCAGGAGGAACAAGACTTTTGGTCAGGCGAATACAGGGTTATAAATACAAAGTCAAATATGGGTAATGTAGGAGTAGGTTTAATAATGAATAAAAAAATAGGAGTGCGGGTTAGCTACTACAAACAGCGCAGTGAACGCATTATTGTGGCCACGATAGACACGAAGCCTACGGCTACTACAGTAGTACAAGTTTATATGCCAACTAGCTCTGCAGATGACGAAGAAATTGAAGAAATGTATGATGAAATAAAAGAAATTATTCAGATAGTGAATGGAGACGAAAATTTAATAATCATGGGTGACTGGAATTTGGTAGTAGGAAAAGGGAGAGAAGGAAACGTAGTAGGTGAATATGGATTAGCGCTAAGAAATGAAAGAGGAAGCCACCTGGTAGAATTTTGCACAGACCACAACTTAATCATAGCTAACACTTGGTTCAAGAATCGTGAAAGAAGGTTGTATACATGGAAGGACCCTGGAGATACTAAAAGGTTTCAGATAGATTATACAATGGTAAGACAGAGATTTAGGAACCAGATTTTAAATTGTAAGACGTGTGGACTCTGACCACAATCTATAGGTTATGAACTGTAGATTAAAACTGAAGAAACTGCAAAAAGGTGGGAATTTAATGAGATGGGACCTGGATAAACTGACTAAACCAGAGGTTGTACAGAGTTTCAGGGAGAGCGTAAGGGAACAAATGGCAGGAATGGGGGAAAGAAATACAGTAGAAGAAGAATGGGTAGCTTTGAGGGATGAAGTAGTGAAGGCAGCAGAGGATCAAGTAGGTAAAAAGACGAGGGCTAGTAGAAATCCTTGGGTAAAAGAAGAAATATTGAGTTTAATTGATGAAAGGAGAAAATATAAATATGCAGTAAATGAAGCAGGCAAAAAGGAATACAAACGTCTCAAAAATGAGATCGACAGGAAGTGCAAAATGGCTAAGCAGGGATGGCTCGAGGACAAATGTAAGGATGTAGAGGCTTATCTCACTAGGGGTAAGATAGATACTGCCTACAGGAAAATTAAGGAGACCTTTGGAGAGAAGAGAACCACTTGTATGAATATCAAGAGCTCAAATGGAAACCCAGTTCTAAGCAAAGAAGGGAAAGCAGAAAGGTGGAAGGAGTATATAGAGGGTCTATGCAAGGGCGATGTACTTGAGGACAATATTATGGAAATGGAAGAGGATGTAGATGAAGATGAAATGGGAGAAACGATACTGCGTGAAGAGTGTGACAGAGCACTGAAAGACCTGAGTCGAAACAAGGCCCCCGGAGTAGACAACATTCCATTGGAACTACTGACGGCCCTGGGAGAGCCAGTCCTGACAAAACTCAACCATCTGGTGAGCAAGATGTATGAAACAGGCGAAATACCCTCAGACTTCAAGTAGAATATAATAATTCCAATCCCAAAGAAAGCAGGTGTTGACAGATGTGAAAATTACCGAACTATCAGTTTAATAAGTCACGGCTGCAAAGTACTAACACGAATTCTTGACAGACGAATGGAAAAACTATTAGAAGCCGACCTTGGGGAAGGTCAGTTTGGATTACGTAGAAATATTGGAACACGTGAGGCAATACTGACCCTACGGCTTATCTTAGAAGCTAGATTAAGAAAAAGGAAACCTACATTTCTAGCATTTGTAGACTTAGAGAAAGCTTTTGACAATGTTGACTGGAATACTCTCTTTCAAATTCTGAAGGTGGCAGGGGTAAAATATAGGGAGCGAAAGGCTATTTACAATTTGTATAGAAACCAAATGGCAGTTATAAGAGTTGAGGGGCATGAAAGGGAAGCAGTGGTTGGGAAGGGAGTGAGACAGGGTTGTAGCCTCTCCCCGATGCTATTCAATCTGTTTATTGAGCAAGCAGTGAAGGAAACAAAAGAAAAATTTGGAGTAGGTATTAAAATCCATGGAGAAGAAATAAAAACTTTGAGGTTCGCCGATGACATTGTAATTCTGTCAGAGACAGCAAAGGACTTGGAAGAGAAGTTGAACGGAATGGATAGTGTCTTGAAGGGAGGATATAAGATGAACATCAACAAAAGCAAAACGAGGATAATGGAATGTAGTCGAATTAAATCGGGTGATGCTGCGCGAATTAGATTAGGAAATGAGACACTTAAAGTAGTAAAGGAGTTATGCTATTTGGGGAGCAAAATAACTGATGATGGTCGAAGTAGAGAGGATATAAAATGTAGACTGGCAATGGGAAGGAAAGCATTTCTGAAGAAGAGAAATTTGTTAACATCGAGTATTGATTTAAGTGTTAGGAAGTCGCTTCTGAAAGTATTTGTATGGAGTGTAGCCATGTATGGAAGTGAAACATGGACGATAAATAGCTTAGACAAGAAGAGAATAGAATCTTTCGCAATGTGGTGCTACAGAAAACTGCTGAAGATTAGATGGGTAGATCACATAACTAATGAGGAGGTGTTGAATAGGATTGGGGAGAAGAGAAGTTTGTGCCACAACTTGACTAGAAGAAGGGATCGGTTGGTAGGACATGTTCTGAGGCATCAAGGGATCACTAATTTAGTATTGGAGGGTAGCGTGGAGGGTAAAAATCGTAGAGGGAGACCAAGAGATGAATACACCAAGCAAATTCAGAAGGATGTAGGTTGCAGTAGGTACCGGGAGATGAAGAAGCTTGCACAGGATAGAGTAGCATGGAGAGCTGCATCAAACCAGTCTCAGGACTGAACACCACAACAACAACCTAAGGACATCACACACATCCATGCCCGATCCACACACATTCACTTAAGGTCGAAGAGAGATATGGGGGACAATGTAATGGCACACAATCTGAGTGGCCCTCTTATAATGTGTGCAGACGATGCTGTCAGTTACCATCCAGTAAAGTCATCAGAAAATCAAAACCAATGGCGAAATGACTCAGACACGATCTCTCTATGGTGCGAAAAGTGGCACTCTCCGCTACTGTGGTTCAGCACAGAAAATCGGAATATGTTCGTAAGGCAAATGTTTTGGTGAGGAAGGCGGAATGAAGATATACGCAGCTGGTTCCCCACTTTTCCGTCAGAGTTCTTTTACAAAGGAGCATATTCGCCTTTTTTGTGCTCCGACAAAGGCATTTTTCGGAACGTTCCGTTTTTTCTATGTTGCAGTAGGGTGTGCTGCTAACATAAAGCGAATTCTATGGATGAAGAAAGTTTTGACAGTTTATTTAAAAGTTTTGACAGTTTATTTACGTACTTAGACACATTTACATACTTTGACACATACAAACAACAAGTAAAAACGCATAACGTAACGTTAAAAGAAAGTCGTCCCCCATGTAAAACAGGTTTACATTCCACTTCTTTACAGTATACAACATTTTTAGGTTACACCTACACTACACCAAAAAGATCTGATTCGCAAGAACAAAGAATTTTGTAAGACATTAAAATTTTTTGTAAGGCGCTTACGCTGCCAGGTCGTACCGTCGAATAATTTCCAGGTCAAGACAGCGTGTACAGGCGCGAAGCGTGATGTGTCCATTATACAGAGTCAGCGCGTCATAACGTCTTAATTGTGAAAAAGTGGCGACTAAAAACATAGTTTGGTGTCCCATCATCCTCGCGATGACCCCAGAACGCTTGCCGTGTGTTCTCTAAGCCAGTTAAAACTACTTTTACACCTCAGACCGGATACTGCGTGTATAAGTACGGTAGCTTCGAACCTCAGGCCGGATCTGAGTAACGGACAGTGATACCGAAACAAGTTTCTAGGTTCCCCAGAAACATCATCTTAAGAAAATACGGTAAAAATTTCGAAGATTTTCCAAGAGTGGAAATTATATAGGGTGTCCCACATAACATCGGTACGCCTCTCGGCCGGTTAATCATCTCTTGTCGAATTGCTTGTGAAGCGCCTGGGTGCCTCCACTTCCAGCATCTCTTGTAAAGAGGTGTAGCTAGACGTTTTTTAATGCTACTGTTAAATATTCTTTTTTAATTAGTTCATTGTTACTTGAATCTCGGGCGTGAAGCGTACCAGTATTATGTGGAATACCCTGTAGAAGTAGTGGCCATCCCCACAACTAGTGCATTTGGTCCCAAAACGTCATGGTTTTTCGGTAACACATAAAGATTTTCGAAAACGGGAAAATAGAGTTTCTAGAAAAAGTCTAAATACTATACACCTAAAATTTGAGTCATTTGCTATGGTTAGTCATTCATATAATTGCGACCCACGGTGCAGAAACGGCTAAAAGCCAGTTT
Source organism: Schistocerca serialis cubense (assembly GCF_023864345.2). Classification (NCBI taxonomy): domain Eukaryota; kingdom Metazoa; phylum Arthropoda; class Insecta; order Orthoptera; family Acrididae; genus Schistocerca; species Schistocerca serialis. The sequence continues at coordinate 762,897,784 of NC_064641.1, read as the reverse complement.
TGAGAGTTTTCTTCATAAGTGTGGGAACTTTGAACCTCTGGATCTCGGTTCCCCGAGAACATTATCGTAATAACATACATTGACCCCTTATCTTTGCGATCAATAGAACCAGGGATATGAGCACCTGAAAAATCGCATCTCCGCGCGCAGCTTTGTGGAACGTATTTGTGCCGTGCACGGACCGACTGCAAAAGTTGTACTGTTTCTCCTCGCAATCGACAATTTTAAATCTGCAATTTAGTGGAGCCACAGACAAGGAGTTGTCGAAATTCAAGAGAACTCTACATTCTAGGAGGCGACAACTACCCGCTCTTGCCCTCCCTTGCGGAGGCCTGTGTCTTTAACTTTAACGGATGCTATGAAAAGCGCGCCAGTATTTTTAAATGCGGCAGCTTCAGTAGTAGCGACGTCTCTGCCACCTAGTGGCCACATACTTGTTTCTCACTCGCACCGTCATTCCTCACTGGCACCGACAGATGTCACAGCCGTCAAGTCAAGAGAACGGCCTGAGCACTTTGCGACAATCGCTTTCATGTATTATTTACTCGTGCTTTCACAAGAATAGTACAAAAGTTACGACCCTCTCATGTACGTTGCAACTCTTGGGACAAGCATTTTCTTCCATTACGCATCATACACAAATTGCAAGTATCACATATTGGAGTCACGAATTTATTAATTTTTCTGCTTTCTGTCAAACTTAAATTTTATTTTTTGCAACCAACCACAATTATTAAAGAATTAGTTTTAAAAAGTTTTAAACCTGATTTATCAAAGAAGAGAGGAGTACAGAGTCTCAAAAAGTTCTCTTTGCTGTGAACTGGAACAACTCAGTCCCACGGTAACACACACACACACACACACACACACACACAACGATGCACCACGAAGAAATTAGGCGAGTGGGACGGATACCGGTAAGGCGATGGAGGAGATGTTTATGTACGGACAAACAAATGATTAAAATTACAGAAAAACTGCATGATTTATTCAAGAGAAAGAGCTTCCAAACTGAGCAAGTCAATAACGCCTTGGTCCACCTCTGGCCATTTTGCAAGCAGTTATTCGGCTTGGCATTCATTGATAGTGTCTTTGGATGTCTTCAGCCTAGAATCCCACTGACTGGAATAGAACAGTCTGTAGTGACGAATCCCGCTTCGAATTAAGCCTCCGTGACCAGCGAAGACATGTCTGGATATACCCCGGACAGCAGTGGGATACCAATCTAACTGTCGCTCGCCATACGGCCCGACAACCAAAGTGAGGGTCTGGGGTACCATTTCTTTTTATAGTAGAACCCCTTTGGCTGTCATCCGTGGCGGCCTTGCAGCACATTGGTACGTCGACGATATTCTAAGCCCCGTTTTGTTGCCCTTCATGGCAAGCCATCTTGGGCTTACATTTCAGCAAGATAATGCCCGCCCGCACACGGCGAGAATTTCTGCTGCTTGTATTCGTGCTTGCTGAACCCCTCCTTGGCCAGCAAGGTCGCCAGATATCTCCAATTGCGAACGATTGGAGCATTATAGACAGCATCCTCCAACCAGCACGCAATTTTGATGGTCTAACACGCCAATTGTGCAAGATTTGGCACAATGCCCCTCAGGAGGACATCCAACAACTCTATCAATCAATGACAAACCGAATAACGGCTTGCATAAGGACCACAGATGGACCAACGCATTACTGACTTTCTCAATTTCTGAAGCTCTTTATCTTGAATGAATCATCTAATTTTTCTCAAATTGTAATCAGACAAACCGATTCCGCCTATTCGGATAACTCCTTCTTGGTGTATCGTTTTTTTCCCTCAGAATATATGTTTTAAACGTAATACATTCTTGTTCTTGAAGTATCCGTGTGCGGCCCTGCCGACTCAGTCCAGTCCACTAACAAATATTTACATCAAGTCGAAAAAAGGATAGAAGGTCATATCTAGAAATAAGAAACAATGTAATTCGGGGTCCGCAGAGCCTAATGCTGTTGTAGTGGTTTCAATACGATGACAGGCTTGATGTAGCAAGTCTATCCTGTACAAACCGCCTTACCTCTGCGTAACTACCGCGCTATGCATACATCTGAACCTGCTTATCATAGTCAAGCATTAGCACCCCTCTACAACTTAACAACTTTAACTCCCAACACTTCCCGCATTTACCAGATTAACTATTCCTGACGGTTTTAGAAAATGTCCTATCAACAGATCCCTGCTTTCGTTCACGTTGTATCACTAATTTCTGTTCTCGCTGATTCGATTCAGTACTTCATTAGTCATCAGCTCTACCCATATAATCCTAATCCTCCATCGGCTCCTTTCCCCCCTCCCACCACTTCGTTTTTCCTCTCCTTCACAACCCCTTTTCCTTTCCCGTCAGCCGGCCGCGGTGGTCTAGCGGATCTAGGCGCTCAGTCCGGAACCGCGCGACTGCTTCGGCCGCAGGTTCGAATCCTGCCTCGGGCATGGATGTGTGTGATGTCCTTAGGTTAGTTAGGTTTAATTAGTTCTAAGTTCTAGGGGACTGATGACCACAGATGTTTAGTCCCATAGTGCTCAGAGCCATTTGAACCATTTTTTCCCGTCATCTGTCCAGGTTCCCCCCATCTGCCCTCGGCTGTGGTATATCATATTTGTGCCAATTTTTTAGTGCAGTGTTCAAGTGAATGTTCAGTGTTGTTCGTCTTTCCAAAGTGTTGCGAACAGAAACCATGCTGTCGCTGAGTGTAAATTTTATATCTCTTGCGAACAGAAACCACACTGTCGCCATGTTTTTTTTAATTGTCTCTCTTTTCTTTTACCTGTCTGCTTCATATGTATTTTATTAGCATCATGAACCCTTTGTTCTGTGTTTTAAGTTCCACGATTTTCCGCCATTTTACCATTTAAGTCACCGATTTTATCGCCAGATTTTATTATTTATTATCTTCATCTTTTTAAAACAAATTCTGTAGGCTGAAGAGCGGCGTACTAAGCTGCTGCCAGCCCGCCCCCGTTCGGGGGGAATCGAAACTCAATAAAGAAAAAAAAAATCCTAAGCATTTTTCTACAGTATTGGTTTTTAAATAACTTATCTTCACTTATAGTTTGCAATGTTTATTGGCCATGTTTTACTTCTGTATGAGACTACACTCCAGACAAGCACTTATTTACAATACACTTTCACAGAAAAGGTTTTATTGCTGCTGCAAGTCTGCACTTTAAATCCTCTCTACGTCTGCCGTCGTCAGTTATTTTGACGTACGGTATTACCTGGACCGACACGTCTGCAAGTGGCCACCTTAGCCTCAAAAAATCTGTCATTCTGTTCCCGAAACAGCAAATCTTGTATACTGCTTTCAGTGCTTTGTTTCCTAACTCCACCATCACAAGATTTAATATGACTACATTTGATTATCTGAGACGGAATTACTAGTCTGACGTCATAGTGTTTAAGCCAATTAGTGTTTCTCTGTCTACACATTGCTTAAGTTACATAATTCTCATGCTAGATTCTGAGTTTCTCTAAAAGAACAAAGCTGAACAGCAGTGGTTCATAAACCGAAATTCTCAGGAAAAGACTTCCACGCTGCCGAAAAAAAATCAAAAGCTCGCAAGCAGAATGTCATTTTATTGAGCAGTGAGGTGACAGGCAGTTCATCATTGCGCGACGGCGTTCTGAAAAGTAATGCCTCAGAATGTTTCATTTTCTTCTCAATATCGGTTGAGACATTACATGTCATACATATTACCAGGTCGACTTTCTCGCTGCGCTGACGCACGTTGCAACCCTCTGCCTTAGAGGCACCCCCCTCGTAGCGTGTAACGCGGCATTGTGTTACGTAACTACACTGAAGCGCCGAAGAAACTGGTACAGGCATGCGTATTCAAATACAGAGATATGTAAACACTAAAGAGGCAGCATACGGCCCTTCGGTCGGCAACGCCTCTATAAGGCAACAAGTGTCTGACGCAGTTGTTAAATCGGTTACTGTACCTACAATGACAATTTAACAAGATTGAAGTGAGTCTGAACGCGGTGTTATAGTCGGCGCAGAATGGGGATTTTCCCGTATGACCATTTCACTAGTATACCGTGAATATAAGGAATCCGGTAGAACATCAAATCTCCGACATCGCTGCGGCCGGGAAACGACCCTGCAAGAACGGGACCAATGACGACTGCAAAGAATCGTTTAACGTGGCAGAAGGGCAACCCTTCCGCAAATTGCTGCAGATTTAAATGCTGGGTCATCAACAAGGGTTAAAGTGCGAACCATTCAACGGAACATAATCGATATGAGCTTTCGGAGCCCACTCGTATATCCTTGATGACTGCTGCTCACAAAATGTGACGATTTTGACAAGCGTCTGTTATATGCAGACGTCCAGAACGTTGGCTATAGGTGTGGTAATGTTGCACAAGCACTGTTGAAAGCGGTGACACGCCAACGTTACATTGTGCCCAACATACGCGGCAAACGGTCGATACGTCCATCCAACTTTCCGACGGCCCACAGCACGACTCCGTACAAATGCCTGAGTGTACCGCAGAAGTATACTCGTCGGTTCATACTGCTTTCTTTTTATATCCGCTGATAATGCCGGTGTTAAACGCCCGTAAGCTCCTTCTCCTCTCTTCATGTCCGTCGATTAATCCAAGTGGAATCATGTGTCTTTATAAGTTATAGATAACCTTTTACTTCCTGTATTTTTCTCTGCTCTCACAAGAAATTCAAAGAGTGTGCCTCAGTAAACATTGTCAAACGCTTCCTATGACTCTAAAAATGCTATAAACATAAGTCTGCCTCGACTGTTCTGACATTTCTCCAGAACGTAAAATTATCTTTCCCCAAGTTGACTTCTACCAACATTCTTTTGCAAATAATTCACGTTAGTGTTCTGCCTTGTGGGAATATAAATATGACTGCAGTGAAATATGTTTCCCTAATTTGTGCATTGCTGGTCACTAAAATTGCAACGCCAGGTAGAATGTCAAATCACGAAAATTTACTTATTGTGCGTGTACAGTACAGTATAACAAATACATGACCAAATTTGTAAATAATTTGGGGTATTCAGGATGCGAGTTGCCAGATGTCCCGCATGGACATAGAGTCGAACTGAGCCCGGAGGAAGTCCATAAAGTATGTGAGGGCTCTTTTTTTTTTTTTTTTTTTTTTTTTTTTTAAAGAAAATTAAAACCCCTCTTCCCCTTTAGTGGGATGTGGTTAGCCCCCTTTCCTCGCTTTGGTTTACGTTACCATTTTTAAGTAATTAAATTTATTTGCTACTGGCGATTAATATTGCTACATCACGAAGATGACGTATTACAGACGCGAAATTTAACCGACAGGAAGAAGATGCTGTGATATGCAAATGATTAGCTTTTCAGAGCATTCACACAAGGTTGGAGTCGGTGGCGACACCTACAACGTGCTGACAAGACGGAAGTTTCCAACCGATTTCTCATACACAAACAGCAGTTGACCAGCGTTGCCTGGTGAAACGTTGTTGTGATGCCTCGTTTAACGAGGCGTTTCCGACTTTGAGAAAGGTCGGATTGGAGCCTATCGCGATTGCGGTTTATCGTATCGCGACATTACTGCTCACGTTGGTCGAGATCAAATGACTGTTAGCAGAATATGGAATCGGTGGGTTCAGGAGGATAATACGGAACGCCGTGCTGGATCCCAACGGCCTCGTATCCCTAGCAGACAGGAGCGCCTGCGATGGTGCACTCAACGACGAACCTAAGTAAAACGTCATTGTTTCGGATGAATCCAGGTTCTGTTTACAGCATCATGATGGTCGCATTGGTGTTCGGCGATATCGCGGTGAACGCACATTGGAAGCGTGAATTCGTCATCGCCATACTGGCGTATCACCCGGCCTGATGGTATGGGGTGCCATTGGTTACACGTCTCGGTCACCTCTTGTTCACATTGACGGCACTTTGAAGAGAGGACGTTACATTTCAGATGTGTTACGACCCGTGGCTCTACCCTTCATTCGATCCCTGCGAAACCCTACATTTCAGCAGGATAATGCACGACCGCATGTTGCAGGTCCTGTACGGGCCTTTCTGGATACAGAAAATGTTCGACTGCTGCCCTGGCCAGCACATTCTCCAGATCTCTCACCAATTGAAAACGTCTGGTCAATGGTGGCCGAGCAACTGGCTCGTCACAATACGCCAGTCACTACTCTTGATGAACTGTGGTATCGTGTTGAAACTGCATGGGCAGCTGTACCTGCGCACGCCATCCAAGCTCTGTTTGACTCAATGCCCAGGCGTATCAAGGCCGTTATTATGGCCAGAGGTGGTTGTTCTGGGTAGTGATATCTCAGGATCTATGCATCCAAATTGCATGGAAATGTAATCACATGTCAGTTCTAGTATAGTATATTTGTCCAATGAATACCCGTTTATCATCTGCATTTCTTCTTGGTGTAGCAATTTTAATGGCCAGTAGTGTATCTCTATGTATGTTCCACATCTCCTCCTGAACCAATGGACCGATTTCAACCAAACTTGGTACACGTTAATATCTGGGAAGAATCACTGTGTGGTTAAGGACACCCACGCATCAAAGAGGTGAGGGTGGCGGTGAAAAAGAAATGTAACCCGCGACACGAGAATACCCATACTTTGGTCATCCAGTATTTCAGAAAGAAAGCGCTTGCAACAAATTTAACGCATTATTTCAAAAGTTCACGAACCTTTTTCTCGCTCTGACCCCAACAAAATGGTGAAAGGGAAAAAGATTGTCGCTTACTACATTTTCACTGTTCATGCAGTAAAACTGCCATAAGAAGCATGAAACTTTAATTTATTACTTCTTTACTACTAGCTGCATTCGTGACACATTTTACAGGCAGTATTCATATTTACCACTAGATGCTGAAGAGGTAATACCTTCGTAAACACTGAATGCATGAAAAACTACTGCATCACCTAAGACGTATAAATTTATTTATTCGTTGCTACTAACTCTATTCGCAACACTTTCCGCATACAGTATCCAAATTTGCTGCTGAATGTACCTAGATAAATATATCATTGTATGACACATAGTTCAGGCACGAGAAAGACAGCCCGCGGCGCGTACGTCACGAAGGTAGGACTGAACTCGCTCGCTCAGCTCTGCAGACAAAATGCGTTTCTCGACCTGTTAACATGCAGCTGGGTTTGTACGTACTAACGAGAATTGCATCTTCTTCTGGAATTTGCTATTATAAAGTCCTAATAATTAACAGTATTAAATTACAATTTAATTTACGATCAGTATTCGATTTAATGGTATAACGGCTTGTTTTACAGCATTTAGTCTCTCCTGCTAACAGTCCTCATTTCATACGAGAAGTGACGCCTTATGCAAATCATAACCATTTTGGCATGATTTTAATTTTATTGTACCTACCCCAGTACAGCCGTAACAAACTCTAAGTAGGCCTCTGCACTTCTGGTCATTGTAGGGCTAATTACAGTAAGACACCACAGTAGCAGATTCCAGTAAAAGATGCAGTTCTTGTTTGTACTTTCACACCTAGTTATCAGCTAACGGGTGTAGAATCGCAGTTTGTCCGCTGAGTTGAGTGAGCGACCGAGCTCAGGCCTACCTTCGTCACGTCCGCGTCGCGGCCTGTCTCTCTCGCAGGCCTCGGTTCAGGAGATACGAAGTCACAAACACTGAGATACGTGTGGAACTGCCGCATCATGCATGACTTTTTAATTTATTACTTCTTTACTACTTTATTCGCAACCCATTTCGCTGACAACAGGCTCATATGCCGCTGAAGGTACCTGCAAAAAAATATCATTATACAGCACATCGTTCGGGAGATACGACGTCATAAACATTGAGCTGCGTGAAAATGAAACTGCAAGCCGAAATTACAGGTGATATATGTGTACAAATATGTTGCATATGTGTGCTGTATATTTGATACGTGCGTATGCGAGCAAATCCACAGGCAAATAGATCATCCTAAACCCCTGGAACGATTCCAATCAATTTTGGTACACATAGTAGTTACAGTCTGGAAAGAAATAGTGCAGGGTTAGAGTCGCCAGCCTCCTATTGAGACGATTGCGATAACGTGGAGAGAGAAGGAAGGATGAGGAGATGGAGAGACGGCGAGGGGGAAGGAGGAGGAGATGACGCGGACAGGGGAGGGGGAAATGGAGAGAGAGGAGAGGAGGAGATGGACAGAGAAAGAAAAGAGGAGGAGAGGGACAGATGCAGTGGAGGAAGAAATAGGCAGAGAGATGGGGGAGGAGGAGATTAACAGACAGAGGTGGAGGTGGAAATAAACAGAGGAAGAGAAGAGATGGAATATGAAGAGATGAGTACAGAAACGGAAGGGGAGGAAGAGAGGGTCAGAGTGAGGGGAGAGGAGGAGATGGAGAGATGGGGAGGAGAAGACTGGCAGATAGGGGGGTGGGGAGGAAATTGACAAAGAGAGGGGGAGGAGGGGATGGAATTAGATGGGGGAGGACGAGATGGGTAGAGAGGGAAGGAGCAGATGAATAGAGGGGGGAATCCTGAGCGTGCACACGTAGAAGCATTCAGTTCAGTTCAGTGTTGCATTGTTTCTCAACCAAATTGCTGAGGTGTAGCCTCTGTCTGATTGGCAGTGTAGGACGGCCGTTATCGTGTAACAGGATGCTTCAACACAACAGCATTTCCGGGCGTTTTGACTTTACGGCGCGTCAGAGTTTCTGCGAAATCTGTTCATAGCACTGCGCACTGATCTTAGTTCCACGCTCTAAGAGGGCCCCTTCAGTCGAAGAAGACTTGCATGAACACCTTTGTATTTCTTTCGCCAGGGAGATGTGAGATGTTTCCACTGTTGGGTTTGCCGTTTGTACTCGTGCTGTCGAAACATTGTCGGAAGGAATCTTCCTGTTGCGCGATAACGCCCGCGCTCACACTGCCCATCGGACGAAGGCTGCACTTCAGCGAGTTGGTTGGGAAACACTGCAACATCCTCCATATAGCTCGGATCTTTCACTATGTGATTTTCACATCTTTGGCGACCTGAAGAAAGACATGCTTGGGTGCCGGTTTCAGTCGGACAAGGAAGTGTGAGAGTGTGTGCAGCTGTAGATCCATCAGTGGCCAACCCTATTCTATGAAACAGGAATTGATTGTCTCATCTCCCAGTGGGATAAATGTCTTAACACGTGTGGAGGTTAATTTTGAATGTAACCATTTCTTAGCCCCTATGTGGCGGGTGTTCAGTTATCAATTGACTGCCCCTCATATATTCTCAGAATTAATAAGTGAGATTGTCATTGCAATCCCCCCCCTTGAACGATATATGGAGAGATTATGCTGGACGCCCCCATTTTGAGCTCACGTGATTAGTGCACTTACCCTTGGATGAAAGCTATAGGTACATCATTCCATGATGCTCCAACTAATCGGTCGTAGGAGCTAGTGAGTGGTGACGTGCAGGTCTCTTGACAAAGCATGACCAGGTGTTTCAGTGGTTGAAAAATTTAGGGAACATTCTGGCACTTAATACAAGAATTCTGCTCCATAATCTGTGTACAGGTTGGTTCACAATTCCTATTACAGGTTTCTACGGATTATAGAGGGCACATGGTAGATAAAGTTTTGATAACGAATCGAAATGCACCATTTGGATGTAAAATAAGTTTGAAGACCTGATCACTTTCAAATCTCCCGCTTCAAGGTATGCACACAGCTGACTCAATGAGTTCTGACCTGTGTGCTCTGCAGGAGTTGCTCCATGTGACGATCCTGCTGTTGATTGCGTAAGGCATTATCTGTGACGTATGCTTTCATACGCACGGACCACAAACCCTAGTGCCCATCTCTGGAGCACCAGGCTCAACCCTCCATGTATACAGCTTGACAGTTGATAAGGAATGGAGATATTGTTGGACAGGAATAATCACAGGCAATGATGGACGACATGAAACACAGCACATACGTAATAGGGGTGGAGTGGTATATTTATAACGAAAAACGGCACTGATTTCACCTCATGGGAAATTAGGATAGCGAACATAAATAACGTTTAGCTTGGACACGGGTCAGACTCCAGAAATAAGGAGCAATATCGGTCTATCAGCAAGGAGTATGTTCTCCCTCAGGACTAATGCACATTTTGCACCTGTTACTCATGCTGGTTACAAAATTCTTGTGGGATATTGTCCCATTCCACTCTCAAGTGTTTTCAGTTCTTATACGATTTGGGGAGGGGGTGTTCGTCGAGAAACATGTCTTCCAAGAGCATTCCGGGCACATTCCGTAGGGTTTAGATCTGGGGAATACGCAGGCCATTCCATTAGCTAAATAGCGTTACCTTTCAGTGTGCCCAGCACCTCTGAGGTCTTGTGTGGGCAGCTTTGTCGTCCATAACCTCATCGACTTGCCCGCAGGTAGAAGGGCCGAGGGCCCACACCGTCCAGCCCTTATGTGGTGTCCTGATGAAGAGGACTGGAGATGCTCGAACAAGTACTGTAATGCCTCAATTTTTACCAGTGATTATAGCTTTTTTATATTCTGTTGGCCTCAAAAATGACTTTTTTTTTTACTTACAACCAGATCTTCAAATAATACGATGGAAGACATTAACCTCGAATTACAAAGGCTGATTTTACAAATCGTATCTCTTCTATTTGACAAAGCACACTTTAAAATAAAATACAATGTATTCCCGTGGACCAGCATATGGTACATGTAATGTGTGTAAGATGCGTTGTCATTCTGACGAAAAGACCATTTTGCATGTACACAGGGTGAACCAGAATTTAACTAACAAAATTTCGCAAGTTGTCCAGTGATATTTTCCAACTATTTTGGTATAACGGTGGTCTCCAGTGATTCTTTGCAGAGTAATTACATTTTGTTTGTTTCCTTACCCCCATGTACCGTTATTGCAGTGAAAATATCTGCACAACAGTGACATTGTTGACGATACGCGCTGTGTGTCTTGTTTCTTCCATTCACTCACGGTACTTAATCTTGACAACAATAAGGTCTATTTACTGTTGGTCCTCAAGCTTGCATTCAGTACGGCTCGGTCCAGTCTCGGGTTGGTTTTTCCAGTAGTGTTAGTACATTATTAATGACACAATAGTATGGATAGGTTAACTCATCAAGAATCGGCTGATATGCATCTCGTCTATGGGTCCATTGAACACAATGGAGAAACGGCACGACGATACGCTCAGCTGTTTCCGCAGCAACGGAAACCCCTTAACAGCAGTTTTGTATCTGTACACAGGTGCCCACGAATAACCTCGTCCTTTCGTGTTATTACTTTTCGGTGATTGCATGTTACAGCCTTTCTCACTGTTGTGAAAGTACACTACTGGCCATTAAAATTGCTACACCAAGAAGAAATGCAGATGATAAACGGGTATTCATTGGACAAATATATTATACTGGAACTGACATGTGATTACATTTTTACGCAATTTGGGTGCATAGATCCTGAGAAATCAGTACCCAGAACAACCACCTCTGGCCGTAATAACGGCCTTGATACGCCTGGGCATTGAGTCAAACAGAGCTCGGATGGCATGTACAGGTACAGCTGCCTATGCAGCTTCAACACGATACACAGTTCATCAAGAGTAGTGACTGGCGTATTATGACGAGCCAGCTGCTCGGCCACCGTTGACTAGACGTTTTCAGTTGTGTGAGAGATTTTGAGAATGTGTTGGCCAGGGCAGCAGTCGAACATTTTCTGTATCCAGAAAGGCCCGTACAGGAACTGCAGCATGCGGTCGTGCATTATCCTGCTGAAATGTAGGGTTTCGCAGGGATCGAATGAAGGGTAGAGCCACGGGTCGTAACACATCTGAAATGTAGCGTCCACTGTTCAAAGTGTGGTGTCACCGCCAGACACCACACTTGCTAGGTGGTAGCCTTTAAATCGGCCGCGGTCCGGTAGTATACGTCGGACCCGCGTGTCGCCACTATCAGTGATTGCAGACCGAGCGCCGCCACACGGCAGATCTAGAGAGACGTCCTAGCACGCGTCCCAGCCGACTTTGCTAGCGATGGTTCACTGACAAATTACGCTCTCATTTGCCTAGACGATAGTTTGCATAGCTTTCAGCTACGTCATTTGCTACGACCTAGCAAGGCGCCATTATCATTTGCTATCTATCTTGTGATGCATGTACCGTCAGACCGATGTTCACCAATTATGGATTAAAGTTAAGTATTCCAGAAGCAACGTACTTTTTTTTACTAGACTCAACTCCTTTAACTGTTCCAGACCTCACGCCAGCCTGCGTGAGCTTAAACGCGTGCCTTTCGGCTACCTCATAGTGGCTTGGCTATCTTGCCAAGTCACAACAGTTTGGCGACGAGGATGGGATTTAGGGATCGGTGCTGTGCTTGCGCACAAACATGGTTCGCACGATCGCCCTATTGCCTTTGCGTCCAAATTGCTCTCGTCTGCGCAAAGAAATTATTCACAGATAGAGAAAGAAGCTTTGGCTCTCGTATTTGGTGTTACAAAGTTTCATGATTTCTTGTATGGTCGTCACTTTACCATCATCACAGACCACAAACCTTTGACATCGCTTTTTCATCCGATCAAGCCTGTACCTCCACGTACAGCGCAGAAATTCATTCGCTGGTCTATTTTCCTCTCGCAGTACCGCTACGATATCTTGTATCGGTCCACTGCTAAGCACGGAAACGCCGATGCGTTGTCCCGTTTGCCTGTTGCTGAGGATAGAGCATTCGATTCCTCCGAACTTGCTTGCATGTTCATTGATTCGGAAACCGATGACGTGGTCGAATCGTTTCCGATTGATTTTTGTCGTGTAGCTACAGCCACAGCTGCTGACCCTGTCCTTGCTACCGTTCTGCGTTTTGTTGCTACGCAATGGCCCTTGTCAAAGTCACGGATCGAGGATCCGTTGGTTCGCCGATTTTTTGCTCACAAGGAGAGACTTTTTGTTCGACGTGGTGTTTTGTTGTTGCGTTCTGATAATGATCAGTCCAGAGTCGTGGTCCCACGTTCGTTACAGTCCTCTGTTTTACGGCTTCTTCACCAAGGACATTGGGGTATAGTGAGAACGAAACAACTTGCTCGTCAGCACTGTACTTGGTTCTGAATCGATGCTGCGATTACGAATATGTGCTCTTCTTGCATGACATGTGCCAAACAACAATCCGCACCACCACGGAAATTCTTTGCATGGCCACAAGCCACTTCCCCTTGGCAACACTTACACATCGATTTTGCTGGTCCATTCTGGAATGCTCGATGGTTGGTTGTGGTAGATTCATTCAGTAATTTTCCTTTTGTTGTCAGGATGTCTTCCACGACGTCATCTGCCACCATCCAAGCGTTATCTGCTATCTTTTGCATTGAAGGTCTTCCGCAGACTATTGTTTCCGACAATGGCCCACAATTCATGTCCGCAGAATTTCAGTCATTCTGCAAGGCCAATGGTATTCAACATCTGACGTCAGCGCCGTTTTCGCCACAGTCAAACGGTGCCGCTGAACGATTGGTCCGGACTTTCAAGTCACAGATGTTAAAGTTAAAAGAGTCGCATTCTCGGGAGGACGCGTTATTGCTCTTTTTGTCCTCGTATCGCTCTCAGCCCCGAGATGGTCGCTCGCCGGCTGAGTTGCTCCACGGTCGTCTTCATCGAACCTTGATGTCTTTGCTACATCCACCGCATCAGGTTCCTGTGCAGCGGCAGACACCTGCTTTTGCCCCTGGCGACGTTGTCTACTATCGTAACTATCGAGGTTCACGGCGTTGGCTCGCAGGGCGCATTCTTCGCTGCCTCGGCCGCGCTATGTATCTGGTTTTGGGGGCCTCTGGTGAGGTGCGTCGGCATCCCAATCAGCTGCGCCTCTGTCGTCGCACGGGTTCTGCCGCTCCCCGTCTGCTTTCAGCGACGGTGCCGTCCGGTCAGCGCCCTGGGGACCCATCTACTGGCTCGCCTCAGCCCCAGGTGTTACCGACGCTGCCTTCCATTTTGCCCCATGGCGCCGCCACCGCCGCCGCCGCCTGTTCTTCCGCCGGCGACGCCCGAAGTGGACGCGTCGCTGCAACCGCCGGGCGCCTCCCTGGGTCACACGCCGCCGATCGCTTCCCGTGACCCGTTGTCCTCCGCCATGGACTTGTTGCCCGCTCCGGACCATATGGCGTCTTCGCCCGTCGGGTGCCCCGACCCGATGGAGGTCGACTCTTCGGCCCCTCCTCTCTCTTTACGGGCGCATACACTGCATGTTGGCGTGCACCCTGGAGTAGGTTTGCAGGCGTTTCCTAGCTCCCCTCGGGCCGAATGGCAGGGTGCGGGTGGCACAGCCTCGCCTGTTGTTAGGCTCCCCACCTCATCACATACATCAACATGGGGTCCTCCCCACGGCGGGCGGAAGCCTTATAACAAAACCGTACGCCGATTTGCGGGGGAGGAATGTGGTGTCACCGCCAGACCCCACACTTGCTAGGTGGTAGCCTTTAAATCGGCAGCGGTCCGGTAGTATACGTCGGACCCGCGTGTCGCCACTATCAGTGATTGCAAAGTGCAATCAATGCGAACAAGAGGTGACCGAGACGAGTAACCAATGGCACCCCATACCATCACGCCGGGTGATACGCCAGTATGGCGATGACGAATACACGCTTCCAATGTGCGTTCACAGCGATGTCGCCACACACGGATGCGACCAACATGATGCTGTAAACAGAACCTGGATTCATCCGAAAAAATGACGTTTTGCCATTCGTGCACCCAAGTTCGTCGTTGAGTACATCATCGCAGGCGCTCCTGCCTGTGATGCAGCGTCAAGGGTAACCGCTGCCGTGGTCTCCGAGCTGATAGTCCATGCTGCTGGAAACGTCGTCGAACTGTTCGTGCAGACGGTTGTTGTCTTGCAAACGTCCCCATCTGTTGACTCAGGTATCGAGACGTGGCTGCACGATACGTTACAGCCATGTGGATAAGATGCCTGTCATCTCGACTGCTAATGATACGAGGCCGTTGGGATCCAGCACGGCGTTCCGTATTACCCTCTTGAGCCCACCGATTCCATATTCTGGCAACAGTCATTGGATCTCGACCAACGCGATCAGCAATGTCCGATACGATAAACCGCAATCGCGATAGGCTACAATCCGACCTTTATCAAAGTCGGAAACGTGACGGTACGCATTTCACCTCCTTACACGAGGCATCACAACAACGTTTCACCAGGCAACGCCGATCAACTGCTGTATGTGTATGAGAAATCGGTTGGAAACTTTGCCGGCCGTGGTGGCCGAGCGGTTCTAGGCGCTACTGGCAGGAACCGCGCAACCGTTACGGTCGCAGGTTTGAATCCTGCCTCGGGCATGGATGTGTGTGATGTCCTTAGGTTAGTTAGGTTTAAGTAGTTCTAAGTTCTAGGGGACTGATGACCTCAGAAGTTAAGTCCCATAGTGCTCAGAGCCACTTTTGGTTGGAAACTTTCCTCATGTCAGCACGTTGTAAGTGTCGCCACCGGCGCCAACCTTATGTGAATACTCTGAAAAGCTAATCATTTGCATATCACAGCATCATATTCCTGTCGGTTAAATTTCGCGTCTGTAGCACGTCATCTTGGTGGTGTAGCAATTTTAATGGACAGTAGTGTACTTTCACAGAAACAAAGATAATTCTTTTAACAAAGCCTATTATGTCGTAGTTATATTATTACTTCGTAATGCGCCACCAGGAACCAAGGGTCTTTTGGTATAAATACTCAGAAAATACCCCTCAACAAACTAGAATTTTGTTGGTGGAGTTCTGGTTTATACTGTGTAAGTGACATGAGTTATACGTAGCTTCTTCTCTCACTCCTAGAGCTACGTGCGTATCCCCTGTATGTAAAGTAATGAAAACAATTTTCTTTATAACATTAATTCTACATCCACAGCCATACGGTGCCAAACAATGCGAAGTGCATGTCTGAGGGTGCTTACCACAGTACCAGTTATTAAGGTTTCTTCTCGTTCCATTCATGTATGCAACAGGGAAAGAATGATTTAAGTGTCTGAGTGGACGCTGTAATTTGTCTAAACTGTCCTCGCTATCCCTACGGGTCCGATACGTAACGGGTTGCAGTACATTCATAGATTCACAATTTAAAGCTGGTTCTTGAAACTTACTAACAATGCTTCCTCGGTGTAGTTAGCTTCGATCTTCAAGCGTCTGTCAGTTTCTTTTGATGAGCATCTCCGTAACACTCTCCCGCTGGTCAAACAAACCTGTGACCAGTAGTGATGCCTTCTCTTTTCCCTTGCGTATCCCCTATTAGTCCTAACTGCTGCCGGCCGGAGTGGCCGAGCGGTTCTAGGCGCTACACTCTGGAACCGCGCGACCGCTGCGGTCGCAGGTTCGAATCCTGCCTCGGGCATGGGTGTGTGTGATGTCCTTAGGTTAGTTAGGTTTAAGTTGTTCCAAGTTCTAGGGGACTGATGGCCTCAGAAGTTAAGTCCCATAGTGCTCAGTGCCATTCCTAACTGCTACGGGTCCCACACATTTGAACAGTATTCAAGGAAGAGTCGGACGAGTCTTTAGTCTGCAGCCTCTTTTGTGTATCGACTGCGTTTCCCTAGCATTGTATCAGTGAACTGAATTCTGCCACCTGTTTTACTTACTACTGAGCCTATGTGATCGTTCAATTTCATACCCCAACAAAATGTTACGCCCAGGTATTTGTATAAGTGACCGATTTCACTTGTGACTCTTTGATATTGTAGTCATGGCATGTCATGTTTTTTTTCGTTTTGTAAAGTGCACATTTTTACATTGCTGAACATTTAAAGCCAGCTGCCATCTTTGCTTCACTTTGAAATTTTATCGAGATTTGTGCAGCTTTTTCGGATAGTACATCATTATAAATAACTACACCGTCCGCCGAAAGTCTGAGGGTATTAAATGTTGACTGCAAGGTCATTACTACACAACATTAACAACAAGAGTCCTAACACACTTTCCTGGGGCATACTCCAAGTTATTTCTACATCTGTTGATGACTCTCCATCCAAAGTAACTTGATACGTCCTCTCCACCAATGAATCCTCAACCCATTCACAAATTTCGCTTGATACCCCATACGATAGTACTTTTGAGAGCAAGCACAGATGTGCACGGGGTGAAATGTTTTACGGCAATAGAGAAATGCTGCATGTACCTGACCACATTGAATCATGGCTTTCAGGATGTCATGTTAAAAAAAACGCGAGTGGGCTTCACGTAGTCGATGTTTCCATGCTGTTTGGGATGGAGGAGATACCTCGTTATGTTTGAGCTCAGAAAAGTTCTAAGGCTCTACAACACAGTGATCAAAAAGATATTGGAAGTTTGCTTTGTGTTTCACTTCTAATACGCTTCAGGTAGATGAGCACTTCTTCAAACCACTTGAGTCAAGTGTCTGCTCCTGGCAAGTGTGCAAGCACAGTGTCTTGACTCGTGAGTGGACTCTGTACTTAAGAAAGTTCGGACGTAGGAGTTGGTGGACGCAAACACTCTGTGTAATTAAATTCACATCTGCACATCGCATTTCGTCTCCACGTCAATCGCAGCATGTAGAACATCGATGCGGAAGACGTGCTCCTCAATCGACTATTTACGGTGATAAACGTCCCATTCCTTGAGAAATAGGGGAGCATAACAATAAATGTTTTCAGCTCTACTAGACTGTTCTCTGAGCTCTCTGTTTTCAGCTCCAGTCAAGGAGAAGATTTCTACTAACCAGGAGGCTAGACAGTATCAATCATTTAAATACTCCTGTTGTGAAAACGGGAGACACGATTTTTGCATAGGAGATAGGTGTTGCGTCAATCGTGAACTTAGTCTGACCAGTAGAATGAATTGAGTGTTGTAATTGTACAGCTTCTATTTTGCAATTTTTAATAAATATCTTGATAGCACCACTGACACTAATATCTATATTACTTTTCCTTGCAGTGGTGCGCGAATTACACTATGTGATCAAAAGTATTCGTGCATCCGGCTGAAAATGACTTACAAGTTCGTGGTACCCTCCATCGGTAATGTTGGAATTCAATATGGTGTTGGCCCACCCTTATGCCTTGATGACAGCTTCCACTCTCGTAGGCATACGTTCAGTCAGGTGCTGGAAGGTTTCTTGGGGAATGGCTGCCCATTCTTCAGGGAGTGCTGCACTGAGGAGAGGTATCGATGTCGTGCGATGAGGCCTGGCAAGCAGTCGGAGTTCCAAGTCATCCCAACGGTTTTCTGTAGGATTTAGGTCAGGACCCTGTGCAGGCCAATCCATTACAGGGATGTTATTGTCGTGTAACCACTCCGCCACAGGCTGTGCATTATGAAAAGGTGCTAGATCGTGTTGAAAGATGCAATCGCCATCCCCGAACTGCTCTTCAACAGTGAGAAGCAAGAAGGTGTTTGAAACATTAATGTAGGCCTGTGCTGTGATAGTGCCACGCAAAACGACAAGGGGTGCAAGCCCCCTCCATGAAAAACACGACCACATCATAACCCCACCGCCTCCGAATTTTACTGTTGCCACTACACACGCTGGAAGATGACGTTCACCGGGCATTCGCCATACCCACACATCGGATCGTCACATTTTATACCGTAATTCGTCACTTCACACAACGTTTTTCGACTGTTCACTAGTCCAATGTTTACGCTCCGTATCCTAAGCGAAGCGTCGTTTGGCATTTAGCGGCGCGATGTGTGGCTTATGAGCAGCCGCTGAACCACGTGAAATCCAAGTTTCCTCACCTCCTGCCTAACTGTCATAGTGCTTGCAGTAGATCCTGATGCACTTTGGAATTCCTGTGTGGTGGTCTGAATAGATGTCTGCCTATTACACATTATGACCCTCTTCAACTGTCGGCGGTCTCTGTCAGTGAACAGACAAGGTCGGCCTGTACGGTTTTGCACTGTACATGTCCCTTCACGTTTCCACTTCACAATCACATCGGAAACAGTGGACCTAGGGATGTTTAGGAGTGTGGAAATCTCGTGTACAGGCGTATGACATAAGTGACACCCAATCACCTGACCACGTTCGAAGTCCATGAGTTACGCAGAACGCCCCATTCTGGTCTCTCACGATGTCTAATGACTACTGAGGTCGCTGATATCTAGTACCTGGCAGTAGGTGACAGCACGTTGCACCTAATATGAAAAACGTATGTTTCTGGGGGTGTCCGGATACTTTTGATCACATAGTGTATGTTGGCGCAATACTCTTGCACAATTCTGCATATCGTTGTCGTTACTGTGAAACTGTACATTAAGAAAGATACACTTTAAAAGAACATAGTATTCATCATAACTTACGTAACATCACATCTTACATAACTAAAAAACAAAAAATATTTTTTTAAGAGGGCAAAGTATAACATTCTTTTTCATATTAGAACAGAATAGGGATGGTAATGTTATCGATGACAATACCACTAATGCGGAGTTAGTAAATAAAGGTTTCCGAAGTTCCTTCACTAAATAAGACGAAGTAAATATTTCACAATTCTAATCAAAAAATGCTGCCAACATGAGTAGCTTACGAGTAGATAGCCTTGGCGTAGTGAGGCAATTCAAATCACTTGATAAAGGAAAGTCTTGCAGGACAGACTGTATTCCAATTAGGTTCCCTACAGAGTATGCCAATACAATAACCCCATTCTTAGCAACCATACACAACCGCTCGCTCGACGAATGATCCGTACTGAGAGACTGGAAAGTTGCCCAGGTCACATCAATACTCAAGAAAGGAAATAGGAGTAATCCGTTGAATTACAGACGCAGTTCACTGACGTGGATTTGCAGTAGCTTTTGGAACGTACCGGGTGATCAAAAATTCAGTATAAATTTGAAAACTTAATAAACCACGGAATGATGTAGATAGAGAGGTAAAAATTGACACACATGCTTGGAATGACATGGGGTTTTATTAGAACCAAAAAAAAAAAAAAAACACCCTTGTGCGCGTCGTTTGGTGATGATCGTGTGCTCAGCCGCCACTTTCGTCACACTTGGCCTCCCACGTCCCCAGACGACATCTTTAGGGATGCTGAAAGACGCCAATGCCTCACCATAACTCCAGACATGCTTTACAGTGCTGTTCACATTATTCCTCGACTACAGCGATTGTTGAGGAATGATTGTGGACATATTGAGCATTTCCTGTAAAGAACATCATCCTTGCTTTGTCTTACTTTGTTATGCTAATTATTGCCATTCTGATCAGATGAAGCGCCATTTGTCGGTCATTTTTTAAACTTTTGTATTTTTATGGTTTAAATAAAACCCCATGTCATTCCAAGCGTGTGTGTCAATTTGCACCTCTCCATTTATATTATTCCGTGATTTATTCAGTTTTCAAATTTATACTGACTTTTTGATCACCCGGTATAAAGTGTTCGAACACTGTGAATTACCTCTAAGAAAACGATTTATCGACACATAGCACGAATGCAGAAGATATAGTTTTTGTGAAACACAACTAGCTCTTTCTTCTCGTGAAGTAATCAGTGCTATAGACGGAGGTCTCAAATTGGTTCCACATTTCTAGCTTTGCTGAAGGCTATTGATGTCGTTCCTTACAAAAATGGCTTCTGATCTAATTGAGTTCCTGCGGTGCATCGTCTCAGTTGTGCGGCAGGATTTGTGATTTCCTATCAAGCCGGTTACGGTTCGTAGTAATCGACGGATAATAATCAAGTAAAAGTGGAGTGATATCTGGCGTTCCCCAAGTAAGTGTTCCAGGCCGTCTGCTGTTACTAGTCTTTTTTCTTTTTTGAGTTATCAGTCAGTCATCTGACTGGTTTGACGCGGCCCGCCACTAATTCCTCTCCTCTGCCAACCTCTTCATCTTAGAGTAACACTTACAACATACGTCCTCTATTATTTGCTGGATATATGGCAATCTGTGTCTTTCTCTATAGTCTTTTCCCCCCACAGATCCGTCTACTTAATCCTGTTCCTCCTCCTTTTGGCAGTGCTAGTCTGCTTTTGATGCCCTCCCTGCCCCGTCCGTCGTCGGTAATTTTGCTGCCTAGATAGCAGAATTCGTTAACTTCACCTACTTCGTGATCATCAGTCCCGATGTTAAGTTTCTCGCTGTTCTGATTGCTGCTACTTTTCATTACTTTCGTGTTCCTATGATTTACTTTCAATCAATAATCTGTACTCATTAGACTGTTCATTCTCATCAGCAGATCCGACAATTCTTCTTCATTTTCACTGATGACAGCAATTTCATCACCGAATCTTGTCAATGATATCTTTTCATCTTGTATTTTAGCTCCACTCTTGAACCTTTCTTTTATTTCCGTCATTACTTCTTCAACGTATAGATTGAACAGTAGGGGCGAAAGACAACATCCTTGTCTAACACCTATTTAATCCGAGCTAATTTTCCTCAGAATTTCGAACATCTTGTGCCGTTTAACACTGTCGAATGCTTTTTCCACGTCTACAAATCCTATCAAGGTGTCTTAATTTTTCTTCAGTCTTGCTTTCATTATCAACCGCAACGTCAGAACTGCATCTCTGGCGGCTTTACTTTTCGTAAAGCCAAACTGATCGTCATCTAACACATCCTCAATTTTCTTTCCCATTCTTCTGTATATTATTCTTGCCAGCAAGTTTGATGCATGAGCTGTTAAGCTGATTGTGCGATAATTCTCGCACTTGTCAGTTGCTGCACTTGTCAGTTCCTGCAGTCTTCGGAAGTCATTCTACGCACCGACGTGAATAATAGTTTTGTTGCCACTGAATGTTATCCATCCCTTCTGCCTTATTTGATCTTTAGTCTTCCAAGGTCTTTTAAATTTTGATTGTAATATGGATCCCCTATCTCCTTTATATCGACTCCTGTTTCTTCTTCTGTCAGATGAGACAACTCTTTCCCCTCAGGGAGGCCTTCATTGTACTCTTTCCACCTATCTGCTCTCTCTCCTCTGCATTTAACAGTGGAGTTCCCATTGCCCTCTTAATGTTACCTCTCTTGCTTTTAATTTCATCGAAGGCTGTTTTGTCTTTTCTATATTCTGAGTCAGTCCTTCCGACAATCAGTTCTCTCTCGATTTCTTCACATCTTTCCTGAAGCCATTTCGCCGCAGCTACCCTGCAAATCCTGTTAATTTCATTCCTAAGGGATTTGTGATTCTGTACTCCTGAATTTCACTGAACACTTTTGTACTTCCTTCTTTCATCGATCAACTAAATTTCTTCTGTTAACCACGGTTTCTTCGCAGTTGCCGTCTTTGTACCTATGTTTTCCTTTCCAACTTCTGTAACTCCCCTTTTTAGAGATGTCCATTTCTCTTCAACTGAACTGCCTGCTGAGCTATTCCTTATAGCAGTATCTATATCCTTTCTCAGTATTTCTGTATCCCAATTCTTTGCATATTGATTCTCCCTGGCTAGTCTCTTAAACTTCAGCCAGCTCTTTATCACTACTGAATTGTAATCTGAATCTGTATCTGCTCCTGAGTACGTTTTACAATCCAGTATCTGATTTCGGAATCTCTACCTGTCCATAATGTAATCTGACTGAAATCTTTACGTATCTCCCGGCTTTTTCCAAGTATGTCTCCTTGTCTTGTGATTCTTGAACAGAGTATTCGCTATTACTAACTGAAATTCATTGCAGAATTCAATTAGTCTTTCTCCTCTCCCATGCCTAGTACCATGCCCATGTTGTCTCGTAACCTTTTCTTCTACTTCTTCCCCTACAACTGCATTCCAGTCCACTATGACCACTAGATTTTCATCTCCCTTTACGTACTGAATCACCAGTTCGATATCCTCACATACTTTCACAACCCTATCACTGAACCGTTCACAGCAACACACTCTCTGCCCTACCTTCCTACTCATAACGAATCTGCACCAGTTATACCATTTTCTACTGCTGCTGATATTACCCTATACTTATCTGACCAGAAATCTTTGTCTTATTTCAATTTCACTTCACTGACCTCCACTATGTCTAGATTGAACCTTTGCATTTCCCTTTCCAGATTTTCTACCTTCTCTAGCACGTTCAAACTCCTGACATTCCACGCCCCGACTCGCAGAACGTTACCCTTTCTTTGGTTATTAAATCTTTTTCTACCGTCATCTCTTCCTTGACGGTGCGCCCCCGCAGGTCCGAATGGGGGACTATTCCTGAATATTCTGCCAATGGAGAGATCATCATGACACTTTTTCAATTACAAGCCACATGTCCCGTGGATACACATTACGTTTTTTTTTTTTTTTTTTTTAATTCAGTGATTGCCAGTGCCTTCTACATCCTTATGCCATTGATCATCGCTGATTCTTCCGCCTTTTAGGGGCAGTTTCCCACCACAAATACAAGAGACAGCACGAACCTCAGTCCGCTCCTCCGCCCTCTTTGACATGGCCGTTGGCAGAATGATGATGACTTCTTATGTCGGAAGTCCTCGGCCTCCAATACTAATGATTTTTATTGAAAATATGAACGGTGGCGGGGTTAGAACCTGGGACTGAGGACGTTTTGATTTTTGTTAAAAAGATGCTACTGTTTTGTGTTCGTTGCATTTGATCGTGGCGGATGTCACCCGTTGATGCTCATCGTTGATCCCATCACTCCGTTTCTTTATTACGGAGAGCAGCCACCCCTCTGAACAAACACGCTCAGCTACCGTACCGGCATCCTTAGACCCTATATAAAACTCTAGTCTATAGAAGCAATTTAGGAGACAATCTGAGCAGCCCCCTTAGCTTGTTTTCCGATGATGCTGTCATTTACCATCTCGTATAGTCATCAGAATATCAAAACCAAATACAAAATGATTAAAAAAATATCTGTATGGTGCGAAAAGTGGCGATTGTGATTTTAAATAATGAAAAGTGTGAGGTCATCCACACGAGTACTAAAAGGAAGCAATTAAATTTCGGCTATGAATCACACTGATATAATGGCTGTCAGTTCAACTAAATGCCTAGGGACTAGAGTTACGAACAACTTAAACTGAAACGATCACACAGATAATAGTATGAGGAAGGCAAAACAAAGACTGCCTTTTATTGGCAGAATACCTAGAAGATGCAACAGGTCTGCTAAAGAGACTGTCTACACTACGCTTGGGCATCCTCTGCTAGAGTATTTGTATGCGGTTTGGGATCCTTACCGGATAGGATTGACAGAGCACATCGCAAAAGTCCAAAGAAGGGTAGTTCGTTTTGTATTATTGCGAAACAGCGGGGAGAGAATGTCACGGATACGATACGCCAGTTGGGATGACAATCATTAAAACAAACGCGTTCTTCGTTGCAGCGAGATATTCTCATGAAATTTCAATCGCAACTTTCGTCCCCGAGTGCTGAAATATTTTGTCGTCGCCGCTTCCATATGGAGAAATCATCCTCGTAATGAAATAAGAGAAATCAAAATTGGTACAGACAGATTTAGATGTTCAATTTTCCCGCCCGCTTTTCGAGAGTGGAACGGTGGAGACATAGTGTGAACGTTCTTCGATGAACCCTCTGCCAGACACTTAAGTATGAATTGCACAGTAGTCCTGTAGATATGCGTCATAAAAAAGGAAAAGTAGGATATACACGTTAAAACAAGCAGAACACGAGCCGAATTCGTATGTAAGAGTATGTATCGTAGAACATTACGTAGACAACTGGTGGTGCATTTGCTCTTTTTCCGGCTGTGGCGTTGTCGACTCAGCTTGGACAGGGACGCACAGCATCCGACAGCGAACGCAGGAGCGGGTGGGCGAAATCTCGGCGTGCAAGTAGTCCGTGACGTAGTGAGCAGGTAGTTTCCGGGAATGCTGTGTGTAAATTTCACAGATTACTAGTTGAGTGCAAATTTCACTGTATGCAGTTTTCGTATATCCCGTCTAAAAAGACGGACACACTCCAGAACGCAATCCCTGCAACACTGCTCTGCTGTGACAGTACCCCGCGCAAAGATCCGCAGCAGTGTTCGGCCATTGTCCATGATGCCGATCCACATCATAACGCCTGGACCATCCAGATTACATTGTTGAGCATTCTGTGGTGTGCTCTCCATACTAATTGGCCGCCAGAATCACTTGCCAAACTGAAGCGGGATTTGTCGGAGAACATGACTCTGAACAACTGTTACTGATCCCAAACATCATGACTCCTACACCAACGAACTCTTTTTCAACGATGGTGTGGTTGGAATGAGGTGCATTTAACAGGCTTCCGAGCATACAAAGCGGCCTGATTTAATCGCAGCGAAACGATTCTTGCAGTCAGGTGCAGCGGTGGCGGTTGCGAAGACTGCAGCGAAATATCTGTTCCTTTTCGCCACTAGGACAATTTATCGATCCTCTTGCGGTGTTGTGGTGCATCTATGACCGGCATTTACACCTTTAGCGGCCGTTTTTAATCGCAAGGTGACACTTCTGGACACATTCAGTACTGTGGCCACGATGGCTTCACTTTGACCGATTTTCAGCCGTTTAACTGCTCGTCCACAATCATAAGCACTCAAATGTCTTCCAGACAAGTTGCCGTACCACATGGAATGTCGCACTATTCGGTTACACAACAACTTTCGTCAAACACCGTACTGCACGAACTGTTGAATGCATACAGGACGTTCGTGCATAGGCTTAACTTTTCCTTTTACTATCATTGATTGGGTGCTCCGTAGCAACCGTCGGTTGTTCGGAAGCAACTGGCAATTGTTCCTTAGCAATGTCAAGCAGTGTAGTTGCGAACGTGCCAGTTTCTCGCAGCCATTGTTGCGGTCGGACGAAAATGGTACATCAGAATTTTCTATACAAACGGCACGTATCCAGACATGGGCTCCTTATCAAAATTTTGTCTGCTAAGTGCTCTCTGCAAGCCCTAAAGTGTTTTGCAGGAACTGTGAAACATCCGGTATATGTCTAGCGCAGCTTCAGTTATTTGGAGCTTGATATAATTTTCGTCTAATACATCTTGTATCTCTTCTTACTGTAATTTTCTCACCTCACTCGTTTCGAATCTGATATGAAAGTGGCGCAGTACTTCCACATTCTCATATTGTTTAGCTCAAGCACTCTCTGGGTGTCTTAATTCTCTTGATATCTTTTGAACATTGCCAAACTTCCTATTTTATTTTGAGAAAACGCGCCTCCGCAATTGAACTACTGTCGATTTACAATAAACGCACTTCTATTGCAACAGCCATTTTTGCGGCTGTTAAGAAATAACTTGGAAAGGGAAAATTGGTGTTTCCTTAGTTAACAGCTAGAATTAAACTAATGTTGAATGAGAAAGCATTTTATTGATGGAAGTCCGCTTCGGATATAAAGTTGCTGGGTAGTAGCGTTCAGATGTCGACATACGTTTTCAGCTGCAGCTTCTAGCATGCACACTGGATAAACACGACACGGTAGCCTAGACACAAAGTAAGCTGAAGAGCGCGTGTTACGTCGCGGGCGACTGTTTTGAACGTGTCGTTCCACTCATGTCCTTCCCTGCACACACCTGCGCGTGCAACGTTTCGGTCACGCCATGGGATTGGTTGGCTCACGGTGACGTAATCGTTTCCCACCTAGCACGTCTTCCGTTTGAACCCTGGCAAAGTTTTTTTTTACTTTTTTATTTATTTAATTTTTTATTTTAGCCGTAGGCAACATTAACTGTACAGCCAGCAACAGTACAAAGTTAACACAAAAATGTGAGTTCAAGTAGACTGACAGAGTAAGCTTAGCTTTGGGGATGATCTGGGGTTCCCATTTTGCATTTATGCGGACCTGGAAGTATTTTCGACATTTAGTGTAGCGTCCGCATACATTTCCAAGATTTCTGATAATGTCCGCATTTTTGGTTTTTGGAATTAGGATCTTTTGATTTTTGTTTCCATCTCGCATCGTCAGAAATTTACATAGTTTTTACTTCGGTTATGGGATTACACTATTTGTTATTGGCTTACAATTGATATGTTAGGCTACTAAAACCGAAAATATTGATTTATATTGCTTACAGAGGATATTTTTAGCTTACAATTAGCTGTGAAGTATACGGTCCTTGGCTGTAATAGTTCCCCTTCCCTCCGATTTTCACTTAACAGTTTACTTTGTGTGATACCACCATTGGACAACATAAAATTGTACTAATAATGTTTCATTCTGTAGTTCTAAGGAGATTAGTCCAGATCTCGATATGAACATGACCGGCAGTGTTTTGTGTTTCATTTAAAACCAAAAACATCCCAATCCGGTACCGATAACCTGGACTACGCTGCAGATAAGAGGCACAGCATCAACTTTCATACACTACTGGCCATTAAAATTGCTACACCAAGAAGAAATGCAGATGATAAACGGGTATTCATTGGACAAATATATTATACTAGTACTGACATGTGATTACATTTTCACGCAATATGGGTGCATAGATCCCGATAATTCAGTACTCAGAACCACCACCTCTGGCCGTAATAGCGGCCTTGATACGCCTGGACATTGAGTCAAACAGAGCTTGGATGGCGTGTACAGGTACAGCTGCCCATGCAGCTTCAACACAATACCACAGTTCATCAAGAGTAGTGACTGGCGTATTGTGACGAGCCATTTGCTCGGTCATCGTGGACAAGACGTTTTCAATTGGTGAGAGATCTGGAGAATGTGCTGGCCAGGGCAGCAGTCGAATATTTCCTGTATCCAGAGAAGTCCGTACAGGACCTGCAACATGCGGTCATGCATTATTCTGCAGGGATGTAGGGTTTCGCAGGGATCGAATGAAGGGTAGAGCCACGGGTCGTAACACATCTGAAATGTAACGTCCACTGTTCAAAGTGCCGTCAGTGCGAACAAGAGGTGACCGAAACGTGTAATCAATGGCACCCCATACCATCACGCCGGGTGATACGCCAGTATGGCGATGATGAATACACGGTTCCAATGTGCGTTCACCGCGATGTCGCCAAACACGGATGTGACCCTCATGATGCTGTAAACAAAACCTGGATTCATCCGAAGAAACGACGTTTTGCCATTCGTGCACCCAGGTTCGTCGTTGAGTACATCATCACAGGCGCTCCTGTCTGTGATGCAGCGTCAAGGGTAAGCGCAGCCATGGTCTCCGAGCTGATAGTCCATGCTGCTGCAAACGTCGTCGAACTGTTGCTGCAGACGGTTGTTGACTTTCAAACGTCCCCATCTGTTGACTCAGGGATCGAGACGTGGCTGCACGATCCGTTACAGCCATGCGGATAAGATGCCTGTCATCTCGGTTGCTAGTGATACGAGGCCGTTGGGATCCAGCACGGCGTTCCGTATTACCCTCCTGAACCCACCGACTCCATATTCTGCTAACAGTCATTGGATCTCGACCAATGCAAGCAGCAATGTCGCGATACGATAAACCGCAATCGCGATAGGCTACATTCCGACCTTTATCAAAGTCGGAAACGTGATGGTACGCATTTCTCCTCCTTACACGAGGCAACACAACAACGTTTCACCAGGCAACGCCGGTCAACTGCTGTTTGTGTATGAGAAATCGGTTGGAAACTTTCCTCATGACAGCACGTTGTAGGTGTCGCCACCGGCGCCAACCTTGTGTGAATGCTCTGAAAAGCTAATCATTTGCACATCACAGCATCTTCTTCCTGTCGGTTAAATTTCGCGTCTGTAGCAAGTCATCTTCGTGGTGTAGCAATTTTAATGGCCAGTAGTGTACGCGTCATCTGTCAGAATTGTATCTAGACGTATCAAGGGTCCCATACCAGTGCAACTGCACACGTCCCACGGCATTTCAGAGCCTCCACCAGCTTGAACAGTCCCCTGCCGAACGCTTCTCTTCATCCGTTGCTGGCCCCGTTCTTGAAGGATCTTCTTCAGGCCGCAGCGACGTCACAGATTTCATGTTTTACCGGATTCCTGATATTCACGGTACATTCGTGAAATGGTCGTACGGGACAATCCACATTTCATCGTTACGTCGCTTCATCGCTACGTACGCCAACCATAACACCACGTTCAAACTCACTTAAATCTTGATAACCTGCCACTGTAGCAGTAATGACCGATCTAACTGTGCGAGACACTTGTCTTATACAGGTGGTGCCGGCCGCAGCGCTGTGTTCTGCCTGTTTACATATCTCTGTATTTGAATACGCATGCCTGTACCTGTTTCTTTGCTGCTGCCTTCCTCGACATTAAAACAGACTTTCCGAGCCATAGTGGGACCGCGCAGCCCCGTGTGTACCAAGGAACATACAAGACTGGAAATGTAAGCCATCAGGAAGCGCGTTGCCATTCGTCAGCTATTTACCGCTAGACAGACAACGCAACCACCTCTTCGCATCACAAATGCGTTTGGAGGTGTGCCAAATGCCCATATACGATAAATGTGGAAATAAACGACCCGGGGATTCAACGTGCCTATTCCGAGCGAAGAGTAAAGTAATAATTGCGTTCAAATGGCTCTGAGCACTATGGGACTTAACTTCTAAGGTCATCAGTCCCCTAGAACTTAGAACTACTTAAACCTAACTAACCTAAGGACATCACACACATCCATGCCCGAGGCAGGATTCGAACCTGCGACCGTAGCGGTCGCGCGGTTCCAGACTGTAGCGCCTTTAACCGCTTGGCCACCAAGGCCGGCAATAATTGCGTTATCCGGGAATCTAGATCTTACTTAGAATATTTCCCGGGGGGGGGGGGGGAGGTTCCTTAGAACCCAAAAAACTACACTCCTCTAACCCCTCCCCTTGCCATATCACCATGTTCGGATATGTCAACAGCGTTTGCATTACAACTCTCGTACATTGATGATCTCAGCGTCTAACTAAGCTGGTATCCACTGCAGCGTGTCAAAATAATTATTCTGTCTTTCATGAATATGAACCACGTCAGGAATTTCAACATAGATTTTTGTCTAACACATATGCCAACATTGGTCATCAAGCCTGACATCAGGGGGTGAATGCAACCGTATTTACAACCTACAAGCACTGTTTACGGCTTCTACGGCTCTACTTCCTCTTTGAATAGCGAACGGTAGACACGGAAGTAACCGGTTTTATTCATGCTGGTAGGAGAAATTTTCCCCATCGGTATTAGGCCAGCAAGAGGAAAAGAGGTGGCATGAAGTTTCCTCAACATCAGACTGGATAAAAATTCCAAACACCTACGCAGTGTCTCGAAAAGTGAGTGCATGTGACATTGTTGATGGTGAACCATCTGTCAGATGCCGACGTTAAGTCCGGCAGTGCTTTAGGTGACATTGAAGAGGAGTACGCTATCTGCCGGTACTGGGTTTCTACAGTTACGAGACACTCCGTTTTTGACAGATTCTTCCGTTTTTTTTGCACTACTTTTTTTCCTCCGTTTATTTTTTACCGGGAGTGAATATTCTCCGGTTTTGTACACTCCTGGAAATGGAAAAAAGAACACATTGACACCGGTGTGTCAGACCCACCATACTTGCTCCGGACACTGCGAGAGGGCTGTACAAGCAATGATCACACGCACGGCACAGCGGACACATCAGGAACCGCGGTGTTGGCCGTCGAATGGCGCTAGCTGCGCAGCATTTGTGCACCGCCGCCGTCAGTGTCAGCCAGTTTGCCGTGGCATACGGAGCTCCATCGCAGTCTTTAACACTGGTAGCATGCCGCGACAGCGTGGACGTGAACCGCATGTGCAGTTGACGGACTTTGAGCGAGGGCGTATAGTGGGCATGCGGGAGGCCGGGTGGACGTACCGCCGAATTGCTCAACACGTGGGGCGTGAGGTCTCCACAGTACATCGACGTTGTCGCCAGTGGTCGGCGGAAGGTGCACGTGCCCGTCGACCTGGGACCGGACCGCAGCGACGCACGGATGCACGCCAAGACCGTAGGATCCTACGCAGTGCCGTAGGGGACCGCACCGCCACTTCCCAGCAAATTAGGGACACTGTTGCTCCTGGGGTATCGGCGAGGACCATTCGCAACCGTCTCCATGAAGCTGGGCTACGGTCCCGCACACCGTTAGGCCGTCTTCCGCTCACGCCCCAACATCGTGCAGCCCGCCTCCAGTGGTGTTGCGACAGGCGTGAATGGAGGGACGAATGGAGACGTGTCGTCTTCAGCGATGAGATTCGCTTCTGCCTTGGTGCCAATGATGGTCGTATGCGTGTTTGGCGCCGTGCCGGTGAGCGCCACAATCAGGACTGCATACGACCGAGGCACACAGGGCCAACACCCGGCATCATGGTGTGGGGAGCGATCTCCTACACTGGCCGTACACCACTGGTGATCGTCGAGGGGACACTGAATAGTGCACGGTACATCCAAACCGTCTTCGAACCCATCGTTCTACCATTCCTAGACCGACAAGGGAACTTGCTGTTCGAACAGGACAATGCACGTCCGCATGTATCCCGTGCCACCCAACGTGCTCTAGAAGGTGTAAGTCAACTACCCTGGCCAGCAAGATCTCCGGATCTGTCCCCCATTGAGCATGTTTGGGACTGGATGAAGCGTCGTCTCACGCGGTCTGCACGTCCAGCACGAACGTTGGTCCAACTGAGGCGCCAGGTGGAAATGGCATGGCAAGTCGTTCCACAGGACTACATCCAGCATCTCTACGATCGTCTCCATGGGAGAATAGTAGCCTGCATTGCTGCGAAAGGTGGATATACACTGTACTAGTGCCGACATTGTGCATGCTCTGTTGCCTGTGTCTATGTGCCTGTGGTTCTGTCAGTGTGATCATGTGATGTATCTGACCCCAGGAATGTGTCAATAAAGTTTCCCCTTCCTGGGACAATGAATTCACGGTGTTCTTATTTCAATTTCCAGGAGTGTATTTAAGTCTATCATGAATTCTATTTTAAAGTATAAATACAATCTTAAAACTTATCCTCTTCTTATAGTTTCTTTGGTTATGAGTTACTGGAAATGGTAGCTACACTATGTGATCAAAAGTATCCGGTCACCTGGCTGGCGCCCTCCATCAGAAAAGCTGTAATTCAATATGTTGTTGGCCCACCCTTAGCCTTGATGACATCTCCCACTCTCGCATGCATACGTTTAATCCGGTGCTAGAAGGTTTCTTGGGGAATGGCAGCCCATTCTTCACGGAGTGCTGCACTGAGGAGGTATCGATGTCGGTTGGTGAGGCCTGGCACGATGTCGGCATTTCAAAGCATCCCAAAGGTGTTCTATAGGATTCAGATCACGATTCTGTTCAAGCCAGTCCGTTACAGGGATCTTATTGTCGTGCAGCCACTCCACCACAGGCCGTGCCTTATGAATAGATGCTCGATCGTGTTGAAAGATGCATTTGCCATCCACAAAGTGCTCTTCAACAGTGGGAAGCAAGAATGTGCTTCAAACATCAATGTAGGCATTTGCTGTAATAGTGCTACACAAAACAACAAGGGGTGCAAGCCTCTCCATGAAAAACACGACCACACCATAACACCACAGCATACAAGTTTTACTGTTGGCAGATGACATTCACCAGGCATTCGCCATACCCACACCCTGCCATCGGATCGCCACATTGTGTACTGTGATTCGTCACTCCACACAATGTTTTCCCATTGTTCAATATTCCAATGTTAGTAGTAGGACAAGGATGACGCTACCCCAAATTCCATTGTTGCCAGATGTATCCAAGATGATGACGATCACGTCATCCAAGATGGCATCGTGAAGACTTGGCAACAGAGCAGGACGTCATTCAAGGTGTGAAGATAGGTCAGTTGGGATACCTCCAGTAACCTAACCCCCCCAAAAAGGCGATAAGTTCAAATTGCAAGATGATTATGTGTCACACCCCATTTTTCTCTACTAAGCAAGGAAAATGGTGGGAAGATAGGACACTTGTACTAACCTAAGTCATGCGGCTGCCACCTTCTCCTACGAACTGGCGCCAAGTTTGAATTCCAATAGGATAATGCATCACTCCGCTGTTATCCATACTAAGCAAAGAAAATCGCGGGAAAATAGCTCACTTGGCCTACCTCCACTCACGTAAGACACCCGACCGCCACCTCTTCCTACGAACTGACACCAACTTTTAATTTTGGTGGTCAACAAAATTCAATTCCCATATGTCTACTATGCTAAGAAAATGGCGTGAAAGAAAAGACACTTGTACTAACCTTAGCCGCCAGACCGCCACCACCTCCTAAGGATTTGTGGGAAAAGGACCTGGACATAAGACTTTATTTAAACAATTCCAACTGTGTGGCTGGTCCCAGCAGAGGTTCGTGTCCTCCCTCAGGCATTGGTGTGTGTGTTTGTCGTTAGGATAATTTAGGTTAAGTAGTGTGTAAGCTTAGGGACTGATGACCTTAGCAGTTAAGTCCCAGAAGGTTTCACACCAATTGAACATTTTAAACAATTCCATGCAGGTGTGTTCACCACAAGGTCAGAACGCCTACTGACTTAATACACATCACCACCACTAGAGGGTGTTCTCATCTGTGATGTAATCCAAAATGGTGATACCCAGTGTATTCACCAAGACCTCTAGACTCCAGCTGACTTAGTACACATCGCCACTGCCAGAGGGCGCTGTTGCGATGTCAGGTGATGACACAAGTACCGTTATTGAAGATGGCGACATAAAATGTGTTCACCACGAGACCTAGTACAAGTTCCTACCACCAGAGTGCGCTACTGTGGACTTGGAATGAATTTTCACTAATACCACGCCCACCTGGACTTGGAAGGAAATATTTAAGTCTACAGCACAATCCTCAACAGACTGACACATCCCCTTACCGACCCATGTTGGCGGGCTAAGATGTACTAACGTGCACTAACGTGTACTAACGTGCACGGCGCATGACGTCATCCAAGATAGTGGGGCGGAATGGCGGGAAAACAGAGCTGAACACAAGTCTTTATTTTGCTGCCAGTGTCTCTACCCCAAGATCTAGACTCCAACTGACTTAGTACACATTACTGCCACCAGATGGTGCTGTCAGCCCTCATGTGACGTAATCCAAGACCGTTGTCTGGAAGGGAAAATGGAGTGAAAACGACTCAGGCTGCGCTGGGCTGCTGTATAGAGTAAGGAAGGCGTGGACTCTATTTATTTTCGAACATTTTATTTAGCCATTAAGTATATTTATCACACTCTCCCAAAAGACTCGCCCTCATGTGCTTGGCATCACAATACACAGTCTGCAGACACACAAACAACTCCTAATTTTCCGAAATAATTTCAGTACAGACCTGCAAACTGCTCCTAAATAATACATCACATTGATGTGTAGACACACTAAGTACTCGTAAACTGTACAAATGGCACATATCACGTCCTGCACACCTGCTCCCGATATAATGCAATCAATGCGCGCAAGCACAGTCCACCACCCCCTGTCCATTAGAGTACACAGGAGGTAGTGATTAGTGACGTATCCCTCAGATGTCAAACCACGCACATGCCCTTGCTAGGCTTCTGCAAGCATGAGGTGGTGGCACCCCCATTCATACATAACACCTGAGAAATTCCTATCGGCTAGACACTGGTGATGACGCGATTGGACATACGGTCGATGCGGCTGTCAGCTGTCAAAGCACACACAGATGTCTGTTCAGGACCGCACTTCGTCACAGTTCTGAGACGACACCTGACGCATGTGAAAGTTCCCTCTAACGGCTATCAGCTAAATTTCGATTACGCGATAAGTCACACAAATCTGAGGGCTGTAAATTCAACTAAATGCTTAGGGATTACAATTACAAATAACCTAAACTGGAACGATCACACAGATAATATTGTGGGTAGAGCAAACCAAAGATTGTGATTCATTGGCAGAACACTTAGAAGGTGCTACAGGTCTACCAAAGAGACTGCTTACACTACGCTTGTCCGCCCTGTTCTGGAGTATTGCTGTGCGGTGTGGGATCCACATCAGGTGGGACTGACGGATGACATCGAAAAAGTACAAAGAAGGGCAGCTTGTTTTGTATTATCGCGAAATAGGGGAGATAGTGTCACAGACATGATACGTGAATCGGAGTGGCAGTCATTAAAACAAAGGCGTTTTCCGTTGCGACGGGATCTTCTCATCAAATTTCAATCACCAGTCTCCTCCTCCGATTGCGAAAACATTCTGTTGGCATCCACCTACATAGGGAGAAATGATCATCACGATAAAATAAGAGAAATCAGGGCTTGCATGGAAAAATTTAAGTGCTCGTTTTTCCCGCGTGCGTTTCAAGAGTGGAACGGTAGAGAGACAGCGTGAAGGTGGTTTACTGAACCCTCTGCCAGGCACTTTATTGTGAATAGCAGATGTAGATGTCCTGTGTACTCTAATGGACAGGGAGCGGTGGACTGTGCTTGCACGCATTGATTGCATTATTTCGGGAGCGGGTCTGTAGGCCATGATATGTGCTATTTGGACAGTTTACGAGTACTTAGTGTGTCTACACATCTCTATGCTGTATTATTTAGGAGCAGTTTGCAGGTCTGTACTGAAATTATTTTGGAAAATTTGGAGTTGTTTGCGTATCTGCAGACTGTGTATTGTGACGCCAAGCATATTAGGGCGAGTCTTTTGGGAGAGTGTGATAAATATAATCAATGGCAAAATAAAATGTTCGAAAATAAATAGAATGTATGTCTTCCTTACTCTATCCAGCAGCCCAGCGGAGCCTGAGTCGTTTTCACGCCATTTTCCCCTCCAGACAACGGTCTTGGATTACGTCACATGAGGGATGACAGCACCATCTGGTGGCGGTAATGTGTACTAAATCAGTTGGATTCTAGATATCGTGGTAGAGACACTGGCAGCAAAATAAAGACTTGTGTTAAGATCTGTTTTCCCGCCATTTCGCATCACCATCTTGGATGACGTCATGCCTTGTGCACGTTAGTACATGTTAGTGCACGTTAGCCCATCAACATGGGTCAGTAAGGGGACGTGTCGGTCAGTTGAGGATCGTGGTGTAGACTTTAACTATTTCCTTCCAAGTCCAGGTGGGCGTGGTATTAGTGAAAATTCATTCCAAGTCCACAGTAGCGCACTCTGGTGGTGGGGATATGGGGATATGTACTAGCCTCGTGGTGAACACATTGTATGTCGCCATCTTGAATAACAGTACTTGCATCATCACCTGACATCAAGACAGTGCCCTCTGTCATTGGCGATGTGTACTAAGTCAGTTGAAGTCTAGAACTCTTGGTGAATACATTGGGTATCGCCATCTTGGATTACATCGCAGACGAGAGCATCCCTCTAGGTGGTGATGTGTATTAAGTCAGTAGGAGTCCTGACCTTGTGGTGAACACACCTGCATGGAATTGTTTAAATAAAGTCTTATGTCCAGGTCCTTTTCCCACAAATCCTTAGGAGGTGGTGCCAGTCTGGTGACTGAGGTTACTAGAAGTGTCTTTTCTTTCGCGCCATTTTGTTAGCTTAGTAGACATATGGGAATTGAATTTTGTTTAACACCAAAATGAAAAGTTGGTGCCAGTTCGTAGGAAGAGGTGGCGGTCGGGCGACTTAGGTGAGTGGAGGTAGGCCAAGTGAGCTATTTTCCCGCGTTTTTCTTTGCTTAGTAGAGATAACAGTGTTGTGATGCATTATCCTGTTGGAAATCAAACTTGGCACCAGTTTGTAGGAGGAGGTGGCCATCAGATGACTTAGGTTAGTGCAAGTGACCTATCTTGCCGCAATTTTGTTAGGCTGGTGGTGAAGCCCCGAGTGACTTTTATTTATCGGAAAAATTCAAACTTGTCATCAGATCGTAGGAGGAAGTGGCGGTCGGGTAGCTTAGGTTAGTGAAGGTAGGCCAAGTGTCCTATCCTCCCACCACTTTCCTTGCTTAGCGGAGGCAAATGGGGTGTGATGCACTATCATGTTGGAATTTGAACTTCCTGCCTTTTTTCTGGGGGTTAGGTTACTGGAGGTAGCCTAGCTGACCTATTTCGCGCCAAAATCAGCCATCTTGAATGACCTCATGTGCTGTTGCCAAGTCTACATGACGCCATCTTGGATGACGTCATCGCCGCCCAACTTGGATACATCTGGCAACAATGGAATATGGGGTAACGTCACCTTCGTCCTACTACTAATGTTTACACTCCTCACACCAAGCGAGGCAGCGTTTGGCATTTCCTGGCGTAAATGAACAGCCGCTCGACCATGAAATCCAAGTTTTCTCACCTGCCACCTGGCATAGTTCTTGCAGTGGATCCTTATGCAGTTTGCAATTCCTGTGTGATGGTATGGATAGATGCCTGCTTATTACACATTACGACCCTCTTCAACTGTCAGCGGTCTCTGTCAGTCAAAAGACGAGGTCGGATTGTACGTTTTTGTGCTGTACATGTCCCTTCACGTTTCATCTTCACTATTACATCGGAAACAGTGAACCTAGGGATGTTTAAGAATGTGAAAATCTCGTGTAGAGACGTATGACACAAGTGACACCCAATTACCTGACCACATTTGAACTCCGTGAGTTCTGCGGAGAGCCCCCTTCTGCTCACTCACGTTGTCTAATGACTTCTGAGAACGCTGATATGGAGAACCTGGCAGTAGGTGGCAGCTCAATGCACCTAATACGAAAAACGTATGTTTTTGGGGGTGTCTGAATACTTTTGATCACATAGTGTAAATCACTGGTAAGGTCTGCCTTAAAAGTCAGTAGAGAAGAGAAGATAACTTTTTTGGCAGCAAAGTAAAAGAACTCCTGAATGGATTGTCCATTCGACTACAGAAAGAAGTAACTTAAGGCCTTAACACGTTTTATAGCATTACGCTTCAAAAGTTATGATATGGCAGTGATAGCCCCTATGCATCCCTTGCAGCAGTTTCTCTATTAGAGGGGATTGAGTTCAAAGGTTTTTAAAAGGGTGTTGAACTGTGTCACGTAAATGAAATTATTTGCACAGATGACCTGTATGTGGAGTTCACCACTTATCCAGGTTACCTTAGCAGCAGTGTAAACAAAGATGGTGATTATGTTGCGGACTGGCTTAAATTATTTTCATCAGTACCTGAGCAACATGTATAAAATATATCCAAAGTGGTACGATTTTTGCTCAGGGTGCCTTGCTCCTGGGTTTCACGCCTACAGGAAAGAGACCCCCAGGGAGACGCAAGAAGCGTTGGAGGGATGGCCTCCATGAAGATTTAAACCAAGGATCAATAGATGTGGACGTATTTCGGATAGCAGCAATGGACAAAATACAGTGTAGGAGGAAACTTGTAGAAGCGTGCGGTCCACTGGACCTGATCACGTAGAATAAGAAGTTAAAGGAAGTCCCTGTCTCCCATGCCTTTGTGAAACGAATCATTTCATTCGTGAAGAGTAAGTGCTGTATCACAAGAAACAGATACTCAACTAATTTAATCGTAATAGACACTACGAAAGTATGCTCTGTTCAGAAATTGCAAAGAGTAATATTCAGTCATTAAAAAGTGTGAAGGTTCAGTGAAATATCATTAGAATCAATCTGAATCTGATTGATTTGCCCTTGAAGATTGTAAATATGTACATTTTGTGTTCTTCAGATATGCACTTCCGCATTATTTTGTGCACACTATTAAATATGCGGAAACATTATGTAATTTTTTGTGTGATATACATGTGCATTTAGCTTTGAAAATATCGTTATAAACAAATAACTATCCGCCACTCCTTTTCTTTAATTTTACAAAATTTGGCATCCCTATGGGTTTCACGCTTTCCTTCTGTGATCATCATACAACGCAAGTATGTTACAACACTATAATCGTACCAATTACAGTCATCTACTTGCAACAGATACGTTTAAGACTCAACTCTCATACACCACGAGGAAAGCTGCTATTGTATGCGAAAGACTAACATTCGTTCATATCAGGAGGCTGAACCTTCACCCTCCTATCTCCCAGCCAACAAGTCATATGACGCTTTCCTTCTACGCGCTGTCTAAACGGGCACAATGCAGGGCTGGAAGATCTAACTTACAATGTGGAAGTAGTTTGATGGCCTACCAACACAGACAGCATACGAGTAGCTTTAGAATCGCTTGCAAGCTGTCAGTACCTGGGAAATGAAGTGTGATCGACAATCGAGTACATCGAATCTGATGAATAAATGTAGTGCTTGTGGATTTATATACGCGTGAACGACGAAAACAGAAAGGCAGGATTTAGTGACATTACAGAAAGTTTATCAGTTGCCAATTTTGTCGAAACGGAATTAAAGAGAAAAAATAAAACAGTCTGTTCACCGAATACACTTGGCGTCCAATGTAAATAATTATATGGTAGGAGGAGAACCCTGTGCCACCGTAAATAGTCGCCGTTATGATGCGGTTTGCTTGCATGCAGCAACCACACGGGCTCATCAAAGAACCAAACACGGTTAGGCAATATCTACAGCAAAAATATGGCAACACTGATTGGGAACAGTTTACAGTAATTTATGAATAGAAACTTTATAAATACTTAACTTCAGTATGAAGAGGGTGCATGGCAGTAGTTCAATGTACACCTGCATTCATCTGTCTCTAACTCTTGTCTAGTCCCGAATCCAGTGAACGGTAACTACGATTTCATGTAGAATGTCCTGTTTGGCTCTTCGTGGTGGTAACTACAGTAACGGTCCTGATGCTGTCTTGAGATACTGTGTGATGCTGTGTGAGTGGAGCTGTGTGTCTGCTTACATCACCTTTGGTAGATGGTTGTGTGACGTCAGGTGGAAGGGTAACGTAGTCCTTGCTGAGTTGTGCCTTTCTGGAAGTTAGCCTTAACTCAGTTGTGCCTGAATTGTAGGCAACTCGGCGCTCTTCTGCGTTTGGCTGTGTTCCGTATCTTCTGGAGAAAACAGCAAAAACTAGTAGAAGTCTTGGTTGTTGTGGTTTTCAGGCCGTAGACTTGTTTGATTCTTCGCTATCCTCTCCAAGACTCTTGATTTCCGAATAACTACTGCAACTTACATCCTTCTGAATCTGCTTACTGTATTCATCTCTTTGTCTCTCTCTACAGTTTTTACCCCCCACAGCTCACTCCAATACTAAATTGGTGACCCCTTGATGTCTCAGAATGTGTCCTATGAACCGACCACTTCTTCTAGTTAGGATGTACCACAAATTTCTTTTCTCCCCAGTTCTATTTACTATCTCCTAATTAGTTACGTGATCTACACATATAATCTTCAGCATTCTTCTGTAGCACCACATTCCAAAAGCTTCTAGTCTCTTCTACAATCCATGCAAATACCTTCAGAAAAGACTCCCTAACACTTAAGCAATATTCCATATTGACAAATTTCTCTGCTCCAGAAACGCTTTCCTTGCCATTGCCAATCTACATTTTACATCCTCTTTACTTCGGCCATCATCACTTATTGTGCTGCCCAAGTCCTTTTCTGTCTGTGACAGAATTACAGTGTGTTCTGCAAATCTCAAAGTTTTTATTTCTTCTCCCTGAACTTTAATTACCACTCCAAAGTTTTCTTTGGTTTCCTTTACTGCTTGCTCAATGTACATTTTCAACCACTGCTTCTCTTTCATGCCCCTCGACTCTAATTATTGCTGTTTGGCTTCTGTACAAGTTGTAAATAGCTTTCCGCCTCTTGTCTTTTCCTCTTACTGCCTTCAGAATTTCAGAGAAAGTATTCCAGGCAACATTGTCAAAATCCTTCTCTAAACTACGAATGCTATATACACTCCTGGAAATTGAAATAAGAACACCGTGAATTCATTGTCCCAGGAAGGGGAAACTTTATTGACACATTCCTGGGGTCAGATACATCACATGATCACACTGACAGAACCACAGGCACATAGACACAGGCAACAGAGCATGCACAATGTCGGCACTAGTACAGTGTATATCCACCTTTCGCAGCAATGCAGGCTGCTATTCTCCCATGGAGACGATCGTAGAGATGCTGGATGTAGTCCTGTGGAACGGCTTGCCATGCCATTTCCACCTGGCGCCTCAGTTGGACCAGCGTTCGTGCTGGACGTGCAGACCGCGTGAGACGACGCTTCATCCAGTCACAAACATGCTCAATGGGGGACAGATCCGGAGATCTTGCTGGCCAGGGTAGTTGACTTACACCTTCTAGAGCACGTTGGGTGGCACGGGATACATGCGGACGTGAATTGTCCTGTTGGAACAGCAAGTTCCCTTGCCGGTCTAGGAATGGTAGAACGATGGGTTCGAAGACGGTTTGGATGTACCGTGCACTATTCAGTGTCCCCTCGACGATCACCAGTGGTGTACAGCCAGTGTAGGAGATCGCTCCCCACACCATGATGCCGGGTGTTGGCCCTGTGTGCCTCGGTCGTATGCAGTCCTGATTGTGGCGCTCACCTGGACGGCGCCAAACACGCATACGACCATCATTGGCACCAAGGCAGAAGCGACTCTCATCGCTGAAGACGACACGTCTCCATTCGTCCCTCCATTCACGCCTGTCGCGACACCACTGGAGGCGGGCTGCACGATGTTGGGGCGTGAGCGGAAGACGGCCTAACGGTGTGCGGGACCGTAGCCCAGCTTCAT
Organism: Schistocerca serialis cubense; assembly: GCF_023864345.2. Taxonomy (NCBI): domain Eukaryota; kingdom Metazoa; phylum Arthropoda; class Insecta; order Orthoptera; family Acrididae; genus Schistocerca; species Schistocerca serialis. Next base: position 762,856,350 of record NC_064641.1, on the reverse strand, counting down.
GGAGACGGTTGCGAATGGTCCTCGCCGATACCCCAGGAGCAACAGTGTCCCTAATTTGCTGGGAAGTGGCGGTGCGGTCCCCTACGGCACTGCGTAGGATCCTACGGTCTTGGCGTGCATCCGTGCGTCGCTGCGGTCCGGTCCCAGGTCGACGGGCACGTGCACCTTCCGCCGACCACTGGCGACAACATCGATGTACTGTGGAGACCTCACGCCCCACGTGTTGAGCAATTCGGCGGTACGTCCACCCGGCCTCCCGCATGCCCACTATACGCCCTCGCTCAAAGTCCGTCAACTGCACATATGGTTCACGTCCACGCTGTCGCGGCATGCTACCAGTGTTAAAGACTGCGATGGAGCTCCGTATGCCACGGCAAACTGGCTGACACTGACGGCGGCGGTGCACAAATGCTGCGCAGCTAGCGCCATTCGACGGCCAACACCGCGGTTCCTGGTGTGTCCGCTGTGCCGTGCGTGTGATCATTGCTTGTACAGCCCTCTCGCAGTGTCCGGAGCAAGTATGGTGGGTCTGACACACCGGTGTCAATGTGTTCTTTTTTCCATTTCCAGGAGTGTACATAGGTTTGCCTTTCCTTAACCTATCCTCTAAGATAAGTTGTAGGGTCAATACTGCCTTGCGCGTTCCAACATTTCTCCGCGATTCAAAAAATGGCTCTGAGCACAATGGGACTTAACATCTGAGGTCATCAGTCCCCTAGAACTTAGAACTACTTAAACCTAACTAACCTAAGGACATCACACACGTCCATACACGAAGCAAGATTCGAACCTGCGACCGTAGCGGTCGCGCGGTTCCAAACTGAAGCGCCTAGAACCGCTCGGTCACAGCGGCCGGCTTCGGAATTCAAACTGATCTTTCACTAGGTCGGCTTCTACCAGTTTTCCATTCCCTTATTTATTTCTGCAAAAAGTAAAGCTTCGCTCGGGTCAGGAATGATTCCTAAAAAAGCACATAAATCCAAATTAACCCTTTCACGCCGGCGCTGTGATTGTTGCGTTGTGCGCTGTGGACGAGCGCCAGTCCCGCCCGGTGGTGCCCGCTGTGTGGCGAATTTTTCGCACCGCCCTCGGAGCTACTGTTACCTGCTTTCACACTCGTAGTGATATCGCAATTATTGGACTTCATACTATATATTTCTCCGGGAAAATATTTATACAAATCACACATATTTTTGATAGCTTGCACAAATACTCATTGTCGTGAGGCTGTTCGTTATTGGCGAAATGTAAAAACCGCAAGATATTACAATGAAATGAATACCCCTAGCTGCATACAGGCGTTGATATACGAGGTGCGACAATACAGTAATGAGACTGATGTAAAAAAAAAAGTTGCTTATCGTTTTAGTCAAGTTTAGTGTTGTCTCCTTCAAAGCAGTTCCCTTCTGATTGCACACACTTTTTCCAGCGCTTCTGCCATTGATGGTAACATTTCTGTAATATCCTCCAAGACCCTCGTCTCAACGTTTTGGACATCTTGTGTTGTTTGAAAATAGTGTCCTTTGCCCGCCGTTTTGACTCTTGGAAATAGAAAAAAGTCGCAGGGAGCGATATCTGGTGCATAAGGTGGCTGTGCTAGTACTGAAATTTGTTTTGAGGTTAAAAATTGCTGTACTGACAGACCACTATGGGATGGCGCATTATCGTGATGCAGAATCCAATTATCAGCAATGTTGGCACGGAAACGAAGAACTCTTTTACGAAGTCTTTCTAAAAAAATTTTGTAGTAATATTGGTTAATTGTTTGTCCAGGAGGCACCCACTCTTTATGAACAATTCCCTTGGAATCAAAGAAACACACAAGCATACATTTCACTTTTGGCTTTGACATGCGAGCTTTTTGTGGTGTCACCGCCAGACACCACACTTGCTAGGTGGTAGCCTTTAAATCGACAGCGGTCCGTTAGTATACGTAGGACCCGCGTGTCGCCGCTATCATTGATTGCAGACCGAGCGTCGCCACACGGCAGGTCTAGTCTAGACAGACTCTCTAGCACTCGCCCCAGTTGCACAGCCGACTTTGCTAGCGATGGTTCACTGACTACAAACGCTCTCAATTGCAGAGACGACAGTTTAGCATATCCTTCAGCTACGTCATTTGCTACGACCTAGAAGGCGCCATATTCAGTTACTATAATTACTTCAAGAATGTATTCTGAACAGATAATATTGTGAATCATGTACCGTCAAGAGCGATGTTCATCATTAATGGATGAAACTAATTTCGTCCGCTTTCTGAATTCTCATTCCTTGTCATGTTTCAGACCTCACATCAGTATAGTCCTTCCCTCCTCACGCCAGCCTGCGTGAGCTAAAACGCGTGCATTTCGGCCTCCATTCGTAACACGGTGTTGGTTCTTCTGGTAACACAAAACTTTTTTTGGTCTGGGTGATCCCTTTGAGCGAACTTTGGCGTTTTGTCTCTGGATCGTACTGAAAAAACCAACTTTCATCACCAGTGATAACACGGCTCAACAATTCTGGATTGATTTCCGTTTGCTCTAACAGATCGGCTGCCACGTTTTTCCGTGTTTCTCGCTGTTATGGTGTGAGATTTTTGGGGACCATTTTTGCACAAATCTTTCTCATACCAAAATCTTAGACGAACCGTTTCTCGATTGATGTTCAGTTCTTCTACAATCATTTTCACGGATAACCTTCGATCAGATCGTACGAGTTCACGCACCCTGGCCAAGTTGACATCCGTTGATGGTCGTCCTCTGCGGTCTTCATCCTCAACATCCGTTCTGCCTTCACTAAACATTTTATGCCAACGTAACACTTGAGCTCTTGACATAATATCCTCTCCAAAAGCCTTCTGTAGCTTACCGTACGTTGTCCTCGCGTTTTCACCCAATTTTACGCAAAAAGAAATGGCATACCGTTGCGCAATATTATGCGGGTCCATTTCCGTGAGGAGAGACACAAACACGTGTTAACTTATTACAGCACAACTCACGACTGAGCAGTTGCATCGATGTACCGTTTGGACTAGAAGCAGCTTATAGACCTACGCAAGCCTGCAGGGTTGCCACATCTTGCAAAGAAAATCAGTCCCATTGCTTTATTGTCGCACCTCGTAAGTCAATGGGGACAGTTGAAAATGTGTGCCCCGACCGGGACTCGAAACCGGAATCTCCTGCTTACATGGCAGACGCTCTATTTATCTTTTTTTCGGTATTGTGCGTTGCGTTTGGTCTGGGCGGACGTCACAAGACATTCGTTCAAGTTGATCGTTGATTCTTTTACTCAGTTTTTTATTACAGAGGGCGAACAGCCCTCTGATCGAACACGCTGAGCTACCGTGCCGGCATCCATCTGAGCCACCGAGGACACAGAGGATAGTGCGACTGCACGGACTTATCTCTGGCACGCCTCCCGTGAGACCCAAATTTCCAACTTATTGTCCCGCACTATATTCATAGTGCACCTGCCCATTATGCTCATTACTCGCGGCTTTTTACCTATTCCCATAATAGTTCGGGCACTGTTTGTGCATCCGCACGGAAGAAGATGGTCAAATGGCCGGTGAGCCTTATATATATATATATATATATATATATATATATATATATATATATATATATATATATGAACCGCAAACTATGTTGAAATCGTTCTCTAGGTAGCAGTTTGGAAAATATTGGTGTATGAATAACGGTACATAGGTCAAACTTCCACACAAGTCGAGCGTAGTGAAGCGGAGAAATATGACACGAGGCGGAACTGCTACAGCAGTCCACCGACTGGGTGGCACATTCGCTCCCGCCTTCTACAGACGTTCGCCGTAGCGAAGGGGTTAAAATGGTCCCACATAGCGTACAGTTTCCTGAAACAAATTATTGCATTAAAAAAGACAATTAACTTGGCAAATATGTTTCATTTATATTGGTTGGGTTGGGTTGTTTTGGGGGAGGAGACCAGACAGCGAGGTCATTGGTCTCATCGGATTAGGGAAGGATAGGTAAGGAAGTCGGCCGTGCCCTTTGAAAGGAACCATCCCGGCATTTGCCTGCAGCGATTTAGGGAAATCACGGAAAACCTAAATCAGGATGGCCAGACGTGGAATTGAACCGTCGTCCTCCCGAATGAGATATTCGTATTAGTGGTACAGATATTTTTCTGTTTGCTTTCGCATAAAGTGATAACAGATGTCTGCAGTAGACGTCACCTTGAAACGTGGTTCTTTGAACTATGGGGATGAATGCATCCTCATAATACGATATCTCGCTGGTAAGCTTCTCTCAATCATGTATGGAATTATCTTTTAAATTCAAATGGCTCCGAGCACTATGGGACTTAACTTCTCTGGTCATCAGTCCCCTAGAACTTAGAACTACTTAAACCTAACTAACGTAAGGACATCACACACATCCATGCCCGAGGCAGGATTCGAACCTGCGACCGTAGCAGTCCCGCGGTTCCGGACTGCGCGCCTAGGAATTATCTTTTAACTTTTTCCTAAGTGCCTTCGCTGATTTGCTGAAACTGTGGTGTCACAATGATTTCAAATGTTTCAGTTGCTTTGTGTTACCTTCTCTCAAATGATTCTTACGTGTTTTGTTATCCGCAGTAGCACATTCAGACGGAGAACGATGTCCACTCAGTTGCCCATAGCGAATGTTGTTTTCCATCTACACTACTAGCCATTAAAATTGCTACACCAAGAAGAAATGCAGATGATAAACGGGTATTCATTGGACAAATATATTATACTAGAACTGACATGTGATTGCATTTTCACGCAATCTGGGTGCATAGATCCTGAGAAATCAGTACCCAGAACAAACACCGCTGGCCGTAATAACGGCCTTGATACGCCTGGGCATTGAGTCAAACAGAGCTTGGATGGCGTGTACAGGTACAGCTGCCCACGTAACTTAAACACGATACCACAGTTCATCAAGAGTAGTGACTGGCGTATTGTGACGAGCCAGTTGCTCGGCCACCAATTACCAGACGTTATTGGTGAGAGATTTGGAGAATGTGCTGGCCGGGGCAGCAGTCGAACATTTTCTGTATGCAGAAAGGCCCATAGAGGACCTGCAACATGCGGTCGAGCATTATCCTGCTGAAATGTAGGGTTTCGCAGGGATCGAATAAAGGGTAGAGCCACGGGTCGTAATACATTTGAAATGCAACGTCCACTGTTCAAAGTGCCGTCAATGCAAACAAGAGGTGGCCGAGACGTGTAACCAATGGCACCCCATACCATCACGCCGGGTGATACGCCAGTATGGCGATGACGAATTAACGCTTCCAATGTGCGTTGACCGCGATGTCGCCAAACACGGATGCGACCATCATGATGCTGTAAACAGAACCTGGATTCATCCGAAAAAATGACGTTTTGCCATTCGTGCACCCAGGTTCGTCGTTGAGTACACCATCGCAGGCGCTCCTGTCTGTGACGCAGCTCTCCGAGCTGATAGTCCACGCTGCTGCAAACGTCGTCGAACTGTTCGTGCAGATGGTTGTTGTCTTGCAGATGCCCCCATCTGTTGACTCAGGGATCGAAACGTGACTGTACGATCCGTTACAGTGATACATATAAGATGCCTGTCATCTCGACTGCTAGTATTACGAGGCCGTTGGGATCCAGCACGGCATTCCGTATTACACTCTTGATCCCACCTATTCCATATTCTGCTAACAGTCATTGGATCTCGACCAATGTCGCGATACGATAAACCGCAATCACGATAGGCTACAATCCGACCCTTATCAAAGTCAGAAACGTGATGGTACGCATTTCTCCTCCTTACACAAGGTATCACAACAACGTTTCACCAGGCAACGCCGGTCAACTGCTGTTTGTGTATGAGAAATCGGTTGAAACCTTTCCTCATGTCAGCACGTTGTAGGTGTCGCCAACCTTGTGTGAATGCTGAGAAAAGCTAATCATTTGCACATCACAGCATCTTCTTCCTGTCGGTTAAATTTCGCGTCTGTAGCACGTCATCTTCGTGATGTAGCAATTTTAATGGTCAGTATCGTATTTTTGTCCTCTCACGTCTGCAGCCTCTGTGGCAATACATTTTTATTGACTCCATTCAAGAACACCACTTTTCTACAGAGAGTGCTTCTCGCAAATCTAAGGTACCCTTATGGCAGAATTTTCAGCAGTATATAGATTTACCGCTAATTATTTCTTAACTCATTAATTTTTATTAATTTTTAAATATACCTTCCCACGTAGAGCAAGGAGTTTCAGCATTGTGATCCCTAGATACTGCAGTATCTAAGTATCAAGGTCAAACAGCTAATAATCTCCCTTAATTAATAAGCCCTTTAATTAGTAAGGCTGGCGGCAACGCAAACAGTATTCTTCTTCATTTTTCGAGGGAGAATACTTGGCACCGGAAGCTTTCAGCAGCGTACAGCAACTCAGGAAAAAACTTGCTGCTCTGTCGGTCCATTGATTCCGTAGGGAGAAGAGTTCGTATCACCGAGGGAGAAGATTGTACCAAAATCAGTCCTTTCTGCATGAGGTGCAAGGGATCTGCCTCTTTAAACTCCGACACATGGCACACCACTCTCATTTTCGAGACTTAATTGTAGCTGATTTTTTTAAAGCGCATTTGTTTCTAAGATTCGCAGTTTATTAGCTGAGGGCTGCATTGTCTGACGCCATCTTGTAGCGCGTTAGGTTGCATTGCTTTAACTGCGAATTAAGCACATACACTGCCTAACAAAAAACGTGATACACCAAGAAGGGGAGCAGCAAATTAAACTTCAAGTGTTGTTATTTCAGTTATTAAAAATGCGCAAGGAACTAGGCAGTATGAACCCACGTCTTAGGACGGCGTGCACCCCGTCTGCTCTGGAAGCATGCACTGATTCATTTGGGAAGGTTGCCATTAAGCCTTTGTATCCTCTCTGGAGGTAAGGTGGCTCACAACCGTTGAAACTGGCAGTTGATGTTCTGGATACTACCACTGCGGTGGAGTTGACGTTGGAGATAGTCCCATGCATGTTCTATCAGGGACAGATGTGGCGATTTTGCTGGTCACAGTAGTACCACAATACGACGCAGACAGTTCATAGAGACATGTGCCATGTGCGGACGAGCATGATACTGTTGCGAGACAGGTAACACATGAGGACGTAGGTTGTCCATGACGTACCATCGTATCAAAAGGAACGACAGGAACACAGCACTCACTTTCAATCACATTGGCTTTTTTTAAATTCTTATATATCCAGATTTTAGCTATAAATAGTCATCTTCCGTGCTAAAGTACATGGAAATTATCGAATCAGAAAGGATTTACATAAACAAGAAGTAAAACACCGTGGTATCCACTACAAATGATCCCTTTTAGTCAACATACCATTTGAGTGAGTTATAATCCTACAAACTGCCAGCAGTACATGTCACCATACGCCTTTACTGACGTACGTGCACATGGAAATTGAAGTAGTTATATACAACAAGTAGAGCATCTTCACTTTGAGTTATGTAGTGTGAGCAACATCCTGTATATTTCAAAAAGTAACTAACGTAGTTTCTGTGCGATGTAGTAATTTAAAACCCATTTTTATTACATAAAATCAGCAAGTATGTTTGCATATCTCGTTTAAAATATCCAAGAAGCGCCGATTTACAAAGTATTTATTCATATGTTAATGGTGAAGCGACCCACCAAATCTTATACAAAAGATCGATAACTGGTTTGTACAGCTGACCCCCCCCCACAAAATTGTTACATCACATGCGAAACAAAAAATTTAAAAAAATTTTGAAGACCGTCTTGATAAAACATAGTTACATACTAATTGGAATTCGTCAAAAGCTGAAATCTAGCGTAGTCGCTAGTATCATAGTGGTTAAGTGATCCGTTAAATAATTAAATTAAAAGAAATACAAGAGTTGATACTAACAATTTTCTTGAAGATCTGTTAACATCATAGTAAAGTACCGAAAATCAACATGACAAAGCTACTTGACCAAGATAAAATTAATAAAAACAAACAAACGCTCTCTATTGACGTAAATTTCTTACGTAACGCATAGTGTACCTCCAGTTGTGGCGCGCTGTTAGCAAATAACGTTACAACACATTGTCTTGCCCCCTAAGACTGCTAGCTGAACACTGTTTTACTTGTTTGATGGTGAAGCTAATATACAGCATAGGATAGTGCCAATAAACTGAGGCTGCTGTACGTGTTGTAAACAATAGCCTCAGTTTCATTCTACCTGTGCACTAGTAAAGTCACATGGTGACATGTACTACTGGAAATTTGTTGAATTATGACTCACTCGGATGGTATGTTGACTAAAATGGGTCATTTCTGTTTCATAACATGGTGTTTCACTTACTGTTCATGTAAACCGACGTAAATTTATTATGTAATGTGTGTTATACCTCCAGTTGTGATGTGCTGCTTGCCAAGAACGATACAACATATTGCCTTATACTTAGCCCTAAGGCTAGTAGATGAATGATTTTGTACTTGTTTGGTGGTAAAACCGATGTAGCTTAGAGTAGTACCAACAAACTGAGGCTGCTCTACTACTGGTAAACAACAACCTGAGTTTCCTTCTGCCTGTACACCACTAAAGTCGAACGGTGTCATATACTGCTGGGAGTTTTTTGGATTATAACTTACTCAGATGGCATGTTGACTAAAATGGATCATTTCTAGTCGATAACGTGGTGTTTTACTTATTGTTTATATAAATCAATTCTGTTTCTCTAAGTTGCTTGTGTTTTAGGACTGTTTGTAGCAAAAATAATAAAAAAACCAATGGGATTGCCACTGGTTGCCGTGTTCATATCCTTCCTTATAACAATATACAGTCCTTACGCACAACGGCTCCATGTGGAATCAAAGTTGGTACCATTCTACCATCAGAGTTCTTCAGTGACTACCAGCTGTGATCTGAGGTCATATGTATTGGTTCTGATTCCACCATTTCCTTGTCTTTTACCACTGAAGGTAGCTATTTGTATCAGAATGATAAAAAACAATGGGATTGCGACTGATTGCTGTATTCCTATCCTTCATTATAATAATATACAGTCGTTTGCACAGTAGTTCCATAGAGAATAAGAGTTGCTTCCATTGTATCATTACAGTTTCTCAGTGACTACTAGCAGTGATCTAAAGTCATATGTGTTGGTTTCCCACACTGTTACGTAATTGGTAACACTGCTGTGCACTTCCAAAACAGTGCAAGAATGGAACCTTCCCCGAGGTCGCCGACATACTCGCCAGCGATGGTCATCCAAGGTGGTACAGAAGTACAGTTCATCATTGAATACAAGACGGTCTCATTCATCAGGAGTCAATGGTTCCTGGTTACGGTCCCACTCCAATCGCAGCCGTTTGTGTTGTGGAGCTAGCGGTACCGTACACGTAGCTAGCGGCGGAAACTGTCCTTGATGTTGCTGCATCTAAACACTCCGCTGCCCAAACCGGCAAGCGCCCGCTTCATCGACCCGAGCAGGCGACCCAAGCTCGGTCACGCCCTACAATGGCCACCAGCGACACCGCAAGCTCCCTGACCGCTCCACTGTGGCCACCGCATGACACCCAGGAGATTTTTTTCTCGTAGAGAGAAGAGCAGATGACTGAATTCCTCCGTCTTGCAGGGCTCCGGGTCAGACTGGAGCGGCGCTAGCTGCGGCACATACGCCGTTGACCGCGGCCTCTAACCAAACTAGGGCTGTTGATAAAATATCGATATATCGTTATACTAGGGGCGTTTGAAAAGTCCGTGCAAAGTCCGAGAGATGGCATCACCGGCGCGTATCGAGGTCATGTTTAGTTAGTAGCATCTTTGAAAAGAACGCACACTAAGTTTCAGCCATATTGCTCTATTTCTTTGTGTTTGGCATGCGTGTGAATCAAGGAAGTCGAGTGATTGTCAAAAAATGGACGAAGAAGAATTTCGTGTGGTGATTAAACATTACTTTATGAAAGGCAAAACGCCTCAGGAGACTAAAGAGAAGCTTGATAAACGTTACAGTGACTCTGCACCTTCGATTGAAACAGTTTATAAACGGTTTCAAAATTTTCGGAGTGGCCATATGGGCACAAGTGATGCTGAACGTTCCGGACGCCCTGTGGGGGTTACGACTCCGGAAATCACTGACAAAATCCATGATATGGTGATGGATGACAGAAGAGTTAAGGTGCGTGAGATTGCTAGTGCAGTGAGCATCTCGAATGAACGGGTACATAATATTTTGCATAAACATTTGGACACGAGAAAGCTATGCGCAAGATGGGTTCCGCGATTGCTCACGCTTAACCAAAAACGGAATCGTGTGGAGTGTTGCAAGCTGTTCAGGAAGAATCCACAGGACTTTAAGCGTCGTTTCGTCACTGTGGATGAAACATGGATACATTACTATACTCCTGAGACCAAACAACAATCTAAACAATGAATTACCAAGGGAGCATCTGCGACAAAAAAGGCGAAGACCATTCCTTCGGTCCGAAGGGTTATGGCGACTTTCTTTTGGGATTCGGAACGGATAATCATCGACTATCTGGAAAAGGGTAAAACTATTACAGGTGCATATTATTGATCGTTATTGGACCATTTGAAAACCGTGCTGCAAGAAAAACACCGACGACTGGAGCGCAAAATAGTCCTTTTCCATGACGACAATGCACCAACACCCACCTCAGTAGTTGCGGTCGCAAAATTAATGGAAACAGGATTCCAACTCGTTTCAAATCCCCCCTCTTCTCCAGAACTGGCTCCCTCGGACTACTATTTGTTCCCCCAATTCGAAGAAATGGCTGGCAGGACAAAGATTTTATTCAAACGAGGAGGTGATTGCAGCAACTAATAGGTATTTTGCAGACTTGGACAATTCCTATTATTATTCGGAAGGGATCAACAAATTAGAACAGCGTTGGACGAAGTATATAAGTCTAAAAGGAGACTATGTCGAAAAATAAAAAGGGTTTACGCCAAACAGTTAAATAGTTTTTATTTTTGCACGGACTTTTTCAAACGCCCCTCAGTTTTACAAGAAACATCGATATATATCGACGAATCCTTTCTCCGATACATCCATTTCGAAATGGCAATATAGAGTGCCGATATTTTTATTTTATATTATTTTTTTCGAAATTTTCGTCGAATATTTGAAACTGTTCTTTTGCACTTGTTATAGAACATAATTTTACTTTCACTGTGTGAAGGACTGTTACTAGTTTTTGAGCTTTCATTACGTCCAGTCTTTCTGACTGACTGTGTGAAGCAAGTATAGGTGGCACAAATAAGAAGCCCAATTGCACTGGGGGTGGGAGGGGGCCTGAATAAAATAACAAGATTTCCGATGTGAAGAAATAGCACATCAAACAATTTTTTACTCAACTAGTGTACTATTTCTTCACATCGGCACTCTTCAAAAACGCTTGCTTAAAATGATGAACAAAATCTGAATTATAAGACTGATCTCTCCGGTAGGCGGTGAAGTGAAAAGGGAAATGCTAACTTAATTAGCGCGCGGTGCCTCCAACAGAAACAGTAATGTTTAAAACTTCCTGGCAGATTAAAACTGTGTGCCCGACCGAGACTCGAACTCGGGACCTTTGCCTTTCGCGGGCAAGTGCTCTAAAGTTTGGAAGGTAGGAGACGAGGTACTGGTAGAAGTAAAGCTGTGAGTACCGGACGTGAGTCGTGCTTCGGTAGCTCAGTTGGTAGAGCACTTGCCCGCGAAAGGCAAAGGTCCCGAGTTCGAGTCTCGGTCGGGCACACAGTTTTAATCTGCCAGGAAGTTTCATATCAGCGCACACTCCGCTGCAGAGTGAAAATCTCATTCTGGAAACATCCCCCAGGCTGTGGCTAAGCCATGTCTCCGCAATATCCTTTCTTTCAGGAGTGCTAGTTCTGCATGTCTCGCAGGAGAGCTTCTGTAAAGTTTGGAAGGTAGGAGACGAGGTACTGGTAGAAGTAAAGCTGTGAGTACCGGACGTGAGTCGTGCTTCGGTAGCTCAGTTGGTAGAGCACTTGCCCGCGAAAGGCAAAGGTCCCGAGTTCGAGTCTCGGTCGGGCACACAGTTTTAATCTGCCAGGAAGTTTCATATCAGCGCACACTCCGTTGCAGAGTGAAAATCTCATTCTGGAAACATCCCCCAGACTGTGGCTAAGCCATGTCTCCGCAATATCCTTTCTTTCAGGAGTGCTAGTTCTGCATGTCTCGCAGGAGAGCTTCTGTAAAGTTTGGAAGGTAGGAGACGAGGTACTGGTAGAAGTAAAGCTGTGAGTACCGGACGTGAGTCGTGCTTCGGTAGCTCAGTTGGTAGAGCACTTGCCCGCGAAAGGCAAAGGTCCCGAGTTCGAGTCTCGGTCGGGCACACAGTTTTAATCTGCCAGGAAGTTTCATATCAGCGCACACTCCGCTGCAGAGTGAAAATCTCATTCTGGAGTAATGTTTAACTTCACGACGCAGTTTTTACACAGCAACCGCTAGGTAGCAGAAATGAAAAAAGCAGGAAACTCGGCATGAAGCGATCCAGAAAAATCCAATATTTGAGGAAATCAAACTACGGAACCATTGGATACCCTCTATTGTGCCACTTACATGCAGTTACCATTGTTAGCAAAGTGGTTATCGCCAAGCGTGAACGTGCATCTTTTCCTTTCAGTTATTGCTCTAAGGGGTTTAAGCAGGCTACTAGCTTGTTGATGTACAGAATATTTAATAATAAATCAATGCTTAAATATACAGTTCTAAAGCCGGTAATATATTTCAATGTGGAGCCAATGTTTTTGTAGGTTGGTATGTCGATATTCTTTCCGTCGATATATCGATGGCATATAATGACATCATTTTAAATATCGATACATCGGATACCCGATATTTTTTCAAAAATATATGAACAGATCTACCCCAAACACTAGTGCGAGAATAGCCTTCTCGCAGCCGGCTGGGAACAACGTGCCACGAATTTCATATGCACGGCACAGTAGAACACACATGCTTGCCAGCAAAGAATGGATTGCGATGCCTTGTCTGTTAGGATTCCACGGTCAGGAATTAATGCTCTGGATCAGGCGGCTTAAGTAGGGACCCCTCTGTCTCACAGAGTAAAATTGGCAAAAGTTAAACAGCTGCAGCTTGCGGTTAGCACGAAAGTGTCGTGCTAGTGCCCAAATACGTACAATATCTGATCAAAAGTATCCGGATGCTAACATGGGATGTATCTACCCTTCGCTTTTACGGTGGCTTTTACTCTACTGTGGAGACCTGCAATAATGTATCCGAATGTGTGTGAAGGAATGGAAGCCTATTCTTCCTCACGTGGCGATACCAGAGAAGAAAGCAGGAAAGAGAGGTTAGTGTTTAACTTCCCATTGACAACGATGTCATTAGAGACGGAGCTTAAACTTGGACTAGGAAAGGATGAGTAAGGAAATCGGATGCGCCCTATTCAGGGAACCATCCTGGCATATGCATTATGCGATGTGCCGTCCCCAGTGAAAATACTGAAAAAAACTTAAATATTAAAAAGATTTAATATGGACGAGAGCTTTTACCTCGATGCGAAATATTATACTCTGTGCAATACTGGCCGCACGGGCGCAAATGTTTCTCATTTCTATTATTATTATGTAAAATGTTAATTTCAGTAGTTGAGTGCAAAGATTACTAAATATGCACAATATAATCTTTGTAAGTTTAATGTGAAGAAAAACAGCGGTCAGTTGTTCTACTTTTTTTCTCTTGTCTGATGTGGTAGAGGTCGGACATATTTGTTAATTGCTGACGAATGTAAGCTCATGTGTGATATTAATTCAATAATATAATAGTTTAAAGCTATTGTTCACCTTTATTTGTAGAAGGTGGGCCCTGTGTCATGTTCGTTTCCCTTTAAAATCAGTATTCTGAGTAATTTTCAGCTCAACATTTGCAGCCGCCGCTGCAGCAACAGACGCCATTACGTGGCATTTTTTAATTCACGAATTTAGCGGCAGCGAAGAGATCGCCGGCTCAAAACATAACAAATATTTTTTCCACAGCCACCTGACGCAGCGGAGGAAAACATGGTTTTCAACATTTTTAGTTTCAGTTACTCGCCGAGATCCAGAGCCAAGACCCGGACTTCAACAATTTGTTAACGGCAGTAAGAACATTTCTCTCGCGTATGTGGGCAGTTGCAAATTATAACAAAGAACTCATGCTTGTTAACAATATTAGCCGAGGCAAATACAAAAATATTATTTCAGTTTTCAATTTAAATGCAATGTGTTTCTAGACTGGCTCATGTTAAAGTAACTTTAATGTGAACAAAAAGTTTGGTCATCTTAATCTTTATTAATCAGCCAGTTATTAAAAGCATAAACTTACAAGTATAAATAAAATCTCAAAAATAATTTCAATTTAAAATCAAATCCAAATCACAATCATTAAAAAGTCTCGTGCCCACACATTTTATTTTACCACGAGAGCGATGTAGGGAAACCACGGGAAAAGAAATCAGAGAAGGTAAGTATGTTGGACGCTGCTGTCTGGAGCGAAGTCGACGTTCTATCTCATCCCAGAGATATTCCACTGGGTTCAGATAGGATCTGGAGTAGGTCAGTCCATTTTAGAAATGTTATTGTCCACAGGCCATTGCCTCAGAGACGCTACGTTATGAGATAGTTAACTGTCATGCTAACATAAACAGTCATCGTCTCCGAACTGTTCCTCTAACTGTACACAGCACAAGACACTCTAAAATCTGTTCATATCCTTCTACATCTAACATCTCCTTAATATAAGGAGACCACACGCTAAGCACTGAAAAAAGACCCATACCTAACACCATCTATCCTGTACTTCACTGCTGGCACTACACATGGCGCCAGGTAACGTTCTCCAGGCATTCGTCAAACCGAAACTTTTCCATCGGTTTGCCCCAGAATACTTCGAATCATTTGTTTCCAGTCATCCACTGTCCAGTGGCGTCGTTCCTTACTCCACCTCAGGACTACTGCAGAACTGTGAGGCCTATGAGAAGTTGCTCCTCCGTTGTACCCCTTTCGTTCTAACTCGTTATTGTGGTCAATGGGTTGTGTTTGGGGGATGAGACCAGACTGCGAGGTCATCGGTCTCATCGGATTAGGGAAGGACGGGGAGGGAAGTCGGCCGTGCCCTTTCAAAGAAACCATCCCGGCATTTGCCTGGAGCGATTTAGGAAAATCACGTAAAACCAAAATCACGATGTCCGGACGCGGGATTGAACCGTCGTCCTCCCGAACGCGAGTCCAGTATGCTAACCACTCCTATATCACTAACGTCGATTTGCAGTAGGGTTTTGGAACATATACTGTATTCGAACATTATGAAGTATCTCGAAGAAAACGATTTATTGACACATAGTCAACATGGTTTCAGAAAATATCGTTCTCGTTTCGACGCCGTTCCTCACAAGCGTCTTTTAACCAAAATGCGTGCCTACGGAGTATCGTTTCAGTTGTGCGTCTGGATTCGTGATGTCCTGTTAGAAAGGTCACAGTTCGTAGTAATAGACGGAAAGTCATCGAGTAAAACAGAAGTAATATCCGGCGTTCCCCAAGGAAGTGTTATAGTCCCTCTATTGTTCCTTATCTATATTAACAACATAGGAGACAATCTAGAAGCCGTCTTAGATTGTTTGCAGATGATGCTGTCTTTTACCGTCTTGTAAAGTCATCAGATGATCAAAACGACTTGCAAAATGATTTAGATAATATATCTGTATGGTGCGAAAAGTGGCAATTGACCCTGAATAGCTGGCCGCGGTGGTCTAGCGGTTCTAGGCGCTCAGTCCGGAACCGCGCGACTGCTACGGTCGCAGGTTCGAATCCTGCCTCGGGCATGGATGTGTGTGATGTCCTTAGGTTAGTTAGGTTTAAGTAGTTCTAAGTTCTAGGGGACTGATGACCACAGATGTTAAGTCCCATAGTGCTCAGAGCCATTTGAACCATTTTTGACCCCGAATAAGGAAAAGTGTGAAGTTATTCACATGAGTACTAAAAAAAATCCACTAAATTTCGATTACGCGATAAGTCACACAGATCTGAAGGCTGTAAATTCAACTAAATACTTAGGGATTACAACTACAAATAACCTGAATTGGAAAGATCACATAGATAATATTGTTGGTAGAGCAAACCAAAGACTGCGGTTTATTGGCAGAACACTTAGAAGGTGCAACAGGTCTACTAAAGAGACTGCTTACACCACGCTTGTCCGCCCTATTCTGGAGTATTGCTGTGCGGTGTGGGATCCGCATCAGGTGGGAATGACGGATGACATCGAAAAATTACAAAGAAGAGCAGCTCGTTTTGTATTATCGCGAAGTAGGGGAGATAGTGTCACAGACATGATATGTGAATTGGAGTGGCAATCATTAAAAAAAAGGCGTTTTTTGTTGCGACGGGATCCTCTCACGAAATTTCAATCACCAGTTTTCTCCCCCGATTGCAAAAACATTCTGTTGGCACCCACCTACATAGGGAGAAACCATCATCACGATAAAATAAGAGAAATCAGGGCTCGCACAGAAAAATTTGAGTGCTCGTTTTTCCCGCGTGCCTTTCGAGAGTGGAACGGTAGAGAGACAGCTTGAAGGTGGTTCATTGAACCCTCTGCCAGGCACTTTATTGTGAATAGCAGAGTAATCACGT
Organism: Schistocerca serialis cubense; assembly: GCF_023864345.2. Classification (NCBI taxonomy): domain Eukaryota; kingdom Metazoa; phylum Arthropoda; class Insecta; order Orthoptera; family Acrididae; genus Schistocerca; species Schistocerca serialis. The sequence goes on along the minus strand of NC_064641.1, from coordinate 762,839,705 downwards.
AGATGTAGATGTAGATAGATTGTGCTAGCTGGGTGGCTGATAGCACAATGGAACTCACGAATAGTTAGTTTTGCTTGACGGTTCCTATGCGTCAGTACATGAGGTCTACCTTCTTGGTTTAGCGGTGCTTGATCCTTCGCGTTTCAACTTCACAACTGCATCACATCACTAATAATCGACTTGCCCTCCCGGTTAGCCGTGCGGTCTAACGCATTGCTTTCCGGGCGGGAAGGCGTGCCGGTCCCTAGCACAAATCCGCCGGGCGAATTAGTGTTGAGGTCCGGTGTGCAGACCAGGCGGTTTTCCATCTGCCTCGGCGAATGCGGGCTGGTTCCCTTTATTCCTCCTCAGTTACATTATGTCGGCGACTGCTGAGGAAACACTATCTCCACGTACGCGTACACCAACATTACCACGCAAACATTTGGGGTTACACTCGTCTGGTGTGAGACGTTACCAGGGGGATCCACTGGGGGGCCGAGCCGCACAATAACCCTGGGTTCGTTGTGGGGCGGCGGTGGGGTGAGTGGACTGCTGCAGCCTGTTGTGGGGTTGTGAACCACTGAGGGCTACGGCGGGGACGAAGCCTCTCCGTCGTTTCTAGGTTCCCAGTTCCATACAATACAATACAATACAATACAATACAACAGTCGACTTGGGAGATACAGAAGGGTTGAAATTTGCTGATGCATTTGTTACTTTGCTGACATCCAATGACTAGTCTACGTTCAAAGTCACTGAGCTCTCCTGACTCTGAGCTCTACTGACAAAGTAATACTCCTCGCCTCATTTTATACTAACAGCTCCGCTTCTCGTGACATCTAGTGGTCAAATTCGCATTACATAGGAGTGTCTGGATGCTTTTGATCATATAGTATACTTGTCTAGGGATCAGGCAAGCATAACTGTGTAGAGACGATATTCTACAGACGCTTTAGAGTGCAGCCACGTATTGACGGATTTTCAAATGAACGTAGGAGAAGTTTAGAAAATTTGTACCAAAATTTAATGTGTTAAATTATTATATCACTAGCTGAGATCACTGCTTCGCTCGCGTAGACTGTATCGCCTGCAGAATTTTTTTTGTTTTCCTTTAATCGAGTTTTTATGTTGTTCACAAACTGCAACATCTTCTAAATTATTCACGCTAATTAAGGCCATAGATGCATGGTCTTTTAGGAATATACTTCTGACCGAAAAGCGATTCTAGAGGCTGGAGTGCAAAGGTTTTGTTCGTCACGTCTTTAGCGTTCTTATGGAGATATTTCCATTGAAATTTTCATCCCCTAACACATATCTCTTTATATGTTATACTAATTGTCATAGATTCATTTTCAAATTTTTTATTATTGGTACATATTTTCTTAATTTTAATCCTTTATATCACCCATTTTGGGGTTGAATTTGCAAAAGCAGTGAAACACAATTCTTTTTGTGATTCTTCAACTTCTCCCGGCGTAATTCTCGCTCGAACAGTCCACGGGAATGGGGTACTAAAAAACACTGGTGCACAGGGCGCGCACCATCTCGGACGCAGAGAGTCTGCCCCATGAGCTGGAACACCTCAAAACTGTATTTCGTAAAAACGGGTACTCGGAATGGCAGATCAGAAGCGCTCTCAGCCCCTCCCCTACAGTACAGTGTGTGGAGATGGACGAAGTCACGGAGGAAGAGAGAGCCACCGCCTATACACCGTATACTGGTACACTATCGGGGAAAATAGGGCGAATATTGAGGAAACACCGAGTAGGAACTGTCTTTTGCCCGCCCAATAAAACACGAGCATTATTGGGAAGTGTCAAAGACGATCTCGGTTTGCGGAAGGTCGGCATATACTAGATTCCCTGTGAGTGTGGGAAGACTTACATTGGACAGACAGTACGCACCACCGAAGATCGTTGCCGAGAACATCAGAGGCACACTCGACTTATGTACCCCAACAAGTCGGCAGTCGCAGAGCACTGTTTGTCCGGAAAACACGAAATGGACTAACAACATACCAGGGTCTTGGCACAGACATCTAAATACTGGGACAGCGTCGTTAGAGAGGCTATCGAAATTCGTGCAAGGGACGGACTCATCAACAGAGATTGAGGCTATAACCCCAGCAAGGCATGGGAACCAGCACTGAGTCTAATTAAAAAGAGGCTCAGCAAAGAAAACGAACGGGCGACTAGGGCGGACGAGGCAGTCACACCGACGCCACCACAGACGCCGACGGCAGCCCCTCAGCGACCGCCGACGCGCGGCCGCAGGCGCGGACCGCGGAGAGAACGCCTCGCGGCTGATGGGGATTTAGGACGGCCGCCCTAAGCTCAGTTCATCAGCGCACCTGACGAGGGCGACATGTGTGATCGCCGAAATACTGTGCCCGTTGGACACTATGGACCGACAGTACACCCGTGGACTGTTCGAATAATTCTTTTTATTTCTAACAGAGAAGCCAAATACAAATTTACATAGGGTTAGTTTTGACAGTACTTTCATAACGAAATAATTTCGTTAAAATTTTCACCCCCCCCCCCCCCCCCATTTCACACTTTTAGGTGGTTGGACTTCCAACAACAGTGAAACACGTATTTCTTATTTCTAAGCGAGAAGTAAAATACAAATTTTCATAGATTTAGCTTCAAAAATGATTCCGTAATGAAATATTTCCATAAAAACTTTCATCCCGTTATGTCTTGAATTTCCAAAAACAGAAAAACGCTTTTTTGAATTCCTAGCTGAGACGCCAAATTCAAAATTTCATAGATTTAGCTTTAACCATGCTTTCACAATGGAATATTATCATAAAACATTTCATCCCCTATTTCACCACCTTAGAGGTTGAGTTTCCAAAAATACTGACACATGTATTTTTTTTATTTGTAACTGAGGAGTCAAATACCAATTTTCATAGATGTAGCTTTAAAAATACTTGAGCAGTTCTTCAACAACGATTTATTGAAAAAAAAAAACATCCATCCACTATTTCACACCCATAGACGTTAAATTTCAAAAAATGCTGAAACAAGTATCTATTTTTAATTGAAAATCCAAATATTAACTTTCGTAGGTCTAACGCCTACGGTATAAGATCAACACACTCTCCAAGTTTCAAGTTTCTATCCTTAACGGTTTGGCCTGGTTAATGATAAGTCAGTGAGCCAGGCAGTCGCGACGTTGCCATTTGTAGTGTAGAGATTTCACGAGATTATAAACAGATGTTACTTTCGAGTTATCCCTCGTATTAAATACGCGGCTGATCATCAAAACTGCAACACTATGAACGCTGCTTGCAACAAATTCTTGAATATGCAAATAATTAGCATTTCAGTGAAACCGCCAGAAGTTGGTAGGAGTAACATCGTCAACATTCTCTATATACAGAAGTATTATGCAACAGGGTTCTCATTCAGAAACTGAATGTTGTTTGTTTGTTACAAGATATGTTATACCTCGTGTAAGAAGTAGAAAGGTCTAACGGCAAGTGCCAGAATTTGAAAGATCGTAGTCTACTGAGAATGAAGTTTACGGTTTTACGATATCGCTACTTACGTTGGGCAGGACTCTAAGACAGCCTGTGAATATGGAGGAGTAGACGGGTTGGGTAAGACCATACTCTCAAACACCATGCAGTATCAGTTGGGTCAGAAGCGTCCTGCGCCCGAGAGGACGTAATTATGCTCAATTAGTCGTGCAGAAATGTTGGAACACGTGAGGCAATACTAACCTTACGACTTATCTTAGAAGAAAGATTAAGAAAAGGCAAACCTACGTTTCTAGCAATTGTAGACTTAGAGAAAGCTTTTGACAACGTTAACTGGAATACTCTCTTTGAAATTCTGAAGGTGGCAGGGGTAAAATACAGGGAGCGAAAGGCTATTTACAATTTGTACAGAAACCAGATGGCAGTTATAAGAGTCGAGGTGCATGAAAGGGGAGCAGTGGTTGGGAAAGGAGTGAGACACGGTTGTAGCCTCTCCCCGATGTTATTCAATCTGTATATTGAGCAAGCAGTAAAGGAAACAAAAGAAAAATTCGGAGTAGGTATTAAAATTCATGGAGAAGAAGTAAAAACTTTGAGGTTCGCCGATGACATTGTAATTCTGTCAGAGACAGCAAAGGACTTGGAAGAGCAGTTGAACGGAATGGACAGTGTCTTGAAAGGAGGATATAAGATGAACATCAACAAAATCAAAACGAAGATAATGGAATGTAGTCAAATTAAATCGGGTGATGCTGAGGGGATTAGATTAGGAAATGAGACACTTAAAGTAGTAAAGGAGTTTTGCTATTTAGGGAGTAAAATAACTGATGATAGTCGAAGTAGAGAGGATATAAAATGCAGACTGGCAATGGCAAGGAAATCGTTTCTGAAGAAGAGAAATTTGTTAACATCGAGTATAGATTTAAATGTCAGGAAGTCGTTTCTGAAAGTATTTGTATGGAGTGTAGCCATGTATGGAAGTGAAACATGGACGATAACCAGTTTGGACAAGAAGAGAATAGAAGCTTTCGAAATGTGGTGCTACAGAAGAATGCTGAAGATATGGTGGGTAGATCACGTAACTAATGAGGAGGTATTGAATAGGATTGGGGAGAAGTTTGTGGCACAACTTGACTAGAAGAAGGGATCGGTTGGTAGGACATGTTTTGAGGCATCAAGGGATCACAAATTTAGCATTGGAGGGCAGCGTGGAGGGTAAAAATCGTAGAGGGAGACCAAGAGATCAATACACTTAGCAGATTCAGAAGGATGTAGGTTGCAGTAGGTACTGGGAGATAAAGAAGCTTGCACAGGATAGAGTAGCATGGAGAGCTGCATCAAACCAGCCTCAGGACTGAAGACCACAACAACAACAGTCGTGCAGAATGGTACATCCACGTCACGCAACTTAGTCAGGAAATGGGCTTGTTTGCGACATGACAAGTATCCATACGTACACTGCCAGTTTTTTTTTTTTTTTTTTTTTTTTTTTTTTTTTTTTTTTTTTTTTTCGACGCGGCAGTAGACACAGGCACGCCAACAGTGGTGTGCCCAAATAAAATAGTGGACGCAGATGTGACACCACGTCGTCTTTAGTAGACACAGGTGCTACACTACGTCGTCTTTTCGTTAACAGTCCATTTCTTGAGTGTGACATCAGGACGCACCTATCCATGTGCGGAGGTTACGAGTACAACGAACATTTCCAGATTACATTCCTCGTCATACATCCTCAGCACCTGATTCGATGGTATGTGGTGCCATTAGCTTAGTGGTATTGAAACGTACTTCTGCGTAGACTACTGTTTTGTAAGTTTTAGTGTACACACTGATGACCCGAAACATTATGACCGCCTGCTTAATGGCTTACTTGTCTGTCTTTGGAATGAAATACATCACTGACTTGGCGTATCAGGGATCCGACAGTTTGTTGGTAGTTTGAGGAGGAGGTACGCTATGTGATCAAAAGTATCCGGACACCTGGATGAAAATGAATTACAAGTTCGCGGCGCCCTTCATCGGTAATGCTGGAATTTAAAATGGAGGTGGCCCACACTTAGCCTTGATGACAGCTTCCACTCTCGCAGGCATACGTTCAATCAGGTGCTGGGAGGTTTCTTGGGGAAAGGCAGCCCATTCTTCACGAAGTTCTGCACTGAGGAGAGGTATCGATGTCGGTCGGTGAGGCCTGGCAAGAAAACAGCGTTCCTAAAGGTCCCGAAGGTGTTCTACAGGATTCAGGTCAGGACTCTGTGCAGGCCAGTCCATTACAGAGATGTTACTGTCGTGTAACCACTCCGCCACAGACCGTGCATTACGAACAGGTGCTCGATCGTGTTGAAAGATGGAATCGCCATCCCCGAATTGCTCTTCAACAGTGGGAAACAAGAAGATGCTTAAAACATCAATGTAGGCATTTGCTGTGATAGTGCCACGCATAACAACGGGTGCAGCCCCCTCCACGAAAAACATGACCACACCATAACACCACCGCCTCCGAATTTTGCTGTTGCCACTACACAAGCTGGCAGATGACGTTCATCAGGTATTCGCCATACCCACGCCGGCCATCAGATCGTCACATCGTGTACCGTGATTCGTCATTCCACACAACGTTTTTACACTGTTCAATCGTCAAATGTTTACGCTCCTTACACCAAGCGAGGCGTCGCTTGGCATTTTTATTGTACTGTATTGAACTGGGAACCTAGAAACGACGGAGAGGCTTCGTCCCGACCGTAGCCCTCAGTGGTTCACAACCCCACAACAGGCTACAGCAGTCCACTCACCCCACCGCCGCCCCACACAGGGGACCCTCCCTGGGAACGTCTCACACCAGACCAGTGTAACCCCAAATGTTTGCTTGGTAGAGTAATTATGGTGTACACGTACGTGGAGACAGTGCTTGCGCAACAATCGCCGGCATAGTCTAACTGAGACGGAATAAGGGGAACCAGCCCACATTGGCCAAGGCAGATGGAAAATCACCTTAAAAACCATTCACAGATTGGTCGGCACACCGGATCTCGACACTAATTCGCCGGGTGGATTCGTGCCAGGGTCCGGCACGCCTTCCCGCGCGGAAAGCAGTGCGTTAAACCGCACGGCTAACCGGGCGGGCTCATTTGGCATTTACCGGCGTGATGTGTGGCTTATGAGCAGCCGCTTGACTATGAAATCCAAATTTGCTCACCTCCCATCTAACTGTCATAGTACTTGCCGTGGATCCTGATGCAGTCTGGAATTCCTGTCTGATGGTCTGGATAGATGTATGCCTATTACACATTACGACCGTCAACTGTCAGACAACGGACGACGTCGGCCTGTACGCTTTTGTGTTGTACGTGTCCCTTCACGTTTCCACTTCACTGTCACATCGGAAATAGTGGACCTAGGAATGTTTAGGTAAGTGGAAACCTCGCATATGGACGTATGACACTAGTGACACCCAATCACCTGACCACGTTCGAAGTCCGTGAGTTCCACGAAGCGCTCCATTCTGCTCTGTCACGATGTCTAATGACTACTGAGGTCGCTGATATGGAGTAACTGGCAGTAGGTGGCAGCACAATGCTTCTAATACGAAAAACGTTTGTCCGGATACTTTTGCTCACATAGTGTACATCAACTACATTCTCAGAGAATGCTCATCTTCTCAGATCGGATACAGAAAAGGTTAATATGATATTAGTATACCGCAGGAGCGTTCAAGGAAAGGTCCCAGAATTAGATCACTTATTGAAGATTATAAAGCGCAGACAGTATTAGCAACAGAAAGTTGGTTGAAACTCGAAGCGAATCCTAAATTCAGATCTGAATATTTATTGTAGGAATAGGTTAGTCGCCAATGGTGCATTTATTGCACTAAAGAATTCGATAATATCTAGTGAGGCTATCACTCATACCGAACGTGAATTATTAATCTGCGTGAAGATGAGAATCAAAGGTCGGTCAAATATGGTAATCGAATGCTTTCATAGACCGCCTGGGACAGGATCTGCAGTGGTAGAAAGCTGCAGAGAATATCATTAGTAACTTTCCTAATCATGGCGTTGTAATAGGGTGTGACTTCAACTTGCCAGGTATAGATTGGAAGAGTCATGCTATCAAAACTGGTGCCAGAGACAGGGATTCGTGTGACATTGTTCTCAACGTTTTGTCCGAAACACAGAGGGTGGGTTTGCTGGATGTTGGGAGCTCCAACGTTAGGCGCGTAATGGGGCCCCTTAGGAACATGGCTGCCAAGGAGGGGAGGGAAGCCAGCGTGCACTCCGTGTGCATTCCGGGGGGAGTCATTCCAGATGTGGAAAGCAAGAGTACAGGGCGCAGCCAGCTGCAAGTGATGGCTCATGTCGGTACCAATGACGTGTGTCGCTTTGGATCGGAACAGATTCTGTCTGGTTTCGGGCGGCTAGCGGAAATGGTAAAGACTGCCAGTCTTGCTTCCGAGATTAAGGCGGAGCTCACCATCTGCAGCATCGATGATAGAACCGACTATGGTCCTTTGGTGCAGAGCCGAGTGGAGGGTCTGAATCAGAGGCTCAGGCTGTTCTGTGATTTCGATAAGATATCTGTATGGTCCCAAAAGTGGCAATTGACCCTGGATAAAGAAAAGTGTGAAGTTATTCATATGAATACTAAAAGAAATCAGCTAAATTTCGATTTCGCGATAAGTCACACAAATCTAAAGGCTGTAAATTCAATGAAATACTTGGGGGTTATAGTTACGAATAATTTCAATTGGAACGATCACATAGATAACGTTGTGCGTGAAGCAAACCAAAGACTGCGATTCATTGGCAGAACACTTAGAAGGTGCAACAGGTCTACTAAAGAGACTGCTTAAACCACGCTTGTCCGCCCCATTCTGGAGTATTGCTGTGCGGTGTGGGATCCGCATCAGGTGGGACTGACGGATGACATCGAAAAAGTACAAAGAAGGGCAGCTCTTTTTGTATTGTCGCGAAATAGGGGAGATAGTACCACAGATGTGATACGTGAATTGGAGTGGCAATCATTAAAACAAAGGCGTTTTTCGTTGCGACGGGATCTTCTCATGAAATTTCAATCACCAGTTTTCTCCTCCGATTGCGAAAACATTCTGTTGGCACCCACCTACATAGGGAGAAGTGATCATCATGACAAAATAAGAGAAATCAGAACTGGTACAGAAAAATTTAAGTGTTCGTTCTTCCCGCGTGCCGTTCAAGAGTGAAACGGTAGAGAGACAGCTTGAAGGTGGTTCATTGAACCATCTGCCAGGCACTTTATTGTGGATAGCAGAGTAATCACGTAGATGTAGATGTAGAAACGTTCCTCGAGCAGGTAACTAGAGAACAAACTCGTGAAGGTAACATCTTAGACTTCCTAGCAACAAACACATCTGAACTTATCGAATCAGTTAACGCAGAAGAAGAGATCAGTGATCATAAGACAGTGAAAGCAATTATGACGACCGGTATTACAATGAATACAAAGAAAGATAGGACAGCATTTTGCTTAGCAAGAGTGACAGAATAGAAACTGCAGAGTATATGAGTAGTCAACATCAAATATGCATTGCTGAGGACGAAGACTTGGAGCAAAAAATGAAAAAAAATTCAAGTGCGTCATTCAGTACTCCTTAGAAAAGTTTGATCTCAGCAGGGTCGTAGGGGACCGGAAAGACAGACCGTGGTTTAATAGCAATGTTGGAAAACTGCTAAATAAACAGAGAGAGCTTCAACGCAGATTCAAGAGAAGTCAAAAGTTAGCTGACAAACAAAAGCTGAACGAAGCGAAAATGAGTATAAGGAGAGCAATGAGACAAGCGTCCAATGATTTTGTAAGTAAAATTTTGTCAAATGATCTCACTAAGACCCTAAGAGATTTTGGTCTTACATATAAACAGTAAGTTGTTCGAAATCATCTATTCAGTTAGTGATCACACAGGCGCCGAAGCGGAAGGTAGCAGAAAGAAAACCGAAATACTGAATTCGGTCTCCCGTAACTGTTTCACCGCGGAAGATCGTAATACGATGCTTCCTTTTAATCACAGTACGAGCGTCGAAATGGCAGCTACTGACATAGCCGAACGCAGAGTAGAAAAACAATTACAATCGCTTAGTACTGGAAAGGCGTCAGTACCTGATGAGATACCTGTGAGATTGTACAAATATTACGTGAAAGAACTTGCTTCCTTTCTAGTAGCAGTTCATCGTTGTTTGCTGGAACAAAGAGATTCATCTAGCGACTGGGAAAAAGCGCAGGTCAGTACCATTTTCAAGAAGAGTCGTAGGACAGATGCACATAATTATAGGTCTATATTAATGATGCCAATCTGTTGTAGAATTATGGAAAATGTTTTATGCTCAAGAACTGTAATATTTTTGGAGTACAAAAATCTCCTTTATATAAATCAACATGGATTCTGCAAACAGAGATCTTGCGAAACTCGGCTCGCTCTGTTACTCCATGAGATCCATAGCGCTGTAGACAATTGCGCTCATATTGATGCTGTGTTCCTTGAATTCAGGAAGGCATTTAACACCGTCTGGCACTGTTATTTAGTGAAAAAAAATTGCGAAATTACTGAGTACTGGACCAGATTTGCAGCCGAGCGGGATTAGCCGAGCGGTCTGGGGCACTGCAGTCATGGACTGTGCGGCTGATCCCAGCGGAGGTTCGAGTCCTCCCTCGGGCATGGATGTGTGTGTTTGTTCTTAGGATAATTTAGGTTAAGTAGTGTGTAAGCTTAGGGACTGATGACCTTAGCAGTTAAGTCCCATAAGATTTCACACCCATTTGAACATTTGAACCAGATTTGTCACTGGATTCAACACAGAACTGAACACGTCGTTAAAGAGGTGTGATAGGACGGTTACTGTTTACAGTGTATATAAATCATCAAGTACAAAGCGTCAGAAGCTCTTTAAGACTGTTCGTACATGATGCGATTGTCTATAAAAAAAAGTAGAACTGTAAAGACAGTATCGATTTGCACAATGATCTACAGAGGAGTGATAAACGGTGTGGGCTCTTGAATTTGGCCATGTACGTAAATAAATGTAAGTTATAGTGCATAGACAGGAAAGAAATTCACTACTGTCCAATTACACTATTGATGACAAATTGCTGGAAACAGTATCTAACATAAAATATCTTGGAGCGAACTTAAGTGGAATGATCGCGTGAAACAAATAGTAGGCAAAGTAGATGCCAGATGAGATTCATAGGGAAAATCTTAGGCAAATGTGACCCATACATGAAAGAAAGAGCTTACTTGGTGCTTGTTCTACTGATTCTTGAATATTGTTCATCAGTCTGGGACCCTTGCCAGGTGGATAGAAGAGATAGAGAAGACCCAACGAAGAGCGACGCGTTTCATCAAGGTACCGTTTAGTCGGCGCGAGAGCGTAACAGAGATACTCAAAACATTCCAGAGACGTGTTTTGCCTCACGGAGAGGTTTAGTAAAGAAGTTTAGAGAGAGCACTTCCAGGGAAGATTCGGGCAGCATATTACTTCCTCCCACATACATCTCACAGGCCGAGAAAATTCTAGAAATCAAAGGTAATACAGAGACTTGCCAACAATCAGTGTTCCCACGAGCCATTCACCTGTAGAACAGGGAAGGGGCGATCAGTTAGTGGTACCAGAAGTACCCTCTGCCAAACACCGTCAGGTGGCTTGCGGAGTATTAATGTAGATGCAAAAGTAGGTATACAACACGAGAACTTCTAGTCGGTGTTTTGGACAGCAGGAGTTACATTTCTGATGTGTCAAGGCCAGTCGCTGTACCCTATTTTCGATGCCTCCCTAACGTGATCTTTCAACAAGATAATGCAAGACAGCATGTTGTCTGTACTGTCCTGACCTACTTTGTTACAGATGGTGTTCGACTATTTCCCTAGCCAGTACATACGAGGGAGACTGAAAAATTTTCGAACAAATTAAATTTGTCTGTATTTCATGGCTACTTGCTAATGTTTTGCATGGTCATGTAATGTGTTCGATTTGGTCTAATACTTTGTTAATTACAATCATTCAAACATATTGCATGCTCCGAAAAGCTGATTTGACTAGAGAACATTTCCAGGCTACCCTTTTTTTTACGATCTTAAATCAACGTTGGGCAACGGCCTTGTCGCAGTGGATACACCGGTTCCTGTTAGATCACCGAAGTTAAGCGATATCGGACGTGGCCGGCACTTGGATGGGTGACCATCCAGGCCGCCATGCGCTGTTGTCATTTTGCGGGGTGCACTCAGCCTCGTGATGCCAATTGAGGAGCTACTCGACCGAATAGTAGCGGCTCCGGTCACAGAAAACCATCATAACGACCGGGAGAGCGGTGTGCTGACCACACTCCCCTCCTGTCCGCATCCTCACCTTAGGATGACACGGAGGTCGGATGGTCCCGATGGGCCACTTGTGGCATGAAGACGGAGTGCTTAAATCAACACTAATGTTCAAGTAGTGTGTAGAACGGCTTAGAAATGCATTTGCCGAAGAAGCCCCGTCTAAGGCAACAATTTATTAGTCCCTCAGATTTTCACCTTTTCCGCTCTCTGTCAAATCAAATGGCTCTAAGCACTATGGGACTCAACATCTGAGGTCATCAGTCCCCTAGAACTTAAAACTACTTAAACCTAACTAACCTAAGGACATCACACACATCCGTGCCCGAGGCAGGATTCGAACTCGCTCTCTATCGAACAACCTTCAAGAAACTTCCTTTCCAGATGAAAATGCGTTCCGAAGATGGTTCGACGAGTTTTTCGCCTCAAAACCACGTGATTTCTACAGTCGCGGAATCGAAAAGTTTCGCTGGCATTGCCAGACCGTTGTAAATAGTGAAGGAGGATATACTATTGACGCCTAGAGTCTTTTTTATGTGCATCTGTTGTGTTTATTAAATTTACGGAAAACGCTACGAATTCATGCACCAACCTAATATAATTGGTATAGAGAGTACAGAGGTGATCGGCTTTTTCTTAGTGACTACTATCGTGAAGGACGCCAAAGAACTGCTGTTACTGATGAAAATATTCCCGCTGCTGGAGCAATGCTTGAAGAAGATCGACGGGCGTCTTATGAATTTATCTGGACGATATTGGACATTGGTACGAGTCAAAAGGAGAACATTTTACATCAACAGTTTGACGCGAGGAAACTTTGTTGTCTATAGACTCCACTTGAACAGACTCCCGATCAAAAATAACAACGCACTGTCTGGTGCAGAAAAACTCTGGAAAAATTCGAAGATGACACATCAAATTTGGATGGCATATCAGATTTACTGTTATGATCCTGAAAAGAAAATTCAGTCGGTTCAATTGGTGTTTCGAAAAGAATCTCAGTCTAGAAAAGTCCGACGTATTCTCAGTGCTGATATGATGATGGTTGCTAGTTCTTTTTTTTATTTATTTTTTCTAAAACGGACCATATCTCCGCTACAGCATTAGAAGGTAAACGTACCGTTACTGCTGATTGTCACGCAAACGTCTGTTTGCAAGAAATCTTTGAAAAAGTTCTTGAAAACCGCTCAACAAGAAAAATAATTTTACATCACGACAAGGTATCATCCCATACAGCAAAACTAACAAGTAAGTATATAGCTGCCCAAAGGTCAGCACCATAGATTGTCCGCCTTACAGCCCCGATCAAGCATTTTGTGATTCCTTTTTGTTTCCAAAAATTCAACGTGCGTATGTTTGTGTTCGCAAAACTCGAAACAGTTAGTCAATTGGCTTGAAATTTTGACACAAGGTTGCAGTCGAATACGCACGTTCTTATATCTAAAAGTTCTTCACCGATTTACATCAACTTTTTGGGTGATACTCAAATGAGCATTCGGACGGATACTGGCTATATATTTTTAATGTATATAACATAGAAATACATGTATGTAACATATAAAGAGGAAGCGTTGTTACCAAAAACCTCGAAATATCCGTGACGGATTTACTTAAAATTTTACGCGATACTCTAAGGAGCAGTCAGACGTACAATATGCTACATATTTTTAATATATATAATATGTAAATATATACCTAATATATAAATGGAAAACATTGTCACCAAAAGTCTCAAAAAGTATTTGTCGCGTTTACTTCAGATTTTTACACACTATTAGGACGAATAGATCGAAATATTACAAGAATCTCGAAAAGTTCTTGACACATTAAGTCCAAATTTTAAACGATACTGTACTAAACATTCAGACCAAAGAATCTGAATTTGCAATAACAATAAACGATGTTGAAGGTCTGAGAGGAGGAGGGGGTGGGGAAGAGGAGATGGACAGAGGGGAGGGAGGAAACTGAGATAGAGAGAAGAAGGAGGAGATGAACAGAGAGAGTAGTAGGAGAGAGGGTGAGGAGAAGATGGACAGAGAGAGGGGCAGGAGGTGGTGGACAGAGAGGGGGGGGGGGAGGGGGAAGAGATGTGGAAAAAGTGCGGAAGGAGGAGATGGGCAGAGATAGGGGTCCGAAGGATATCCGGACATGCATTCTCTTGGCTCTGTTTTAAATTTAACCGTACTGAACGATAGCAACGCGTGGCCAGGTATAGATTGTTGAAGATAAAATGCGTAGAATCGCTTTTTCGCCTGCAGATGAGCAATGGAATAATATAAAAACCAAGTTTCTGAAGAGCCTTAGGAAGTGTGACATCATTGCTTTAAGGATTGGTTTCATCGAATTCAAAAAGTCTGATGTTAAAAAAAGGATGTTTTGAAATCAATAAAACCATTTACATTTTCTAAAGCTAATCGTTGTTTGGTTTTCTAAAAATTTTCAGTTTCGTCTTCCTACTCGAAACTCTTTCCCAATGAAAACGTCTGATCATGGGTTGCCGAAACACTGACATGCCATCATTCGTCAGCCACTACGACTGATGAACTCTGCCACAGAATGCAAGCATGCATGGAATGACATACCCCTATGAGCGGTTCTAGGCGCTACAGTCTGGAACCGCGCGACCGCTACGGTCGCAGGTTCGAATCCTGCCTCTGGCATGGATGTGTGTGATGTCCTTAGGTTAGTTAGGTTTAAGTAGTTCTAAGTTCTAGGGGCCTGATGACCTTAGAAGTTAAGTCCCATAGTGCTCAGAGCCATTTGAACCACATACCCCTATCTGTCATCCAAGTTCAGTTCGATTCGGTTCCCAGCGGGTTAGAACCGTTGTTGCAGCCTGACATCACTTCTCTGTGTACTGGTTGGTGATAATTGAAGTAAAGCCACTCACAGAGGTCCACTGTGAACTGTAATTGTCATACCACAGTGAAACTTCGTAGATATTCTAAAGCGTTAATGCAAAACTGATTTACACGTCAAAAAAATGAGTTCCAATTTTCGCCACCAGGTGCAAATTTGGCGCTGTGAATGCAAGAAAGACGTATAGAAATGTTTCCATGCGTAGTGGATTAGGCACAGGATGCCGGCAGAAAAGGTCAAACAGGTGAGAAAGGTATAGTGTCGATTTTATTATTCACCGCTGCTTACACAATTAGTTCAGTATAAGCACAGGAGACATCGGCGAGATGCTGCATCCGTAAAATGACATGATCAGCAATTGCTCACAGCAGTTCCTGTGGAATCCGCGCAATGTGTTCCTCTATTCTGGCCTTCAGATAAAGTACAGACCGAATGTGATAATCACATACAGCGAGTGCAATGGCTCTTCGTGCACAACGTGCGGTTTAACATTACCCCAAATTCGGCAGTGCTCTGAATTCACTGCACCCTGTAGTGTAAAATGTGCCTCGTCACTCCATAGAATATTGCCCAGCCACATGTCATCAATTTCATCCCATGCCAGAAACTAAAGAGCAAATTCGGGACGTTGCTGCGGATCATGAGTTTTCAGTTGCTGCACCGTCTTGATCCTGTATGGATACCAGTGTAAAATACACAGCAAAACCTTCAGTACAGTTGGACAAGGGATGGATAATTTCAGATGCCGAGAATTCTTCCGGGTTGTATGGCGTGGTCCGTGGAATTCTTCAAACCCTGGTGTTTCGTCCAAAGCTATGTTGGACATCTTCGGAGGTGCTCCTGGTTGTGCTATCGACCATAGCACGTCAAAGATAAAAACCTCTCATTGATTCTGTAGCGCCACTGTCCACAGACATAGTCGATAGTTATTTTTGTCATTGACAAGGTTTATCTCTGCTATCATGTGAAATACAGACCACGCCCACTTTCCACGGTATTTAGGCCGTTCTTCGACGTTCGACTCGTCAGTCGGCAAGACTCAGCACAACCAGGAACACCTCCGAAGATGTCCAACGTAGCTTTGAACGAAACGTCAGGGATTGAAGAGTTCCATGGACCACAGCCATACAACCCGGAAGAATTGCCGGCCTGGGTGGCCGAGCGGTTCTAGGCGCTACAGTCTGGAATCCGCGACAGCTACGGTCGCAGGTTCGAATCCTGCCTCGGGCATGGATGTCTGTGATGTCCTTAGGTTAGTTAGGTTTAAATAGTTGTAAGTTCTAGGGGACTGATGACCTTAGAAGTTAAGTCCCATAGTGCTCAGAGCCATTTGAATTTGAACCGGAAGAATTCTCGGCAGCTGAAACATCCAGTCGTGAAAGCCTTCATTGTATGGATGGATAATTCTTGTGACACTGCACGAGCTGTAGCACTACTCGGGGCACGTGCTGCATGGTCATTTACAGCAACAGCAACCACCGGGGTGCCTTTCTCTTCCAGGTACCACACCAGGCTCACTCCCTGTTTCGAATTTCATTATAATCTTCTTAAAACCATTTAATGTCATCGGAAGACCTTTTAGTACAGCACTGTAATTGGTGCTGTTAAGATAAAACTAACAGCACACAGTCTCTCTTCTCGATTGCCACGCTTTTCATTCACATAATGGCTTGTCAAATGATAGTGTAGATGTCACACCATCATACAAACAGTGTACAGTGCCAAATTTGCACCTGGTGGCCACAAGTGAAACTAATGTTTTTTTTCTAATGTAAATCGGTTCTGCATTAATGCATTAGCATCCCTACTAAGTTTCGCTGTCATGCGGTAATTACAGCCTACACTGGACCTCTGTGAGTAGCTACACTTTAATTATAACCACCCGGTAATGTATTTCGCGCCTGTACACCCCCAAACATCTAAAAATTTACTCACGTATTCTTCCTACTTTGCTGCATAAGCACAACAATTAATTTCGTGATTTGCTGTCTTTGCTGGTGTTGCAACTTCAGTGGCCAGCAGTTTTGTTAGTTTTATTGCGGTATTACATTTGCAAAGCCCTTGGGCCTGGTCCACTGTTTTGAGATAAAAAGCTGAGGAGTTATTCTTTATTTTTTTTACTTTTTCGTGAATTTATTGTGTAGTCGCTCTGTAACTGCGAACAAGTTCTCCTTCATTAAGTTATCACTTGCAGAAGGGCTGACAGGCGCCTTTCCGAAATAAAAACAAGCCGCGGAGCTGAAAGTGACCTTCGGGAAGTGCAGCAGTCCTGACATCTGTTATAGATGAGGCATGGCGACAGCTGCGGTTGGGACACGTATGTGTCTGCGGCACACTTGCGTGACGATGGCGCCTGACCTGGCAAACCAACAAACGGCTGCCAGACAAACACCTTCCACGGCTGTGCTCCTCCGAATAACAGTGAGAGAAACAAAAGGAGGCACCGGGCGTGACAGAAAGTGAGCGATGCGAGTCTGCTGCAGAGGTTCGCCGTGAACTGTTTTCATTTCTTCCCCTATTTGACTTTGGTTACAAGTCCTGTGAGCCAGTGCCACCCTCATTACATGACAATCTCGTTTGAACTCAATTTACTGTAAAAGTCAGGGAAATCTCGTGGAATTCTGAAATACAGGGTGTACATAAAGTCCAGGTTCACTTCCAATTATTTATTGCACAAGAACTAAACATTGTACAGATGTCATGCATACTGCGTTTTGAAGAGAAAATCTGAAAGTTTTTTTTTTTTTTTTTTTTTTTTTTTTTTTTTTTTTTACAAACATTCGATATGCGAACCATGAGTGACCCGGCAGACGTCAATACGGTACCCGTCCCAGCATGGCATCGTCAACACTGGGATGTCGGCTTCTCTTTGTCAGGCACAAGCAACCCGTCGAAACGAATTTGTTGTGCCAGTGGTAAATGGCCTTCCTTGTTGGTGGCTTCTTATCGTACTTGGTTCTAAACATCCGTTGAACAGCTGTAGCACACCTTTCGACTTTTTGTCTAACTCTAACGCACAGAAAGCTCGCTCCGCACCTGAACTCGCCATGTTTGACACTAGCGCTGACTATCGGCGAATTACCGAACTACGCTGTGGCGGTATACATGAAGAAAAAAAAAAAAAAACTTTCAGGGTTTCTCTTCAAAATGACATATGTATGATATCTGTACAACGTTTGGTACTTGTGCAATAAATAATTGGAAGTGTTCCCGGACTTTATGTACGCAGTGTACAATGAGTTAGCACTAGAGAAATTAAACTGTTTGCTGAAGGAAGTAAATGTTCCGAGTCATTTTGTTACAAATCATTCTGAGTATCTGCTTCGGAAAAAAATCTCTTGTGAGGTCACATAAGCAAAGATGAAGGCGGCTACTGAATTGTAATATTTGTTTCTCGATGGCGGCTACTTTTAGCGCACTCTTCAACCTCGGAATTTTCATTGTTATTCGTGTGTCGTCTGGCTGCAGGTCCGTTTCCCATTACATGATTGTGGAGCGCGTAAGAATCGGCCACGTTGCTGTGAATTTCTCATTCGCACTAAAGCAAAGACGTTTTTCTTTTTGTCATCGGTCAGAAAATCCGACCCAAGCCAGTCACTTCACTTCAGAGGAGCTCTTGCAACGTATGTCCTCAATTACACTAGTGTCGCAATTCCGCATTCGTCTCTCTGGTTCAATGTTATTTCCATTGACGCTATTACAGCCCATTTTTGTTGTTTTTACAATTGTTATGAACTTTCAAAATGTTGAAGACACTCCTGAGCCCCCCCCCCCCTCCCTCGACTGTGAACTGCGTTACGTAATATGGATTTTGAATGCAAGTAGTGTTAAGCCAGCTGAAATCCATCGTCAACTTGCAGCTTGTAGAGATTTGTGGTGAAAATATAATGGAATCAAAAGAACACTCTATAGAATGTAGACACTCATGATCCCCCAAAATACAAAAATTCAAAACAACATTGTCAGCACAAAAAATCATGTGCACTGTGTTCTGCGACACACAAGGCATTCTGCTTGCTAAATTCCTTCCCAGAGGTGAAACCGTCAATACGGTACGATGCTGTGAAACAGCGAGAAATGCGCGCAGTGGAAAACAAAAGCCCTTACAACTAAGAATGTAGCCAGGATTTTATCAATTGTGGAAGGGAGGGGGGGGGCGTCCGATTTGTTTAAGAGGACCTTAAAAAGGCTCATGTTTCTCTTTCATTCGGAAAACTCATTTATTCGTTAATTTTACGTACACAATTTGCTTTCCGGAGGCCTTCATACAAATAGTATTTGGCTTATAAAATGAAGCAAGAAAAGCGTTTCTTAAAAAAGTATATCATATATTCTCAACAGGGTGTAAATTTTAAGCTGACAAACCAGAATAACTCGAAAAATAAGCTTCACACGAAAAAATGTGTAGAATCCAAAGTTGATTATTTTCGAGAGGAACATCTGCTGGAGCTAAAATTAGCCCGCCACCCCAGCCTCCTGTGGGTGGGGTGGGGCGGGAGGCAACTTTAAAATTTAAAATGGGAACCCCCATTTTT